>NC_090935.1:631541294-631844324 GCF_040938575.1 Ambystoma mexicanum
CAGATCTGTTGAGAGATAAAAGAGACACTGGTAACATAGTCATCCATCTCGCTTCCAAACAGTGCAGCGGTTCCCTCACAGTCAGAAATGGCTCTTGTAGGTGGGGTTAATGGGAGGTTAATTTGTCGACCGGTCACCACCTCATGGGACGTGAGGTGGTGGTCCGACCCTGGTTTATTCTACGGCTCAAAGAGAGCCAGCGGCAGGCAGTATAGCCAGTTCTTTTTAGTTATCTGTTGCGTTTTCGCTATTGTCTCCTTCAGGAGGCCATTGAGACATTCACAAGCGCTGTTGGCCTGCGGGTGGTACATGCTGGAACAATTCATTGGCAAAGTGGTGTCCATTGTCCGATTGTAGGACTTCACAGACACCCCACCGTGGGAACACCTCTCTGACCAGGAACTTGGCAGCCCTTAATGCATCGGCATCTGAGCATAGGCCTGCTTCTATCGACCTGGAAAAGGGATATACCATGATCATGTAGCAGTAGCCATTGCATACATTTATCATATCGACATAGTCGATGTGAAATTGTAGGAAAGGGTCTTTGGGTGTGCATATTACTCCTTTGATCACCTTAAGTGTGTGACCAGCGGTAAACTGCTGGCAAGTGAGACAATTGCTGATAAAATTTGAGACATGGGTATTGAATTCAGGACAGAACCATGATTCCTTAATGCGTGCTCCAATTACCTCCTTCCCTGTGTGTGCAGGATAGTGTAGTTGTGTTAATGTCATTTCTAATAAAGCAAGAGGCATAACTACTTTACCCATATTATTTTGTCTCCATAGCACATCTGTGGGGGACATTGAGCACCCTCTGTTCATCAATAGTTCCTTTTTGGTAATTGGGACTGCTGCTTGTAGCTCCATTATCTGTGCCTGTGGCAAGTGGCTAAACCCCTCTTTCATTAGCATCTGTCTCACCCCTCCTCTCTCTTTTTGTTTTTCTTGGAGGTACCATAACGCCTCAAAATATGAGGCATATTTCACATAGAAGTCTTCTGCTTCATTTCCTTTTGATATTGGGTCTTCTCCATTAGTGTGTGCTTGGCACTTCACCAATGCAAGTTCTACTGGATATGTTACAACCTCAATTAGTTCTCCTAGGAGGAGGGCGTGGTGTACTGGCGTACCATCTGCCCATCTAAACCCTCTTCTCAACCATCTTGCTAGACCTGAATGTACTGTGGATGCCACGTAGGCACTACTATCTGAATAGATAGTGACCCGTTTTCCTTCACTCTCTCTAAGGGATAGTATTAGGGCCACTAGTTCTGCTGCTTGGGCCAAATATTGAGGAGGCAGTTTGACATATTTTACTGCCTCACTAGTCCAGTCCTTTCTTGATCTTACCACTGCTGCCCCTGTTCTTCTCATCCCATCACCTTGGTCAATTGTTGATGACCCGTTAACATACAGTACATCTCCCCCCTCAAGTGCATCTTCCTCTACTTTACGTGTCTCTGGGTAGTATTCGATAGCTTTTGTACAATCATGGACATATTCTCCTTCTATCTGTTCTGCCAAAAATTGTGCTGGGTTAACATTCCTGCACCTTTCTATTTTTAGTTCAGGGCGTGAGAGGATGATTTCATACCCTGTTGCTCTTTGTGTTGTCAGTGTGATCTTTGGCTTGTGTAGGATTGCAAATAGGGCATGACCTAAAATCGTTTCATTACCACCCCATCAGAGTGTGAGAATATGAAGAACTCTTTCTTATAATCAGGGGCCCTAGGACCGGTGCTGTTGATATTGCTTCTTTCAATTAGTTAAATACATCTGTTATTTCCCGCGTCCACCTCAACTTTCTTTTCTTGACTCTATGCTTCCCTGAGGGCTGTGAGCAGGGGACCCATGTATGTACTATAGTCAAACACCCATACCCTGCAACAGTTGCATAGACCGAGGAACTGTTGTAATTCTCTTATTGACTGTGGCTGTGGTGTATTTAATATTGTTTGTGCCCTCTGTGGCGCTATGTGTCTGCCCTGGTGGGATATTAATTGTCTTATGTACAGAACCTCCGCCTGGAAGTGCTACAACTTTGCTTAGTCTACCTTGTATCCTTTCTCTGCCATTACAGTGAGCATTTTAACTGAGTCCTTCCTGCATTCGGCTTCTGTGGTGCTACAAATGAGGATGTCGTCTACATGTTGTAATATCGTACTCTCTGTTTCAATATTGCTTAGGTCCATCTGTATTACTCTGTTGAAAATAGACAGTGACACGCAATACCCTTGGGTCAATCTGGTGTGTTTCCACATGTGTTACGGTACATAAAACTTGTCAGGTCTTGTGAATCTGGGTGTAGCGGTATGGTGAAAAAGATTTTTTTGAGGTTGATCACAGTGAACCGTGTTGCCTCAACTAGAATGCTGCATAGTATCGTAGCTGGGTTAGCCACAAATGGGTTTTCAGCCTCTACACTGTTATTAAGGGGTACCATGATCCCCTGCTTGTGGACAAGGTACACCGCTGTGTTGCAAGGGGATTCTGATGGTACTAGGATGCCACGTTCGATGAGGGCGCTTATCGTTTCATAAATGCCCTCATCGACCTCTTTCAACAGTGGGTACTGTTTGACTCTGGGTAGTATTGCTCCTTTCTTTAGCTTTATTCCCCCCCTATGCTTTTTAGGCACCCTACATCATGGGGACTGGTTGTCCATAGTGACGTTGGTACCTTTGCTAAGTCCTCCTCACAGAATGGGGGTGTGCTGGCAGGGGTAATTCTATTGCCATCACCATTTTCTGGACCATTTCTCTGTATGTTAATCGTAACCAAAAATACACACTCATTCCCAACATCATCTCACTTGTGAGAAGAGTTCTTTATCAGATACTTGCATCAATCTGCACCCTTCTGCTAGTGCTATTACTGTCCTCCATGCCTTTCTTTCATCATCTAGGGTGTGTACGTCATTCCAATCCTTCAGTGCTACTATTCCTTCTATATCTATAGACACAAAGGTCCCCTCTTTCTCGTCTGTTGGCGTCTCTGGTCTAAAGAGGTACTCACCTGGTCTTCTCCACACACTTTCCTGCAATCCTTGGTAGCCACGCTAACGCCATGTCTGTGCCGTATTGAAATACCTCGGGATCTACAGGTTCCCCTCTCTGTACACTCTTGCTGCAGTATTCCTGGAGTATTTGCCTTGCAGTGAGCATGTGTATGCCTGGTGTTGAGCATATTATACCCTTGTCTGTGAATGAGATGTTCATATTCAACCTACTAATTATGTCGCGCCCAAAGATGTTTGCAGTACAGTAGGGGTTGTGAGAGGTCATGATCCTCGATAGATTAGGAGATGTTATCAGTGAATGCAACCACTTTTCGAGCCCCATAAAAACCTTATGTGTTCATGGCATCGCCTGACAAATTGTATTTCCCCTCCCATATACATGACCTAGTAACTCCCGTATCAACCAGAAAGGAAAAAGTCTTGTCACCTATCGCCACCTTTATACGAGGTTCCTCCCCAGGATTAGGTTTTATCGATAGGATGGGACACAGCAAGGTAGTCTGTGGGCTGTCTTATTGCGGGTACAGGGATTGTCTGTTGCCAGTGTAAGGGTTGTGTCCCATTATCGTCAACCCTCCCGTCCTTGTTATTGGCACCATCACTGTTGTATCCATTGGTGGTTGTGTGCTGCCCTGCAGTTGTGTCAACTGTTGCACTACTTGTGCGTGTTGTTGCAGCGGTTGCTGTTGTGGTTGTAACATTCATTGTGGTGTTTGTTGCTGTGTTTGTGGCTGCGGTATTCATTGCTGTTGTCCCATAGGCGGTTGTCCTGCCTGTTGATAGTACCCATTTTGGCCCCCCTGGCCCCCCTGGTAGTTTTGATGCTCTTGCTCACCCCACCCTTGCTGTGTGGCTCTGTATCTGCATGTGCATGAGATGTGGCCTACCAGTCTGCACATCCAGTGTTGGGGTGGTTCCCGTGCTTGCCATGGAAATCCTCCTCCTACTTCCCCTTGGCTCTGCAATCCCTGTTGTTGGTAGCCCCTGAACCCTCCTCCGGGATGGTGTGTTTGTGGCCCGAAGCCCTGCCCCTTATATATCCTCCCCTACCCTGGAAGTTTTGTTGGTAACCGCCCATGCCCATGTATCCCCACCCCATTTGTTGTTGGTACTGTTTTGTTGGCGGTTGTTGGGGTGGGTGTTGTGGGAGCTGTTGGGGTTGTGGTTGGGGTTGGGACACTGCTACCTGAGTTGGTGGAGCCGGGCTGGTAATTACTGCTCCCTTCCAAGGTGTATTTCGACAATTTCTTCTGTACTAGTTTAACTTTGTCTGCTTTTCTATCCTTCGCCTTCCGTTTCATCTTTTCTTGCCATAGCCTACAATGGTGCACTATCGTTAGTTGTAGTTCTGGCCACACCTTAGCCTCCATTCCTACTAATTTCTTCAGTTGCCTCTGCATCAGTTCCGGCAGACCTTGCATTAGGATATGGTAGAATATAGCTATTGTTTTGTCCCTTGGCTCTCGAGTTTCAAGTCGCCAGAGCTCTTGGATCTCTTGAATGTAGTTAACAGGGTGCTCATCGTCATGCATCTTGCGTGACGTGATTGCCCCTATATCGGAAGTGTCGGGGTACTGTATTCGTAGTGCTTGCCACACCCCGTGTCTGCAGTTCTCAAAAGGGGATCTGTCATGTGCTATGTTTTTTGTTATCACTCCTGGAAGCCCCGCTCTCTTCCAAATGCCATCTGCAGCATCACCCAATATTGATACCAGTAGCCCCTTCATGTCCCCCACTGCCAGCCTATGCCCCGCTGTCTGCGTCTCCATCTCATATATCCACTTCCCCGGTCCCCCGCTTAGTGATGGCGACCTATTCTTAATGTTTTCTCTCACCGCGTGCTTCTAGGGTATGTATTGTGGCCTGGTTCCCCCTCTTTCTAGTAGTGGCATCTGTGAGTACTCAGCCTGTTCCTCTGGTGACCTTTTATGCGGCCGTGTCTGTAAAGGTTTTCTCTCATCCTCCACCTCTACTCCCTTGTCTGTGATGTCTATATTATGTGCCTCACGTGGGGTGTCCCATGGTCCTGTGTGCCTGCCCCACTGACATGTGTGTCCCCTGTTGTGTGCTACCGCTGCTCCATCTCTTCTGCGCCCAGGTAGATCTCAGAGCCTATTTGTGTAGGGTGTGTGTGGTGCCTTTGTTGTTTCTGGGGTCTCAGTCGGTTTGCTAGCCTGCTGCCCTCCACTCCTTTCATCTTGTGTCCTATACTCCCATGACGTCCCCGTGCCTGTGCTTGTAATGGAAAGTTGGCTTAGCCCTCCCTTTCCTACATCATTGCTATCCTCATCTTCCTCACTACAGAACCCATCAGAGAATGTCAGTTTAGGCGGCACTGGGTAGTGCACCATTATGCTTTCAAGATCGATGTTTGTAAACTTGGCTGCATGGTGCCCCTGCTCTATTGCGTTCTGTGGTGCGCCCCCTGTCTGCTGTGTACCAGCCGTTCCCATGCCGTTTTCTGTGTGTCCCGTCGGTACCCGCCAGGGTTGCTGCTCTTCACATTCTGCCTCTTCCACCAGTGTTCTATCAATCTCTGCCATTATCTCTTCAATTACCTTCCGCAGCACTTCTTCATCTTCACCTCTCCAACAATATCCTCCGTCTCCAATATGCCATTTCTCTCTTGGCTTCAGCACGTTCCTTTTCTTGTGCTCTATGCCTCTTTGGTTCTGTACTCACTGTGCTCCTTCCTCCCAGCGTTGCCCTCTCTATTACCTCTCTCTGCTCTTTCTCCACTGCTTTATCATGCTCCATTGTCTCCTGCTCTGCCTTGTCCTGCCGTTCTAGCTCTAGCTGTGCATCCCGTTCCCGCTCCTTTTGTTCTGGTGTTTCACTATGGCTTTCCTTTTCCCCTTTAACTCCATTATCCTTACCTGTAACCTTATTTCTTCCTCTTCACTTAACTGCTCTTCTTTTACATCATTCAGTGGCTTTTCTCTGCATCTTTCCCCAACTCTAATTCCTCTATTGCCTTTGTTGCCCCTTCTGCCTCTCCCGTGGTAGTCCCTTGTAATTTCAACAGTACCTACGCATCTATCCATTCATCTGGACCTATTCCTGATATTCCCTGTTGGTCTCCTTCAGCCCCCTCTCATCAGCATCGGGGTTACCTACCTGTGCCTGTGGAGCGTGTGAGGTTGGGGCATATGGGGGTGGTTTGTACATAGGGTTCGAATAACCCTCTGAAGCAGTTAATTCTCGGGCTGCGCAACTTCCTTTAGCTCTCTAAATGGGTACAACCCCTGCTCCTCCTCCTTGTTGGCGTCGTCTGAGACAACACTAAGTGGCACGGGAGGCGAGGCACATGAGTCTTCCCGCCTTGTCCTTTATCTCCTGTATGCTCAACATCCTGGGGTAATACCCCTGGAACATCCTCCACAACTCGAATATTTCCATGCGGTTCGCTAACTTCTTTCCCTTATATGTGTTGTACAAATATGTGAGTAGTGACTGTAATACATCCTTTGAGAATCGGCCGTTAGGGGGCCATGGTACCGTTATTTTTCTGTCTGTGCCATTGCTCCATTCAACACTGTATTTGACTATTTTATCCCTGTAAGTGGGCAACATTTTACATATATGCTGGATTGAGGTCATTACCTTCCTGTGTGCCCCGTAGGGTATTTCCCCCCAATCCCGTAATACCATTGCTGCTTTGTATTCGTACCCCTTACCTGACCTCAAATTGAGGGTTTTGATTTTTTGTTGGCAAACAAGGGTAGAAAGTTTATTATTTATGCAGTTCAATCTTCGATTGGCTATGCATGCGGCCTCTAACAACGACACCTCTTGCGAGGCGCACTCTCGTGCCACCCCGCCCCACGGAGCTGTCGCTACTCGCACGCTCCTCCAGAGAGGAAGTCCCCCTGCGGCCTTATACATTACGTAGCGTATCCCGTCTCTGTTTGTGTTACCGTTTCCCGGCACACGCTTTCACTGTATCCAGCCCCCTGCGACCATACACTTGCTGCGGTGCACCCTAGTACCGGCCCGCCTTCACTGTGTGGCGGCTACTCAGCATGCCCTCCGACCACGTTCTGGCACTATTCCGGTCACAGCTGCCTGTTCACCTGCGTTGCAAGTTTCAGCACTAAATTGCGAGTCTCTCACTCATGTACCACGTGGTGTCCTTTGCAATGACCGATGGGTGACATCACCAAATTAACTCTCCACAATCAACACGTCACACACGTTACACATGAATTCTTTGCCGCCCCATTCCCCATATATACAACCCCACTATATCCACAGCTGTCTTCCCACCTCACCCAGAGTGGAGTATATGTCATAAACCAACTCTTTCTCTTATTCCGTAATTGAACTGCCCCTGCCGTGTCGCCTGACATGTGATACGCTTCCCACCAGGTAAACTGAACCAGTTTATTACCTTCCGCATTAATAAGATAGCCACAGCTAACTTCTACGGGAATCTGACATCTATTCATCGAACTAAAATGCTCGATTAGTAGGAAAACCACATCTATTCGCCAAACTACTACGCCGACTCATAGGACATCCACACCCTTACACATGTCACTGTCTAGATCTCTTGGCATGACAATCCTCCTGTCGCATGGGGCCCACTGCTCTGCCCCCCACAAACCATTCCCTGACACAAAAGTGCCTACCTCTGCTCCATTCTCTATATTTCTACAGGTGCCAACCACTGCCTCGATACCAAACGTTGTGACAATGTTATACCACCCTCCACCCTATATACGCATCCTCTCCCCTCATGCACAAGTGGTTTTGCTTGTTGGGTGGACCACACTTACATTTAGGTGCACATCTGCTGGCTCCACTAGGCTGCTAGCTCCCCTCCCACTTGGCTCGCGTCGCCTCCTCTGGACCACGTGTGGACATTCGCCAACCACGGGCGGGATATATTTCTCAAGTTTGCCCCCGGCGGCCAATTCTCTGGTTGCGCTGTCCGGTAGTGTCGCAATTCCGCGAGGGTCCTGCAGTCCTCCGAGGTCCGGCGGCAGAGGGGGCCACACCTTGCCGAGCTGACGACACCAGTTTATGTTTATGTTTATGTTCATTATTTGTAGTGCGCGCCTAACCCAAGGGTAGCAGGGCGCAGAAGAAACAAGAGGATTGTAAAACTGGTTTTGCTGGGGTCTCAGGAGCGCATCTCAGCAGTGCCTTCAAATTGTTAGGGTAAATTCTGGGGTTGGCAGATCTGTACCTAGGGTCCGCGGACCTCCAGCTCACGGAAGGCCCTAACTCCTTCCAGGTGCCAAAGAAGTTGAGGTCCACACAAAGAGCAAGGGTACTGCCGTTTATTAGATCAAACAGGCAGGGATAACATGCATGAAACACGATCAGGTCAAGGCACATCTCGTTCGTTTTGGGAAAGCGGGCCCCTTTTGAGCAGTTGTGACATCACGATCTTCGTCCCTTACCATAATCCATCCCCAAAACCTAACACCACTCTGGGTTGGTTCCCAGGGTGGTAGGTCCAGTATAGAGACATATAGAGCACCTGGTTATTGGCGGCCGCTGGGTCAGGTAGTGAGCTTGGGTCATCCCTAAAAATTGTTACCTACGAAATGTTACATTAGGAATCATGATGATTGGCTGAGGACGCCAGCCACCAGCCTCTGTCCCCCAGTGTCCTGATTAGTCATGCCGCGGGCCCCCAAGCATGGGATCGCTGTAGTTCCAAGCCCTCGAGACACCTGCCTTCATAAAATGTGTATCAGTGAGGTGTAATTATGTGACAGTGTGCAACAACAAAGGGCCTTCCTACTGCCCTGCGAGCGGTCCAATCCCAACGCATGCTGTAGATGAATTGTTGCAATGTTGTTGCAAGGCTTAGGGCCTCATTACACAGTAGGCGGTAAGGGTTAATGGTCACCGGTAAGGGTACCGGTGACCGTTCACCCTTACCGCCTTATTACGAGGTCCCTTTGCGGGTTGGTACTTTAACGCCTGGTTTTAGCAGGCATTAAAACACCAACCCGCAAAGGGACCTTGGTGCTAATAACGGTACCGCAATTTGCGGTACCGTAATTAGCGCCTTCCCCATTCCCATTATGCCCTATGGGGGCAAAAATGGGAATGGGGAAGGGCTTTGGTGAATGGGGAATTACCGCCCCCGCTCACCTTGGAGTAGGGCGGTAATTCCGCCATCCACCAAGGCGTACACGGTAAAATACCGGCGGCAACCATGGCGCTAATAGCGCCATGGTTACCGCCTACCGTGTAATGAGGCCCTTAGTCTTAGACGTGAGAGGGCCGCATCTTCCCAGCTTCCAGACCTTGGCGTTGTGTCAGGTCAGCTGGATCACGTGTGCAGAGACTGCTGCAGTGACCGAATTACTTCAATTTAATTTGTACTTTACATTGGGGGTATTGTCTTCTGTGGCTGGACCCACCGGGGTTTGATCGATGAAGAATGTCACTTGCAACATTGCAACCTTGACGGTGGCAGCCTCGGCCAGGGTGATTCTGCTCGTTCAGCATCTTGAGTCTTCAGGATTTTTACGAGAAGAGTTTTAGTGTGCTGGAGTGGTCGACGGCCTACTTAGGTTCAGCTGCATTTCCAACATAGTTGTCCATAGGTTAAAGCTTGCCACGGATGGGCACATCCATCTTGGCTCCGGTCCATTCCTAAGGTTAGTAGCATGTAGCATCTGCAAGCTTTTACACAAGCTCTTCTGACGTCTTGCGTTTATGCGGTGCAGTAGTGAGCTTATATGAAAAACAATAAACGTGCAGACAGCATGTTTGTGTCACTGTCCTCTAACTCATAGAACTGTATGCATATATTCTTTGTGTCGGTTGGTGTGTGAGTGTCCTGAGTGTGCCGGCTGCACGTGTCCTTCCTGTCTAACGCAGATATGTCATCACGGTGTCTCTAACCACTTGCAGCATGGTTTGTGGTGCGTTTAATCAAGTTGATCCATATAGTCGCTTCCAGCTCAATCTTGGTTATTGGTGCTTAGGTCGGCTAAAACCTGTGCCATTGTGGGGTTGAGTGGTCGGATGTATAAGTGCTGTGAGTGATGCAAACTGCCGTTGGGAGCGCTGGGGCCAGGTGCAGTTTCACACGATCGACCATTATTATGTCGGGAGTGCTTCTTCCGGTTAGGGGCTCCTTCTGGAGGGAAGGAACATTCCGATTTTCCTTCTTCATACCACTATGCTTACAGACTGCATTTTGTACTGGAAAAGTACTAAGTACATTCACAATGAGGTACTTAACATGGCACCAAGGTTAGAGACCACATTGTCTTTCTCAAACAAGAACATCTCTGCCTGCACTTGGGGATACAACAGAAAAGGTGAACATGTCTTCACCAAAAGCACCCGGTTCACTGCCATAGCTAGAAGTTAATACCTTGGGTACATCCTCAATATCCTTGCATCCATCTGTTAACATGGATTTAGCCCTGAAGCACAGAGCTCGACTTTCCTCTCATTTTGTCTGTGATGTTTTTGTGCAAGAAATGTATACTGACTGTTTCGACACTTCATTACATCTTTTTAGTATCTACTGTATTCTTTCTTGATGACTTGTTAAATTCTAGCAAAACAATATGTTGCTCTGTGACCTGTACAATGATCCATTGCTACCGAGCTATGTTTGTGCTGTAAAAAATACAACATAATAATATTAAAAATAACAATAATAATAATAATAATGTGTAAAGATGGCAATGGGCTGTTACCGGCAGACGGTGCACTGCAAGATCCACCTCTATGCCAAGAGATTTACAGGTGAGTGGGTCATGGAAATGCTAACAAGGAGTGCACAGTTCATCATGTACCCCTTGCTGTAGCATCAAACCCCAATATTCGGTTTAAGAATTATATGATGTATTGTACTATGTGACGAATCACAGCGTTTCATCACTTCTCCCCAGGTGGAGCCTTTCCCTGTGAGGCTAGGGAGGTGAGCCTGCTACACGATACCCCCCTTGGGGGGAAAGGCAACAGGTTCCTCATCATGGGATACTCCCCTCTTAGGGACAAGGATTTCCGTTCTGACAAGGAAGTCCATATTGAAATCTATCAACAACCAAAGCTAGTGAAACCTGCTTGAAGAAAACAGGACAAATCACTATACATATGCTATTGTGATATTGCACCTGAGAAAAAATACATGTCCAGTACTGAGATGAAGAAACCCAATGGAACACCAATGAGCACCAGACCAACACAAAAGACAGACCATACGGTTATGCTGGCGAAGCACCAGGGCAGCATCATAAGGACTGAAGGGGGGCCTCCAGGGAGAGGTAAACCCGGGAAGTTCAAAGCTGCTGTTGCTGCAAAGAAAACGAGGAGAAAAAGGGAATCCTTCCTAAGAAGGAAGGAAGCTTGTCTATAACGGTGCCTGAGTCATACCAGGAAGCAGCGAAGCACTGGGGAGCTGAGCAAACAAGTGCAGATCTCTGGGAAGAGACACCCAGGCTTGGTGAGTGAGAAGGAGAGAATACAGGAGAACGGTTCCCAAGCAGTGAAGTGAGAGATAAGGAGAAGAAGGCATGGCCTCCTACGAAGGGAGGAAGCCTGGACACAGCAGTGCCCAAGTCACACTAATAAGCAGCAAAGCTCTGGAAAGCCGAGCAAATCAGTGCAGGTCTCTGCGAAGAGACAGCAAGACTTGATGAGCAAGGAGAAAATACCAGGAAACATTTACAAGACAGCAAAGCAGCACACGAAGCGACAACGCAGAGGGTTTCAGAGAAAGAGAAAGAGATAACTGAAATTGCCGTTCTGACCAACTCAGTGATGCAGTCCCAAGACTATGAAGGTAAGAGTGGAAAACCCGGCAGGGAAGTGAGTATCACCAATACTATACTCATAGTCGTCTCAGTAAGACGTAAATTAATCAGAAGAGTGAGAATCATCACTGGGTCCATCATACTCATCCCAGCGAGACAAACAATAAACAGAAGAGTGTTAGTCATTACTGGGTCCATCATAATACTGCTGGTGAGATGCAAAGTAAACAGAATGAGAGTCATTACTCGGTCCATCATACAAGTCCCAGTAAGACGCAGACTAAGAAAAAGAGAGAGAATCATCATTGGGTTCATCATACTCGTCCCAGTAAAAATCAAAGTGATAAGAAGATTGAGAAATGGGATAAGAATAAGATTGTTCATAATACCAAGATACAAGTTGGATGTCAGATAAGGAGAGACTTTCAAGTTCACCAACATTCGTATTGTGCAAGTCCTACAACAAGAGTGATTGGGAAGGGGAGTAGGAGATGGAATGGGGGAAACAGAGGAGAAGAAAAAACAATAACGTTCCTACTAGGTCGTGAGACAATTCAGATGGTGCAAGTGCCGTAACAAGAGGATGGGCGAAGGATGGGGGAACAGGGGAGAAGACACAAACAGTAAGATTCCTACAAGTTTGTGAGAAAATTTGGAACGTCCAAGTGCTGTAACAGAAAGAGGGGAGAGGGGGAGGAGGGGAGTGAGGAAGGGGAAAAGGGGATGCTTTTCACCTTCCTCAGGCGAGATGGGGGAGAAGTGTACATTAAATTCAAGTGAAAAAGTTCACATGCCCATAGAGGAGAGGGTGCACAAGGTAGTGATAGAGGAGAAGAGGGAAAGGAGCCAGTGACAAGGAGTGATCGCAGAGTCTGCCAAAGCTGAGGCAACAGAGCCAATACACTCCTTGTGTGTTCAGGAGGAGAAGGGGAACACTGTTAGGAAGAGGCACAATACAGAGCAAAGCCACCCAGAGGCCTCAACAGGTCGTGCAGAGGAAATAGGAGATTAGGAGTGAAGGAGAGAGGGGGCCAAGGGAGGCCATGGAGGTAGGTGAAGGAGAAGCACGAGGCCAGCTTCAACACAACAGCAATGCTCCAATCTAGATTCAAGTGGTCCAGGACGGAGGGAAAAAGCCTAGGTTTCAACAAACATCATAACAAGCAAAACACCTAGATGTGAGATTCCTGGATAGAGGGGAAAAGCCTAGTTTTCTGAAAACAACAGAACAAGCAAAACACATAGATGTGAGATTCCTGGATATAGGGGAAAAGCCTATGTTTCTGCAAATATCAGAACAAGCAAAACACCTAAATGCAACAGTCCTGGATTGAGGGAAAACGCCTAGGTTTTAGCAAACATCTGAACACGCAAAACACCTAGATGCGAGATTCCTGGATAGAGGTAGAAATCTCGGTTTCAGCAAACATCAGAACAAGCAAAACACCTAGATGCGAGATTCCTGGATAGAGGCAAAAAGACTAGGTTTCAGCAAACATCAGAACAAGCAAAACACCTAGATGCAAGATGCCTGAATAGAGGGAAAAAGCCTAGGTTTGAGCAAACATCAGAACAAGCAAAACACCTAGATGCAAGTTTCCTGGGTAGAGGAGAAAAGCCTAGGTTTCAGCAAACATCAGAACAAGCAAAACACCTAGATGCAGGATTTCTGGATAGGGCCTAAATGCCCAATGGAAATATGACAATTGTGGGTGACGTGCCACAAACATAAGCATTGGTATAAGGAGTAATACGAGAGATGGGACAGTTTAATAGGGGGCAGTAATGGCTGCTCCCTCTACCCACACCTTTCTTTAATTGTCAGTCACTGCTGCTTATACAGGTGTGCTGCAGCTCCCATGGCGAACACAGGAAAACACAGTCTGGAGCTGCTTCTGTAGGAGCTGCGCTTTGCCTCAGTGCAGTTAGCCGAGGGTGCTGCATTGGCAGTAGGGCTGCCCTGGGAGGATGAACGGGATTAAGGCTCGTGGCCCAATCAGAGGATCAGGGGGCGGTGAGGGAGGCGGGAGGAAGGAGACACTTGGAAGCAGGAGGGGGTGGGAGCAGGGCAGAAAAACAGCAAGGATGCCCATGAAAAGAAGATTAAAAAAAGGTGGTTGTAGGTCCCAGGAGCAATCCATACCTAAAGGCAGATGGAAAATGCCTCAGAGGCTGTGGATGCACCAAGCAGTGCATTCACGCTATTACAGACAAAAAGGCTCATGGCCCAATCAGAGGGTCAGGGTGTGGTGAGGGTGGTGGGAGGAAGGGGACAAATGGAAGTGGAAGGGGTGGGAAAAAGGGAGTAAAGTGGCAAGAATGCCCAAGAAAACAAAAAAGAAAAATGGTTTTGCAGGCCCCAGGAGCAATGCACACCTGCAGGCAGATGGAACATGTCTGAGAATGTGTGGATGCACCAGGCAGTGCATCCTGGCTAGGATAGACAACAAGGATGACAGCCGAATCAGAAGGTCAGGGGCGATAACGGAGGCCAGAGGATGGCGACACATGGAAGCGAGAGGAGGTGGGAAAAGGGATGAAAAGCAGCAAGAATGCCCAAGAAAACAAGAATGAAAAATGGGGTGGAAGGCCTCAGGAGCAATTCATACCTGCAAGCAGATGCAAACTGCCTAAGAGGCTGTGGATGCACCAAGCAGTGCATCCACACATTTTCCACTTTTCCACAAATTTGCCATTTCCTCCCCGCTTCTGTGTGTCCTCTTCCTCCAGCCTCCCTCACCAACCCTGACCCTCTGATTGAGCCATGAGCCTGGTTGTCTGTCCTAGCGTGGAAGCACTGCTTGGTGAATCCACAGCCTCTCAGCAATATTCTATTTGCCTGCAGGTATGGATTGGTCCTGAGGCCTGTGATCCCATTTTTCTTTTTTGTTTTCTTGGGCATTATTGCTGCTTTTATCTCTTTCTCTCACCCTCTCCAGCTTCCGTGTGTCCCCTTCCTCCCACCCCCCTCACCCAAACTCATAAAGTTTGTTTGTTTTCCCTCCTCACAGGTTTAGGTGGGAATCCGCACTTTACTGCATTTGACCGAAATGTGACTGTAGATATATTTTACAAAATGTGTGTTTAAGTAGTATTATTACTGTGTTCTTCATTATTCACTGGTGTTTATTTTGGGCCTAATAAATTGTGTATTTTTTTATATATGACTGTCTAAGGGTAATTCTTATCGTCCTAATGTGTGTGCTCATACAAGACCTCAGATCACCCCCACTACTCCTGAGACTTAGCCTTAACTTCTCTCCAAGCTACCTTGAATTATCCTGACTAACTTCACAGAAGTGCTCCCTGTTTCACTTACAAGGGTGGCATCTATTCAACAGAGCAGAGTTCAGAAATCCATTCAAACAACCGCAGCCTCCTGGTTCCTGTTTGTGAACAGCGGGGAGAAGCCGAGGGTGGCCTGGAGTGACAGACCGAAGCTGGAAAAACAGATCAGAAGGCTTTTTTTTAAATATGTGTTGTGTATTTTTTTTTATTGTGCATTTAGTCACATTAAGAAATAAAATGTCTTTTTGCACGTTACATCATTTTTTAGAAATATAAAAGAATTCACAATAATAAAATAATTGTACAAAGAGACAAAATCATGTACAATTATTCAATGAAAATAGATACAAAATGATCTAACATATAGCTGTCATTGTATAACAGAGAATAAAGTTGACACAATACAGAGGTAACTGAAACTAATGTGAAAATAGATAACATTTCCCATTCACAACCACAAAATTCAAAAACAGAGAAGCAAACTCGGGACATGACATCAACATTTCAAGACAATCATCATAAACTAATCTTGATGGTATTCAACTCATTTAGAAGTTTTAGCAGTGCAATTGACAATGCAATTTCTTTACCTGCTGATAACCTTCGCCAAAAATCTTGTGTAGTAATGTGTGAGATGTCATGCACAAAGTTTGCAAAGTATTTCTGCCTCAGTGCTACAGTGGAGGAACAAACTGCCAAAATGTTTTTCATATTTTATGTGAGGCCCTCACTGCATAAATTGCAGGTTCCGGTAGAAGAATCTAGTTACTGCCATATACGGTTCATCTCATTGGTCTTTATTAGGTTTAGACGAAACCGTAGTAACTCTTGCCGCCAGGATGGATTGGGAAATCATCTAATATATGCGGGACATATGAGCAAGGCTTTTCACACAAAGGAAACAATTCAGTACTTTTTAAATTGGTTAGAGACATTCTGGTTTTAATCCAATCATACCTCATTAATAAAAGCATGGCTTTGTTAGGGTTCTCTATTAGAATGTGTTGTGTACACTCACATTATCCAAGTATATTTTCTGCATCTTTTCGGAGGGCGAATAGAAAGGAATTAGAGCCTGTGTTGGTGAGATCATGTATGCCTGAGTAGAACGACTGGTCCAAAGGAACAAGGATTGATCTATAATCTGCTAACACTTCCCAACAGTAATGAGAGTATAGTGAGTGTAGACCAAGTTCATATCTTCGACGCGACACGGGCAGCGACTGTGGAAGAGTTAAGGTTTGCCTCCACAGTCACACTTCTAAGCGATCCCAATTGACACACACAAGGAGTGCATTCCATTCCATACAAGAGAGAGGGAATGATTTTACTCTTGTATAGCTTGATTAACGGCATCAATGAAAATTGACACTACAATTTTTTTAGTTGGCACATGTATTGGTGTATTTTACACTCCAAGTCTGATGTAAGGCATTTAATGATATATTACCTCTAAGAGTGAAACCCAAATATTTTACCTTTTTAACTATTTGGATTTCATGTTTATCGATTCTCCACACAGATTTTATTTTTCTGTTTAGCGGGGACCCATAAATAATGTTCTTGGATTTGGTAGGGTTGACTATCAAGTCATGGGACTTAGCGTAGGCTTCTAGTGCTGCAATAAGATGAGTTAACCCTAGAGTGGTGTTGTCTATGAGGGCTATGTCATCAGCAGAGGCCAAAATATGAATTTTAGATTTTCCAATGACAGTTGACGCAAAGGTATGTTTTAGTAGGCTTGGGGCAAGTTCATCAAGATATAAGTTAAATAAAAGCACTGCAACGATGCACCCTTGCCTGACGCCAGTGTCCACAGGAATAGTGGAGGATAGATCGCCAAGTAGATTCAATCTAACTTGTATGGAAGTTTGCTCATGAAGAGCAATCATTATTTGTAATAGGCCTGGTGGGATATTCCAAGATTGTAATTTTTTCCATAGTTTAGTTCTGTTGACTGTGCTGTGTACTTGGCATGCGTGAAGTGTGTGTCAGATGTATGTATGTGCTATGGATGAGTGAGTGGTGGGTGAATGAGATAGAATGCAATTGTGTGTGTGTTTGAATGCTCTGGGTGGGTGGGTGTGTGCCTGTCTAGAGAATGCAGTGAGAGTGGATGTAAGAGAAGGTGTCTGAGTGAATGACCAGTGGGTGAATGAGTATGAATGTGATAGTTTGTTTCAATGTTCTGGATGGGTTTGTGTCTGTGAGGAGAATGCAGTGTGAGTGGACGTGAGAGAAGGTGTATGGGTTAGTGAGTGGTGGATGAGTAGGAATGTGATAGTGTGTGTTTGAATGTTCTGGTTGGGTGAGTGCATTCCGGTGTGGAGAATACAGTGCAAATGGACATGAGAGGTTTATGAGTGAGTGAATGGTGGGTGAGTGAGTAGAAATGTGAGTGTGTGTAAATGTTCTGAGTATGTGGGTGCCAGTGTAAGTATGTGAGAGAATGTATATGAGTGAGTAACTGGTGGGTGAATGGGTATGAATGTGATTGTGTGTGATGTGAGTGTGTGTGTGTGTGTGTGTGTGTGTGACATCACTAGAGCATTTTTGACACATAATTTATTGACTTTGCTTGTTTTACTGGTATTTTCAGGCAAAGCCAGTTGTGTCATTATCTGGTTAGACTGGAATTTTGGTACAGCTAGTCTAGCCATTGCTTACCGTGACATGACTTGTATTACTCATCATCTTTGATAAAGCAAGCATGATAAGTTGTATTACCTCTGTAGACTGACATTTTGGTGTAGCGGCCTGTATATTTCTTACTGTACCATGACCTTTTATGAATTGATCATCTATGATGAAGCAAGGATGATAAATACTCTTTTGGTTCTAGATTGGCTTACATTGGAACTAGTTTGGTCTTGTTTTCTTATTGTGACATGTCACTTTTAATGGCCAAACCAACGGGAGAATGTTCTTACATAGGAGTACTGGCATATATTAGGAGAGCCAGCTTTATGCCTAGTGCCAGTAATGATACTATAAAAAACATCTCAAAGCGAAGATGAATATGTTCTTATATGGGAATGCTAGCAAATGTTGGTGGAAATGGAAACGTATGGACACAGCCAGCATGAACATGTTTTTTATACTGGCATATATATTAGGACCAGGATGACAATGCATTGGGAAAGGCGCTTGTGCACTTTTGATGAATTGCATCTATTGTACTTTTTTTCCATGAGTTACACTTCACCTCACAAAACCGATTGCAAACTGCCCGGCCTCCTACCCAGATTTTCACAGAAAGTGTGCTGTGTAATGCACCATTTTAACCCATTATTCCAAAAATGTTCTCATAGGGCAGGGGGCAATCTCCCTGACCCCCCCTCCAAAGCTGTTTCTGTTTCTTTCAGGCCTCCTCACTCTGCTCGTTTGCAATCACATATGTGTGGCAAATATTGACACCCTCCAATAAAACAACTCACCGCCACCACTAGTGGCTGGTATATTTTGGGACTAAGCACCACCCCTTCTTTCTACGGTAGGTGAAACATTAAAGAGTTGATTAAAAAACATATTTAATTCTTGGAGTAGTGCAAGTGCATGCCCATGCAGCGGCATAATCATCATGGACATTGCGCACACGTGGTATTCCGGTCTGGCCCGGTGTGTGGCATGCACTGCACTTTGTTAAGGAGCTTGCGGGGCTCAGCATAGCTTGCAGGGGGGCCCCCAAATGTTGTGCTACACCACTGATTGGACTCTGCTTGCTTTGAACACATTCAAGTGTGGTGTGAATGTTTGAGAGGGGGTGCAAACTCAATCACAACCCTGCTCTCGTGCAACGTTGGTTAAGGAAATAAGCATTGGATACTGAGTCTCAGAAGTGAGAGAGCCATGGAGTGACCCACCCCTCCACACTCTAACTCCTTCTTGGAAAGGGCTTTGTGGAAGCTTCATTCATGAGCCAGTCCTGGGGGCGGGGGGTCATTCGAGTAACTTTGTTGAATATTTTGGGGCGGGGGGCATGACATCTAAATGAATGGAGCCCCTGCCAAATGAGTGGCACAAAATTGTGTGCCACAAAAGTTGAGGGAACAACACCCTTGTCCCCCCTAAAATGATGTAATGGGGCCATTGAATAATGCAGCTCACACATAGAGCTCTGGTAATTGTAGATGCATTGAGCCCCACTCTTGAGGGAAGTGCAGCCCCCATCCCCACACCTCACCCTGTTAAAAAAGATTGAAGAAGAGTCATGTATCAAAGCCTAGGACATTAAGGTGTTCGGCCATGGGTTGTGGGGGACAACATGTGGTTGCTTGTCACATAACTTAAAGATAAATGCATACAGAGACAGATGGCCTCAGCTTACACCCGTGCAAGATGTTTCTTCTATCGTAGTGGTAGCTGACTCAGATACATTTCTAACCAGGGAATTATGTTGATACTAAACTCTGGGCAATGATTTCATTTTCAGGTCTTGCTCACGCAGAAATTTTGCTCCTGGGTAAACAGACAGCACACGTCTCCCAGGTCAGTGATTTTCTGGCTTGTTGAACACATCAATGCCACAGATAACGAGCACTTCTGTGTCCATTGATCTATAGATGTTCCATTCACTAGCTGTACCCTGTGTTCGAGATTTTGCTTACCCTGTTAAAAGTACTGAATTATGTATGTTTTACATGGGGGCCCCACATCAAATCTGGAAAATGACATTCCCCAAATGAGTGATTGTGGACAAATCTCGCCTCCCTCTGTGCCTCTGTTCTTATATCTGGCTGAAATTAGAGCATCTGGAAACACAGGTGTTAGACACATCTGCAGGTCGTGTGCCATCACTTCCCACGATGTCACTTGGGGCCGGGGTCAGATGACATCACTTCATGTGATGTCATCGGAGGTCAAGGGCCATGTGATGTCACTTCCACTACCCATGGCATTTTGGTGAAATGACGTCCCTGCACCATTCCGTAATCCAACAGACAGGAACACATTCACACAACTACCTGATCACAAACACACAGGGCCCGATTCATGGAATATTTGCCTGGTTCAAAGTGAATTTGCACTGCTGAAAAGTGACTTTGCACTGCGGACACAAACCCTGATTCATGGAACCGTGCAAAGTGTATTTCTGCAGTGCAAATTCCGGGCAAAGTCAGTGCATAGTCATTTTTGCAGTACAAAATGACTATACCTGTTCTTTGCCCAGCAAAAATACACTTTGCACAGTTCCATGAATCAGGGTTTGTGTCGGAAGTGCAAAGTCAATTTTCAGCAGTGAAAATTCTCCTTGAACCGTGCAAATATTCCATGAATCGGGCCCTCAGTCTTTGTCTGTCTCTCTCTATGCAGAGCACTGTGTAAATAAATATAAATACAAATGCATACATATCCAAGTTCAGCATTTATATAATCTAATAACTTGTATTGAACACACATTCTTGCTCATTAAGCATCCGATTGAGCACAGCAAGAATGGAGCCATTCGGGCAGATGCACCTTGCCCTCTCATACAATCACAGCCTCTGGAGGCCCAGCATGATTCCCCATTCTGCGGAAAAACTGCTCCCATCGTGACGCATATTGGGTTGCTGCAACGGGTGCACAAAGGCAGGCATCTCCCATGGACGACTGCCAAAGGTATCCGTTCCCATGCTTTGAATAAACAGAACACCCGCTCACCTATCTATCTCTGCGCGACTTCCTTATCTGGCCGGGCCCGCCGAGGCCGGCCGCTCAATCGCGGCACTGTTTCACCCTCGAAACTTGGAACGAGCTCAGGGCGCAGATTAAGGAAGACAAGCAGAAGGGCTCGGTACACTCCGCTCCTTCTATTTGATCTGGAAGGGAGGCAAACTTGATACGGACGGAACAGATGTAATTACCGCCATTAATCATCGCTGCTTTCAGCTACCTCACAACATGACAAAGGGAGGGCCTTCTCAAAAAATGCACCGCGGGTTGTGAAACTGCATTTTTAAACATATTTTCGGCGAGTTACACTTGTGTTTTCCTCCTCCCCCTGCTGTCAGTGTTTGCTTTTTTTAATTTGTTTTAAATACTGGAATGTAGTTAGGACAGCCGAGAATTCCAATGGACTTCCTATCCTATTTTCCCTTGAGAATTATTTTCCAACATACTTTAGTCTTAAGCATATTTTTGAGGTTTTTTTTTTTTTGGATGACGGAATCATTGTTTAACAGTAGAAAGTTCTTGTTTCTTAAGGGCTAAATTAGGCAAGTGGGGTGGGGTACTGTGAAAAATTCAAAATCTTCCAGGTGTGGTGAACAGAGCACAACAGGCAACAAAAAAACAAAGAGCGGCAATTAACGCATAAATGTCATAATCAGAAGGGAGGCTCACCCCTAAAAACGTATTGCAATCAGATATGCAATATATGCAGGCCACCTTTGCCTCACACATGAGTACACACTCAGGGGCGAATGAGTCCAGCCATAGTTCTCGAGAGCGAGCATGTTTCATTGGTATACACATTCTTAGTCCTCAAGGTCTCAATCAAACCCCCTAATGAAAAGAAAACAAACTGATTGTTCTGGCTGGACCCTTATCTGATCCCTTGTTTGCAACGAGAAACGCAGAGCATGATTTACGAAGCATTTTCCAATGGATTGCGTCATTGTAAAAGGCTTCTGTAAATCAGGCCCACAGTAGCATAACCCCGTCCCACTCAGCACCGCCCAAACCACATGTGATTACCAGCATCTGCCGCGCCCAGGAATGGGAGCACAAATAGAAGATACCTACCAGCCAATTCGGATTGCATGCGCCATTTAAGGACGGTAGAGCAAAACAGGCACTTGGCCTTAGGTGTTGCACTCCGTTTTTGTACGATCGGACCGAAATAAAGGTGTGACCGTACAAAACGACCGAAAAATGCTACCACCAAAGGTTCGAACACCAAAAGTTTGAACCTTTGGTGGTAGCATTGCAGGTAAGTAAAAAAAAAGAAATAATGCGGGGGTGTCCCCCGCGCCACCCCGCTCGCTATACTGTGTGGCATAGTGAGGGACACCCCCGCAGCACACCCTCAAAAAAAAAACGTGGGCTGAAGGGGTGTCCCCCGCAACTCCCCGCTCACTATACTTTACAGTATAGTGAGCGAGGGTTGCCAGGGAAACACCTGTAGCCCCCGTAGTATGTACGTGTGTTCGCATGAGATAGGTGCAAACTTTTGGTAGTGCGCACCTTTCTCATGCGAACATTCCGGCCGTGGCAAAATCAGCCGCGGTCGGACCACTAAGAATCGTTGCTCTCGAAGTCCAGCAGTTATGTGATGCTGTCCTGTGCTTCAGTACAAAGCATAACCCTTTCTGGGTCGAGGCTACTGATATGTAATCAGTCACCCCAAAGATGTATCCATTCAATGGGTCCTTTCACTTTGATCCAGCTTCCTAAAACATTCTCTTATAGCCAAACAGAGCAAGAAGTGAAATAGTATAGGTCTTCTTTTTTCATATAAATAGATTTGAAAAAATGGCATAATATTGTACGATATATTTTAGTCATTGTGTATATATTATGTCAGGTGGACACCCTGATCTAATGCCCCCCTAAATACACAGTCCTGCACCACAGTTCTGGGCAAGAAACAGGCGTTTTTTGTCAAAACTCGAATTTATTTAACCTAAAGGTGAAAGCAAGGCAAAGGTTATCTTCAGTTTTCAGGGACATCATTTCACCAAAATGCCAGGGCCAGCGGAAGTGACATCACGTGACCTTTGACCTCTGATGACATCACCGGAAGTGATGTCATTTGACCCCTCCCCGAAGTGACATCACAGGAAGTGCTGGAACACAACCTTTCACCCCTTGACAAAACAGGAATTGGCATCACATAGCATTGTTCCTAAGTACACTATATAAATTATGGTTACAATATCACTTTATGTGATACACATTTCATACAAGGATGAATCACCATATGTATCGTTAAGATCAGTGTGTATAGGCCCATATTACCAAATTACTGTGAATGCAAGCAGACGTCCAAGGCCAAATGAAAATGATGTGTTATTATATAGCACTTATGCTTAAGTGCTTTATGTAGAACAAATATACATACAATATCACGCAACCTCTGTTAGTACTCATTTATGAACCTCAGAAGGATTAAAGGCTGAGTTGAGGTGTCTATGAACAGACTAAATCAGTGACTCACCCGCTGAAGTGTGCCTGAAACAAACCTGTAATGAGTCTAGCAATTATTGAATGGAATTCCAGAAAGAAACGTTATTTGTTATTCATATTCTTTCTTTTTTAGGGTCACGGCTCAAAGTGTTACACTTTTGGAACCCCATATTTTTTTAAGAGGCCTGAGCAAGAAAGCCAGTCATTCCCGAAACAAAGAGTCACAAGGCACTCGCCACAGCCCAGGAGCTAATATTTAAAAAATAAAAAAATTAAAAAAGATTTTTAAAAGTTATTTTCTGGGGGGTAGCAAGGGAGACCACAGGGGTAGCAAGTGGGCCTCAGGGGTCGCAGTTGCAAACCCTGGCCACCCCCAAATTACATCCCTGCCAGCTTTATGCCGTGAAAGTCACCACAAAGTTATACAATCAAAGACAGATGGTCACAAAAACGAAAATGACCTGCTTCATTTATTTCAATATTTCTTACACATGCACCCCTTTCCATAGTCAATTCAGTATACGCATTGATGTCTGAATAAGTAAAGCATTCTAATTATAACTTTGCCACTTACCGGCTGTTGGGTTTAAATGGGCCATGACGGCACATGTGTCGCATTAATAACAGTATTCAATACATTTGTACTTTATCTAATATGCTAGTATCTTTAAACTACACATAATACACAGGACTTTTGCTTTCTCCAATAACATCTATACATGCCAGTATCAAAGACCTGTTTGCAGTCTCAGTGGATTGGTGGGCTGCTGACGTGTGTGCCGTTTACAATATGCTTCTAATGGCATGCATCGAAATTCTGCAGGTTTAAGGATAGGGAAGTGGTGTTTTCAATTTCGAATGCATAGAATATTTTAATTCACCCACCCTATTCAAACATTTATTATGGGAGTAGAACTGACACAATTAAACTTGCTTCTATTTCCCATTCCTTTTTTAAATAGCTGCAGCCTTCACAGAATACATATTATCTGAATACACATTTACTACTTTTCTACTAAGGTATTTTATTAGGAAAGAGTGCATCCTAAACCACTACCCCAGTTCCTTTGCACACCGGCTACCATTTAGGGCAATACTTCCAGGGCACTTATCTAATTACATATGTGGTGTTTTGATGCTCACATTTTAAATTATTCTTCAAGAATGCAGCCTGGAGAAACTCTCAAGTGTTCTCATGGAAGTCTCAGTATCCACCTAAGGGAAGTCACTTCCTTCAATCCAATCAGCTCGGAGGGAGGTGGCGATAGGATAGCCTGACCTATCCTACGTCAAGAGGTATGTCCAGATTATTTCCGCCACCATTGTAAATTCTCTGATGCCATTCTGGCTATAGAAGAGCTAAGATTGAAAGTATGAGGGGATTCAACATTCAAAATGTCTCAATGACACTCTCATTGAATACATACCCCACTCCTCAATGTATGATAAGACATGAACAAAGTAGTGGGTCTGTTTCACTCCTAAACCTCTGAGCGCCATTTAATTTTTCTTCCATAATTCATGACACCAATATGCTAATTCAATAATATCAAGATTATTGGAATCTGTGCTCACAGATGTATGTCCTGGCATGTGACATGACTATTTGGCAAATTGCTTGATACAGTTATTAATTTGACTAATTTTAATACATCATGATTAAGGTATAACATTTGGATTTGGTGCCAAATTAATAGGCAATTTCTGATCATTGAACCACACTAAATAATCACTTTTAAACATAAAGTCAATGGTAAATAAAATGTGCTGTTTAAACTAAGAGAAATGTACATGACTAGGCATACTCTGTAATTCATCACATGAATTATTTAAATACCTCTTTGTGAGGATTTAATTCATGAGTGATCGGGTATTTTTGACTGGTTCCATTGTTCTCATTGCATTAGTTTCAAGATGGCCAGTTTTATTGTCAGCTAAAGTTCAAAACGATCACTTTTAATGGGTGTGATTGCTTTTGAGACTGGGTTGTAAAATAGAGCATCTGGCCACTCTAGACGTTTCTCACCTGTGAAGCTCACAGATTTCATATTTTTGGAAATTTAAGACGCCCAAACGTGGAATGCTAACTGGCTCTGAGTTGAAAGTCTGGGCAGCTTGAAGTCAGCACAATATCAGGTTGAATTAAATACTAATAGTATTCGAAGCAACACTAAATACTCACTGCTTTTCAACATATTTAAACTGTTAAATATTATTTAAGTCCACTGTAGTATTATAAACTCTGTATAATAATCTGAAAGTTGTTTGAGGGATACAACATTACATTAGGAATACTCTCTGAATGAATTATAATTATATTTTAATTTATAATTATAATTGTTCTTTTATACCGTAGACCAGTTTCTAAGTGCAAGACCGAGATTCATACTTCCAAGACAAACACATTGCCCCTGGCCTATCCTCCTGGCCTGATGGTGATTCTTTACCTTTACTCGATGTACAGTGGAAGAATTGCATGAGAGCACCATTCCGAACACTTGACAACATCCTACTACTGGACTTTTTATGATTTGAATATTTCTGTTGCACAGTCTGTATTCTCCGTTTAACATAATTACATTTTTGACACATTTGAGCCCCTTTGAACTATTAGAAATGAAGTTCCATTTTAAACTGGTGCATTATGCATCTCCTGCTTCACTTGCCTTTCATAAAAACCCGGTCTTTGGGTCTAATGTATGCAAAGGCCCAATGGGCTGAGTGCTATCCCTCAGGTGCACAGGTGATTACTTGTATCCTACAGGTGCCACCTTGTTGTAGTAGCTGGTAAGAAGGAATCATAACTAAAATGTTTCATTTATCTGGTGCCTCTCCTACTTAAACTTTAATCAGTCTCCATTGGTCTTTGATTCTACCTACACTGAGTCATCTGCCTCAAACTTAAAACAAGCAGTGCAGTTTGCAATTTTCTCTACATCAGTTTGCTTTGGAGAAACAGTCTTGAATTCCATTCACAGTGATACTATGTACATATAAAAACCATAGGCAATGAAAGGTGACTGCATCCAATGCTTGCTATAATTAGATTTTAATTTCTGCATTGGAATGCTTGTAAGGATGTTTTTCTCAGCATGGTGCGTAATTCAGAATAGCAGCCGGTGAGCTACCTGTTCTTCTAAAATGTCTTGAGTCCGGGGATGTGCTCATTTGATGTTAGCAAACAATAGCTGACAATAGACAGAAAAGCCTAATGGACGCCACACGGAAAACCTGTATACGTCTCTCAGTGGAAGGTCTCAGTGAAACTAGGGAGACACTGCTAAATTGAATAAAAAACAAAAGGATCAGTACAGCAAGTGTATCCCATATGGACATGCTCTCAGAACTATCTGATTTGAAAATAGCCACCAACCTTTCTAGGATGAGGTGTTGGGCACCCATTTTAATCCCAGCAAAAAAGATCAGATTTACTAATATTTTGTTGGGCACATTCATATTTCCCTCCATTTAGACGGACCTAAGAAAAACAGTGTAAACAGCATTGACAATGAACAGAATGTGAGACAACGGGCTTATGCATGACATGCATGACATACTTGTACTCAGACTCTTTTTAATAATATATGCACAGAGCAACCATATACACAATCTATGTATGGCCACAATCCCTTGCGCAATTGTTCTTCTATGATTGAGAGTTAGACCCACACTGTACGGATGATATTTGCAGTACAATCAAGGGCAGTGAAGGCAAGGTCTTACTGCCAGATGCAGAGATATACACATGCAGAAAACGTTCCCATATCTACTCCATAACTAGATCAGTGAAATTATTACTCTTCAAATATGTTCTTCAATAGTGTTATCTTTTTTTGCTATTTTTTACTTTTGAAAGAAAACCTAATAAAGTGTAAGTAAATAAAAGATGTAAAAACTGTTTTGGTCTGGGGATTTAATGAGATGACCAGTGTTTCCCCTCGAGGGACAGACTGGGGAAATCTGGAGACCAGAGAGAACCCGCTGCTCCATGATGTGTCCCCAGGAGCTGGTACCTTGGGGATCTGCCAGAGCAACCCCAGTTTTCCCGTATACAACTGTACACACAACAATCCAGTGTAGCTCAGAGGAATATAAACTTTATAAGAAAGGAGTTTGACTGTCCAGAAAGTTCTGGAGGAAGCAACCATTCTTCCTTTTGAAAGGAAACCCAGGAGAATAAGCCCCTGAACAAGTGTGGTGAGCTCAGTCACTGATTTGCCATAGGGTTTGCCATCGGCCGCAGCTCCGTGTCCAAATTGGGGCTCGGTGGATAGAACATGTGGGGCTTATGAGTATTACCATGGAATTCAGACCACATCTGAAGGAAAACACATGACAGCGTCAGGGGAAACGCTATGCGATTACGTGTGCTATGTATGGACCTGAAAATAATAGGAATAGTTTACTGCAAAGTAAGGTAGCAGAGACAAGCGATCAGGAGGCGGCCATGACAGCACCACCCAATCCCAGCATGGCAGCCATGGTTTATAAAACTCTGGATGGCAGGCCCAGGGCACAGATCGACTTCCATTACTAGTTGCACAACAACATCTGGGAATGAGGGGAATTTGAAACCAGCCAAATGGTGATGAGGTGGATCCATCTAGAGAAAACCTACAACAAAGAAAAGTAGTAATGGAAAAATAGTAGATCTACAAATCAGAATGGTTATCAGAGTAATTGACCACTGTATAAAAAGAGGCAGACATATCTTGATATTGTGGGTATCAGGACCTCATTTCTGGAAGAGAGATATATTATAGAGAGAGAAGACAGAGAGGGTGAATTGGAGAGCTAGAGATCTAGAGAACTCAATCCTGAAATGGCCAAGACAAAAGGTTCAATTAGCTAGAAGAGTGAAGCAGAGGTGGCTGGGGCTATAGACAAGAGTGTGCAGAGAACCTGAGCCAAAAGACTGGCATTAGCCCAGCAATGATAAACAAATCCATAGAATCATCAGTCAGGGGCACTAACCCAGTTCCTGCAGGACCACCATGCCAACTAAAATGTTTGCATTGTGCTGAGAACGTAGGTATGAGCCCAAATATCATACCTGGAAGTATCCTGGTGGGGGTTATACATTTCTACCCCATTCACCACTGGGGCAATGAGGTGAACAATACAAATGTTGGGATGCATGTTCAGAACACCACCCCTCCTAGATGATTTAGATTGTGAAAATGTATTATAATATGCAAATGAGCACAGGACAGTGTAGGGGGGTGTTATTGGTGGGGATATTTGGCAGCAGTGGGAAATCATAGAGGGGAAAGTTAACCAGGAATGTTGTCATTGAAATATATAGGATGTATTTATTATGCATATATACATGACAGTCATAACACAAACTAACACTGCATCCACGAGTAGGCCCAAATCCTCCCAGGCTGTGTTTTCACAGAAGCATAAAAGAACAAGACCTTATTCCTTGCCTCACCATTGCAACCTGATTGCCAAGCGCGGCAAAGAACACGCATATGCCCCCACATCAGCTAGGCCTTTCAACTACTTATGTACAGCCAAAGAAGCGAAGGGCTGCAGCCTAGTACCAAGGTCGTATTCCTGGGAGCGAGGGCAGAGGTCTTTCGGATACTAAAACACAAACCAAGATTTAAGACAATAGCGCCCCACCATAATGACGGGCATCCTGATTGAACTACCAGATGTGCAGGCAAATGGGCTCTAAATTCTTTGTAAACTAGATTGATTAGTGGGACGATAGGTTCACTCTTGGGTATGGAAACTGATAAAGGGCAAAGCGGAGAACAACAGGATCTATGTTTTGTGCCAAGGAGAGCTTATAACAATGCCCATACAGTGGACAGGGCATGATGGGGGTGCCAAGGTGTCTGTGATGAGAAAAGGACTGCTGTGTTTGCAAGGACAATGCTCACCTCAAAGTTGCCGACTGAGTTTCCATTGATAATCAGGTTCAAGTCAAGTGGTTAGGATCGACGGTATGGTGGTGCAGTTGCTGTTAACCAATTGCTTTGCAGCATTCCATGATGGACGAGGACATTACTCACATGTAGTGAAGAGGAGCAAGAAGACAGTGCAACCAATTGGAAGATGGGCTATATGTAATCATTAGCATGTATATAGGTGGCAGCCAATGAGGGTGGGGCATTAAAACTTTATATCGAGTGCATCATGAGTGACGATTTGTGTGTTTTTAACCTGCATCGTGTACGAAAGATGTCGGAGAGCTCTTAGGCAGTGGATTTGTAATACCCTGTAGCCTTCCTCTTTTGTATATAAAATAAAAGCTTGTGTCTTTCTCAAAAGAGGGTTCACCTAGCCTTTTCCCCCTAGCAGGTTGTATCTTCTTGGTCTGATCGCTGGGAGTTGCCCAACACAGAGCATTCCCTGGTAGCAGTATCCAGGCCGTTTTCCACACCATGAGACAGCAGGCAACAGAGAAGAAAATTATAAGGACAAAGACAACCACAAGGATCAAGGGATAGGAAAAGACTCAGGTACAGAGTAGGGACTGGACTCCGGGCCATAGGTTCTTGTAGAGTAGGTTCTTCACTGGGTTTGATGTATCCCTCTGCCCTCTCACTGTTTTCCTTAACCATGCCCTGTTGCTTAGCTGATTACTCAATATGTGCTTATGAAACAAATCATCATGCCTTCAGAAATATCAGAGATAAATCCCATAGACACTTCCATCACTCACTTCAAAAGAGAGCGTGAGAGATGTGTTTGTGTTGTTAGCTATACTTCCAGTATTTAGGGGACCATGTGGCTTGTGCTGGTTAACCCACTCCTCCTTTCATTAGTGCAATTTTTTGTGTCTGCAAATAAACCTAATTACTGCTTCAGATATGTTCCCCCTCCACATGACAGGTATTTGACTTTAAAGGACTTGTAACAATGCAATTTGACAAATGCATTGTTATGCATGTTCAAGAAGCTGTGGAAAATGGCTCAAGTAGTCAGACATGTGGGGCCAGATCACCAGACTATTGTGGGAGAGCCAATGATTTTTGCATAAGTGCAAATGGCATTTGAATATCCATAATTGAATTAGTGCTAGTGCAAATAGCATTGCACTTGTGCTAATGCAACTGTGTAAGCACAAACTATGTTTGTTCATGCACACAATGGGCCTCATTACAAGTTTGCCGGTCCAGGAACTACGGTAACGGTAGGCTTGCCGGTACCGTAGTTCCCGGACTGGCAAACTATGAGTTGTGCTCGTGGGTGCCTTTCTGCCCGCCAGGTCGGACTTGGGGGCAGAGCGCACCCGCGAGCACAGCATGTCGGATGCACCGGCACCATTCTGAATGGTGCCGGTGAATCCGAGTTCCCCATTCCCATTGAGCCCTATTGGGCTCAAATGGGAATGGGGAGTAATTGATTCCGGCCCCTGGCAATGAGGACATACAGGGTCTGACAAGGTTATAATGGCCCTGTATGTCCCCATTGCCGGAAGAAAATGCAAGTTCGGTGGCAGCCTGCTGGTTTTACTGGCAAGGCTACCGCCGAACTTGTAATGAGGCCTGTGTTTATGCTTCCATGGATTTTCCATATCTAGCCCCAGAACTCAAACACTTCCTTCAAGAGCAAGAACAATAGGGCATGTAGTAGGCTTTACTGTTAGCATGGGTTGCTAATATTCAGTACAAACAGGGAGCACAAAGAAATTAGCCATAGTGTTTTAGTTGGGCTCTTAGCCACCTTTTCTGCAGCAAAATTGACAACAAGTTGCATTCCAATCAGTTTTATTTACAATTTCTGCATTGTCAGTTCTATTCAGTGGAGGCATCAAAAGGAGTAGTCAGTGTATGGGGTAAAACATTGTGAGTGCAAATTGTTCAAAATCTTGTTTGAATATATTTTGGTATGTTGGAATGTTATATGATTATCAAGTTTGACCCACTGGCCTAGAGAACATACCAGATATACACTAGAATTCTCATTTATGAACTAATTGAAACATGGTGTTAGATGCAGATGAGCTGTATAATTCAATGATAATATAATGATTTCATAATTGGCTAATTATGATAAATATAGCCATGAGCAGGCCTACTTACAAACCACTCTTTTAGTAAGGGTTTGATCAATATTGAGAGAAGTGTTCAAGGTCTGCTGGATGAATGATTTGTTATGTAGAAAGTGTGATAATGTAAATAGTTTGATAGTTTATATTTTTCCTACAAAGCTGAGAAATTGCAAAATGAGCATATTTTCCATAGTGGACTATCCAATAAATAGGCTGATGATACATTTACAAATCTGAAATTCTCTAAACCTATGTGTGATCCTGAAGAAGGCAGAAGATCGAACAGTGCTTAAAACCAATGTATAGATCTAATCGGGCTTAGCAGGAAACTTTGGGCTATGTGGTACATGGCCAAAATGGAAGGGCTTTCTCCCGGGATTGTCTCTGAAGAAGGCCATGACAATTCCTTTATATGGCATTCACAGAATCAGAGAATACATGGGACTTACAGATTGACAATTTAAGAAGAGATTCAAAAGAGGTATACACTGGCAATGATACCATAGTTACTGATTACTTAGATCAGACGTTCGGATCCACACATGCGAGTGACTACATGCAACCCCATTCACAGGCAGCATAGGAATCTTTACCACCACACTGGGTCCTTCAGACTGCACCTGCTAATGCGGAGAGGATGACAGGGTGCAAGAAGTGGAGGAAACCAAGGGGTATCATGCTTCAGGAAAGTTTCAAGAGGTCATACTGTATGCTTGGGTCAAAGATGAGGATAATGTCCCTTCAGACACCAAAATGGCATCTTTTGGTGGGAGTTTCTCATGGAACTCTGAGCCACTGGACTTGACAAGAGGCCAATATGTCGAGCTGTAACATCAGCGACATGGGTAATGAGTAAGTGCAAGGTGTTCCAATAGATTGTCAGCAGGGTGAGTATGACCAAGCTAATGTACGTTGTGATTGGCAGTGTAAATGGCGCAGCTACTGTGGGACAGATTTGAAGTTATAAAGATGGATATAGGGTAGCATCCTCTGCTTGTGTAATGGGGACTTCCATTGTATAAGTGCGCTCACACGTCCAATTTCTAGGTAAGATAGCTCCGTAAATGAAGTGCCCACTTCCGATACTGCTGTGCAACATGTTAACTTCTCATTCTCCTATTATATAGCCTTCCTTCTCATATATAGACCTCCAGACTATAAAGCTAATTATGGAGTTAAACTTGCTGACTTCATCTCCAGCTCTCTCCCTGGACACCACAATTTATGTATACCAGGGGATTTCAACATTGAGCTAGAGTGACCTTCAAATAGGTTCTGCAAGACCCTAATCCCAAACCTTGAAGGATTAGACCTCCATATGCTCAGCCACAGGGCAACACATACAGTCTAGCACACATTAGGTGTTTTCTTCTGCCCTCCCTTCTCTTAGGGGTCATACCTTCTTTGGAGATGCCATGGACAGATACGTCAACACTGTATTCTGCTGTGATTCTACCAATAAATCCGAGCACTCCAGTCCATTGGGCAAATGCCCCTCCTGAAAGTAAATGTATCCCTTCACTGAAGGATAACATATCCACCCTTTCTGCTATCTCATACCCATTAACAGCAGCAAAGACATGTAACAACTGGATGTCCGAAGCACCTCATGCCACAGCATCCTTGAAATGAGGCAACACCCCAAGACCACCGAAGAAGCCTATATGATTTGCTGACCACTGAAAGAATATAAACAACTCACTGATCCACACCTGTATAAAGAAACACAGAATGAACATCACGTTAGCTTACCTTATACACAGATGTGAATATTATTCTGAGCTAAGGAAATACAAATCGAAATACTACGCACATAAGTTCTTAATGCCACTAACCCTTAAAGGGAGGTTTTCAAAATGATCTCCGAATTTGGATTTCCTATTGCACAACAGTTGGAACCTCCTCTCCAGAAATCCCTCCCACAGGCTCCACCATCTCCCCCAACATTCCCATCTCCTCCTCCCATCCTCACCTCAGAAACATGTTCCACTTCTTCTCAACCCTCTCAATGACCAGCATTTGATATCTCAGCAGTAAGAGCTCCACACCAGGTTCACCATGAGGTCCCTTACCACCTGCCATGCTTGAACCACTGCTCACTGTCCCTGAACTGGCAGATGTCAAAACTCTTATAAATCCCTCCTTCACGCAGGATGAGTCCCCCAGACTTCAAATTAGCCTGTTGTAAACCGTTAATTAATCAAGACAATGATTATAACTTTCAAGCTATTTCTAACTTTACTACTCAGTTAAACTGGAAGATAAAGCTGCTAACCACCATCTTATGAAATTCATTGAAGTCCAAGATATCCTGCACAGTGTACAAGTTGGTTTCAGACCTGGTAACAGTGCAGAATCAGTTCTTCTCTCTATCTAGGATGATAAGAGACTTAGCAGAGACTGTGATGAGGCCTCCACGCTCATACTCCTGGGGTTATCTGCAGCATTTGACCTGGTTGACCATACATCCTCTGCCAACACCAAATGACTGTGGTATTAGAGCTATAGCTCTCAAATGGCTTATGTCCTTTCCCAACAACCAAACAAAATGGATCTACATTTCTCTTTTCCACTGAGCATTCGGAAAATGTCCTTTTGAGCTACCCGAAGGTGTCTCACTCTCACCCCTACTATTGAATCCCTACCTCAGTGGATTCCCAACCTTCTTAAAATCTCTTAATCTCTCCTGCTCCAACTATGCAGATGATAATCTCTACCCCCATGTTTGACATCCCAAAGTGCATCAAAATAATTTACATCTGGATGCCACATAACCATCTGTTACTGAACCCAGAAAACTCCCAGAAATCCTAGAACCTGGGACAGCATCACTAAATACCATTCTCGTAAAATGGACATTACAAATGGTGTTCAATGCCTAACCAATTCCCAGATGGCGAGAAATCTAGGAGTAACCCTGGATGGCAACCTGTCGATTGAACCTCAAATCACTACTGTCACCCAGAAAGCTTTCACTCATCTGAATGCCCTCAGAAAGACCCTCCCATTTTTAGCTATTGCACAAAAAATGCACAGCTATTTGATCAATTGTAATTGCTACGTTAGACTATGCAAATAGCATTTACCTAGGTGTCCCAGCATACATTATTTTCAGACTTCAGCGATTTAAGCATGCAGCTCTATGCACCCTACTGTGTTAGGGAGACAGAGATCATATCTCACAGACACTTCATTGCCTACGTTGGCAGCAGTAGGTAGGCAAATTGCTTTCAAACCCCTGTGCATAACCTTCAAATCAATTTAAGGAAAAGAGCCCAAATTCATCCAAGCAACCTCAACAGATACATCCCTAATTTAAACCTCTGATAAGTTTTACTCATGACTTCGGGGTTGCCTCCCAATTTTAAGAAGACATTGGGAGGATCATCCTTTTCAACTCTCGCATCTCATCTCTGGAACACTCTCCCCAAACTGATTCGAACCACAAACCACTAGCCCCATTTTTAAAAAGTAATCAAATAGTGGCTTTTCCCCTACTAATATATTTCAACTAATTTCCCACCAACTACATCCACTAGATAGTGGTCAAATGATCCACAGAAGTAAGTGTAAATAAACCGTCACTCTCACTCTGAAATACCTACTTTCTAACCTTTCCTCTCACTATCCTAGCTACACATGTCCGTATTTAAGAAAGTGCTGTTGATATTTTCTCAAACATGTGGAGGTGTTTTTTGTGTTCTTTGTTGCACTATATTTGTAACTTCATATTAGCACTCTTGTAGTCTACAATTTGTTGATTTTCATTTAAGCTCAACCGATAAATCTGTGTATCATATTTCTGATATACTCCCAACTCATATCATACCCAATTGTGTGACTCTCCAGCTTATCCAACCTTACGGATAGGCAGCCTGCTCTCCTCGCGCTAATAACATTTTACTGCTTGACTCTAAGGTTCACACTGCATATTTTCTGCTTAATAGAACTGACTTCTCTTCTAGAATGAATGCCAATATGGCAACCAACACCTTCCAGCGCTAAGTATGAAAGATAATTCAATAAAACGAAAGACCAGTTTACCTAAGGTACTTAAGAATAGATATTTTCTTTCTCAGACCAGAGGCCTTTCTTTGATTGTGATTCGGGTGGGAATCCCTTTTACATTTTCATCCAGCTACCCTCAATACGTATAACAAGGGGGGTTCTGGAAGACTCTCTGCCAGACATGAGTCCTGGTTACAAGAGACTTACCCAGAGTCTTTAGCTCACTATCTTTAACAGAGGAGAAATATCCTAAACATATAAGTCTTTGTCCTGCCCTGGGGCATTCCAGCACCAAAATGCTAAGCAATTCTCCTCTGAACAAGAGTACCAACAGCAACCCCAGACACGTGTTTCGGTCTGGTTGGACCTCATCACTAGGGTGTAGCTGTGCCTCTCTAAGAATAGTGAGCAAGGGGTCCACGTCTGGATTCCCCTTGTAACTGAGGGTGAGACCCAAAGTTACTTGAAATATGCAAATAACAAGGGGGGTCCTGGGAGACTCTCTGCCAGACATGAGTCCAGGACTAATGTCTGGCAGAGGGACTCACAGGACCCCCCTTGTTAACCCTCAATACATAGCCAACTCTTGAGCACTGAGGCACTTCTGTCAATTGGATTTGCCTTTTGAAGGCTGCAGAAACTCTTATCCGGGGAGGATTTTGACATTACTATTTAGTATAAATAGCCACTAAACTATATGGGACTCTTGATCACATCTCAAGGCCATCACACATCCAGAACTAGTCTTAATAAATCTCTTCAACAAACTTAAGATATCATGAACCATCAAAAGAGGTTGTCCTTAAGGTTGTTTCTCTTTCTTCATCCTTGGTTTTTTACCTTGTCTTTACTTAGAAACAGCTACATATCTCTTACATACAACCCTTCTTACATGTGCATCTACCTTTTGTTATTTTACCCTAATGTATGTTTACCCAAGTTTGTTTGTTCACCCATTCTACTCCAACTGACTCCTCCTCTCACTTCTCCCTTTTCCCTCTCCTTCCCACAGACTAGAGTCTGGTTAACAACCTCGGTGGGATCACACTTCTCTCTCCCATGGACAGGGAATCAGCTCATTAAGAGCACTACAGGTTTGACGTGTGCAGCATAAAAGCTAAATAACATAACATGTCACATAACATAACAGTTCAGCACCTCAGCAGGGGTGTCTAAGAGATCTAGCCTTCAAGGCTGATAAACCTGGGAGCACTAGATTGAGTAATAATACCACCTATCAACTCAGCACACAGGAGCAGGACATATCTGTCATAAAGTGCTCAGGAAAACTATATAGTATTAATATTATTCAGTGCTGGTATGTGGAGCCTTGGTCCCTTGCCCTGGGCCTAGTATATTGGGCTTTGCATTAAAGAAAGGAACATGCTTTTTCTCTCTCTAGGTGGCTGTGTGTGACTGGTGCTGTATGCTTTTTCTGTGCGCAGGGGGCTGCTGGAAAGATTCTTGTAGAGTTCTTGCAGCTCATTAGTCCCGCCATTATCCTCTCAGCAGTGTCCTAGGCTCCTCTTCCTGAGCTCTTTGTTCCCTGATAGCATCCAGAAGGAATTGTCAACAGGGCACAGAAGACATGTACAAGTATTGCTTAGCTATGTGGATGGATCAAAATGTGTCCACATTCCATGTAGGCAGGTGTGTTGAGATCCCTTTTGTTTTGTATTTATCTGGTTCCGGAGCGTATGGAAAAATAATTGCATAAAAAGACACCCTGGCAAAGCATAAGGTCGGTAAGACGGATTCAAACAATTTGATGTGAATCAACAAGCATTTAAACTGGGAAAGGATAACTCCACAAACACATTACTAGAAACACGTTGAAATATCACGTGTGTTAATGCAGAGTGAGTAGCATTGGTTCCAAAGTAGCAAGATTTAAGGATATATTTACACGGGTGATTGGGAATTTGGCATCTTTCGGAACTGGAGAGGATTATGCAAATTGCCCAATTCAATTGTGGTCTGAAAGCCGCCAAAGAAAGGCGTGATACACAAAAGAGCTCTGTGTGGAGGCAGGTTCATGAAAGTGCATCGCAATGCTGCCTTCTGGCCAGACATTTCAGAAGCAGGGCATGCAGGGGGTCTGGTAAGCGTGCCTAGCAGGGGAACAGGGTGGGAGGCAGAGTGGGGTTCTGCACAGTGCTAACACAAGGGGCCTGGTGAAGGTGGAGTTTAATAGAGAGCCTTCCATAACATGGCTTTTTGGTAGGTGATCAATAGGCATATACAAAAATCTCCCAATGTTTGTAAAAGGTATAGCCAGGTTTCACATTCACATCAAAATAATAATTTCACATGCCTATAGCCAGGATACGTTATGACCCGCCTCTAAGTAGAGACATGTACCGGTGGAGGTAAACTAAGAGTTAACCGTAGCCTCTGAATTTCCAACAACAGGTAGGTCCAGTCTACAGAATGTGAGAAAATGACACATAGAGCCAGCCTCCACATAACCAACGGTGCATGAGCCCAGCCTCCACATATCCAACATCCGTGGTTAGTCCCGACATTATCATTGACAGGCATTGCTTTACTACACATAGCGGCCATTTTGGAACCAGAAACATGCATGAAGAACTTCCAAACTTCCAAATGACTAGCAAAGTAAGATCTTTGCTGGACTTGTGCTGGGAGAATTGGAAAACTGGGCTACCGCTAGTGGTCGATTGCAGTAATATCAGACCCCTTTCCATAAGGCACTGGGCACAGAACTAAAGGGCATTGCTGTGGGTTTGCTGAAAGAGGAATCAGCAAAATCTGGAAACTTACCTCTGTTCATGGCAGCAATAGACTACATGCAGGCATTTGACTGCATTGATAGAAACCCTCTTTGATGTACATTAAGAGATTGGCAGGTTGCCAGGCATCTGTTGGCCATACTGGTTAACCGCACAAGCACAGTCTCTTGCCGGTCCGATTGAACGTGCCGGGAGCCTTGACAACATGTTTTCGGGTGAAGAGGGGTCTCTGCCAGGGATGTGTCTTGACTCCCTGTCTCTTCAATCTGCACCTATCTGATCGGAGGGAATTTTTGTCACGCTGGGAGTTTGCTTCCCCAAGGATTCAGCCCCTAGTCGTCCCGTACTTGTTGTACGCCAAGACATCCTCCTTCTAGACAGGGCCCAGGTTGCTTTGCAGAGGAAACTGAACCGTATACCATAATACTCTATAAGCTATGTATTAATGTAAAGAAAATGAATATCATGAGGTTCTTCAGCAATCCGAGAAGGAAAATGGGCTACGCCTGGAAAATAGGAAATCGGGTACTAAGACCTAGCCAGGCACTCACACACCTGGGCTTCACAGTGGAGGCGGCAAATCATTTCAAACTATTCATGGCTCGTATCATGACTAAGGCCAAGCTGCCCTGATGAAAAACATTCTATAATATGAATTTGGTACCTAATCTACACTATGGCACAGAGATAGCGGTGGGTCCGAGAGCCATAGCCTATGAAAAAGCGGGAGTCCCAGGTATGAAAGCATGCTCTTGGATTGACTGATTGTGCACCAATCCCTGCATTAAGATTTGAATTGAGCCTATTGTCACTAAGGTGTAAACTAGATTGGAGAATCCTGTCCGTATATAGAAGGATGATAGTACCATTGGTAGGTACACTATATGAAGATTTTGATTCCATTTTGAAGACAATGGGACCTCATTCTATGTTTGCCGGTCTGGAAACAACAGTGCTGTTGAGCTTAACGGCACCGTTGTTTCCAGACCGGCAAACTACGGGTTTGCCTGCTGGAGCCGCTGTGTCCGACCGGTATGACCCTGCCTGGCACAGCCGTCACAGCAGGCAAAGCTGCCTGGGGAGCACCAGCACCGTTAGCAACTATGCCGGTGTTTCCGTGTCCCCACTTCCATAGAGTCCTATCGGACTCTATCGGACTCTATGGGAATGGGGACTTAATTTGCCAGCGCCTGACTTTCCGGGCCACCAGGCTTGTAATCCCCTGGTTGCACAGGGAAGTCTGGCACCAGCAAATATTTACAGTTCTGGCGGCAACCCGCCGGTATCTCCGGCAAGGTTACCGGCAGACCTGCAATGAGGCCCAATATCTATGGACACAGTGGCCACGTTTAGGGAAAGAGCTGATCAGGTACTACTAGGAATTCAGATGTTGCCAAGAGACCTCATTGACCAGCCTTATGAGGTCAACAACAAAAAAATCCTGCTTAGGCAAGATTGAATGAGCACAATGTCAAGGATGAGACAATACAGATTATACAAGAGCCTCTCGCCCTTTGACAAGCCTCTGGGATTTTTTTCCAAAATACCTAAAAGAAATTCCTAATGTTTATGGGGCATCTCAATTCCTGAGATACAGACTGAACCTGCTACCCACAGGTGAAATTCGCCAGATTAGATCTATGGAGATAGGTGACACAATGGGCTGTGATCTGTGTAAGAATGATGAGTATTACAAAACAAAGAGCCCATCCTTTTGGAATGCCCTACACTAAAAGTGCATAGATCCTTTTGGTTGGGTAGGTTCGTACACAATTATATAGTGTTGGATGAAGGTAACTTCTTTACCCGTATCTCAAGCAGGCAGGAAACTGTTGTTTCAATCGCTGTTGTTAAGATACTATATCAAGAAGGTTTATTTAGTGTATGGTGGTAATTGCGTCATTTATTTGGTCACTGTTTGTGAAATTAACATAAGATCTAAGCATAAGCACCTTCTTTCTGAATATATAGGACGTTGATATTTTGTGATTGATTACAATTTGTTTTGTTTGGTTTTGTTTTGTTTTAGGTATGTATTGGAATGTATTGTTTTTTATCTAGTGTTAATGCTCTTTTTTTATTTTGTAAAATGTGTAAGGTTGAGCATGAACACCCAATAACACAATGAAAATAAATATAATTACTAGCAAAAGCTATGGTCACCCTCCAAATGCCTAGAAAAGGATCTGGACATAGATCACACACCCAGTGAAGCCTGCAGCCATTCTCCTCAAGCTCAGTAACAGGCATGGCTCGCCAAATCCATATCAAGCAACCTGTACAGTCAGCCTCTACAGTTAACAGCAAGTGCCAGTCTCCAAATACATGGTAGTAGATATTGTCAGCTGCCACATTTTGAGTAACCTGCATGGCCTTCAACCACGTACCTGGAAACAGGTATGGCTAGCCTCCATAAACACTGCAACATATATGACCAGCTTCTACTGGTCATGCAACAAGAATGGCCAGTCCACACATGCCAGGCAATAGTTATGGCAAGTCTTCACAGGCCCAGGTACGCAACCCATCCCTTCTTCCTTTCCGTCAGTTCCTCCTGTCCCTCTAGATGCTACCTCTTTCCTTCTGCCTCACCTCCCCCTCCATTGGTCGGAGGGCTCAATGAGAGAAGCATTTACTGTTCACCTAGCACATATCTACGGTTGAATCATCCAGGAGGGCCAATTCAGCCTTTCCTGGTCATGTTGTTGCTGAATTGCTTATCGTTCACCTTCTTCATTTACAGTGACACCAAACCGCCAGTGTTAGCAAGTGTTGCTTTGAAAACAAGTTATTATTTGGTTGTTACCTCCGACCTGCTGCATATGCTGTCTGGGATCGAACAGGAACTCTCCCTCCTGCGACCCGTGCTGCCGGAGCAGCACGTAGGCCATCCCGCTTCAAGGTAAGCCTTGGGGCTTAATTGGAGTATCGTTAGCCTACGATCCTCTCTGACACCTAAACCGAGGCTAAATGTGATTTTATTCTGCCTCATCTCACACTGCCACATCGAGTTGGAGAATCAGAGACCTTTGTCTCATTCACGTACAGCTGCCAAGCAACCTGTCCTTTGTGCGCATTGTAGAAGCGTACCTGCATGCCCTACTAAGATGGTGGCCCCTGAATAAAAGCGAAACTGCTGTTCGAATACAGCCGTTGCCAATTGGCTGCTGCCTACAATATCCAGCATTCCTGACAACCGGCAGGCGTAAGCCGGGCCCTTTCTGCTGAAGGCCCCGTGCTAAAGGCGCCTGTCCTGAGCCTGAACTTCACTTCCCTCCGACCTGCTGCGATGCTGTCTGGGATCGAGCAGGAGCTCCCCCTCCTGCAACCCGTGCTGCCGGAGCAGGACGGAGGCCATCCCGCTTCAAGATAAGCCTTGGGGCTTAATAGGAGTATCGTTAGACTACGATCCTCTCTGACACCTAAACCGAGGCTAAATTTGATTTTATTCTGGCTCATCTCACACTGCCAAATCGAGTTGGAAAATCAGAGACATTTGTCTCGCTCATGTGCAGCTACCCATCAACCTGTCCTTTGTACGCATTGTAGAAGCATACCTGTGTGCCCTACTAAGATGCTGGCCCCTGAATAAGAGCCAAACAGCTGTTCGAAAACAGCATTTGCCGATTGGTTGCTGCCTACAATATCCAGAATTCCTGACAACCGCCAGGCGGAAGTCGGGCCCTTTCTGCTGAAGGCCCCGTGCTAAAGGCACCTGTCCTGGTCTGTCTAGTGAAGTCCACACGCCAACGCCACAAATCCCTGCCCAAATCTAGACTTTTCTGCACTGGAACTCCAATACCATTGCCCCTGCCGAACCCTTGGATCCAGTCCTGATGCCTAATCCACTTATGCCAAACCACAGAGGACTCTCGCATTAGAGCGGTAAGATTCACTTCCGAACCCAAAAATTCCCAAATGACTCATGACTTTGCCCTACTATCTCCCCTGCTGCTAGAGTGTTCCCCCAAATGTTACACTGCAAATATGATGTACCTAGTATCCGCTCAGCGTTTGCAACTTACCCCAGGACTTTAATGTTAAATGTCAACTGCTGAATACATTGCCCATATTGATTTTGGCCTGCAATTCTGACACTATACTACCACTCGTGTTACAAAATGTCTAGCTGGTACGACTACCCACCTAAATTCACCCTGGGCGCACCATAACCTTATAGTTTAAGCTCTCTTTCAATTGACCCCCCTCTCGCTGACCGTGATGTTTGGTATGCCGCCTTCCCCCCAAAGCTGTGCTATTGTCAGACTTTCGCACTTACCCCCTGCTACATGGGTAGGCACCACTCACTCTCCCACTGCGAGAATTTCCACGCAGCCGCCTCTGAGGATGTAGCCTCCTTCTCTCAGGAGGACCGCCTTTTCCCCTTACATGTACACCCTCCTCATGCGATGCTGTTGCCACCTTTGCAAACCACAAATATTCCCGTATTGTAACCACGGATTCTTGTGATGTAACTAAGGAAGTACTATTGTGATATAAATAAGAAATCTGTCTTGTGATGTAACTAAGAAGGCATGCTTGTCATGCAATTAAGAAAGCATTCTTGTAACAAAGTGTGCTCATAACGAAAAAAAAATATTTTTATGATGTAAGTAATAGAGTATGCCTGTCATGCTACTAAGAAAGTATTCATTCATGTGATGTAACTAAGAAAGTATTCCTGCCATGGAACCCTGCAAGTACTCACTGTAACTAAGCTCCCCACAAGTAACAGCGCTGCGATGCCTGAGGGCTGCATGTGCGCTATACAAATGTAAAAAATAAATAAAATAAATACATTTCTACCTCTTCATATTCTTGAATTTCCTCTCCTTGGCTCCCCTCCTGCATTTTCTTAATGCTTCATTTTCTCTTACTTTCATCCTCCCACCTCCCATTTGTTTAAAAGTTTCATTTTTTCTTTCCCTTTTGCTTTTAATACCTTTGTATTGCCATTTACCCATTTGCACTCCCTCTTTTCGTTTCTTTTCTTGTAAACTTACTTTATCATTCCTGTCCTTTATCTCTCTGTATCTTTCTTCATCTATATTGTACTCTTTCGGTCATCCTCTTTCTTGCATTCTTGTCATGTGCTTTCTCGTTGTTTCCTCTCGAACACTCTTCTTTTCCCAGTCCCATATTTCTTTTTCTCTGTTTTGCTTCAGTGACAGGCACCACCCTGAAATTGCTAATAATATATATATATATATATATATATATATATGTAAAGAAAAGGAGGAGAAGGGAAGGACCGCACTCTCCGTGAACCCAGCAAAGTTTCCAAAGGTTCCAAAACAGGTTCCAAAAAAGGAAAGCGCAGCTCACACAAAGTAGAAAAAAAAGGATTATTTAATAAATTCTTGGCTGTACATAATGCACAGAACAAAAGGCTGGGGAAACAGCATAAACAGACAGAGGCAGGACGCACGTGGGTACGACCCGCTTACAACGCGTTTCACGCTCAACTGAGCGCTTGATCACGTAACACAACAAAGGACAAAGGCACGGTTAAAAGGTATGTAGTCCATCTTCTATGTCAATAAGGAAATGAAGGTGCATTTACAGAGTAGTTCAACAGTGGCCATCTTGGAACGGAAAATCAGATTATTGCCTGCCATACAACAGATCGTAATTGATAACAGCATTCAGTTTGTATAGTTGGATTAAATCCATACAGGATCAAAATTCTCAGACGTCCCAGTCATAATTCATGGGCAAATACCACAAAATTGTTTAAAAGCCAAGTTTCATGTACCGTAATTTCCACCGTATGTTACAGTTAAAAAACACAGCCAAGTCAAATTCACATGTAGTTAAGCGCCTAGTGCGTTAACATGAGTCAGATTGTGTCTTATATAGATGCAGAATACATCTTACATAAATCAATCAATTCATCATAGTACCAGCTATAAGAGAAAGAAACGTAATGTCATCATATACATGTAGATTAAAGGAAGGGGGCCAACTCGGGCTATGTCATTATAGATAGATTTTCAAACTAGCCTCCAGTTTGGCATTGTGCAAATACGCAAAATAGCAGCATGAATTCGCATAAGATGGCATACATTACATCTATAACAATAGTATGTATAAAGGAGAACAAAATTACATCTAATTGCTTTTATGGACTGAATCCTATGTCTTGTGCAAAATTGCAAGGATAAAAACACATATAATATGGTTAAAACTCCAACATGATTGCAATATCAATATAAACATAGAAACTATAATTCAAGTAAAATAATTTTTTTTTACAGCGCAGTCATAATTTCCAAAGGTCAATTATAAGAAACTTGATACTTGACCTGATCATGTTTGGAATAGCCAAAGTGCAAGTGCAAGTGCAAAAATGGCAACCTAGACGATGTGCAAAATAAGCAAGGTCACAAAAGTGACCATATTTGATAAATATCAAAGAATATGAAAATTGGTATCATCTGCACATCACTGATGTGAATTGTGCCAACAGCCTAGCCGGGACTATTGCTGTATAGTCCTCACCTCAAATACATGGATACACATTATTCTAGATGAAAATTACTTTTCTAGCTGTATTATCTGACTAAAAGTATGTAAATCTGAAATCAGCTTGTATAAAATGCACCAATAATAATGCATTTGGAAAAACCAAGTAACCACAGTGAAACTATGGACACAAAATACCAAATTATTCACCAGTCAGATATCCTTCTAGGTCGTGAATATAACAACATAAAAAAATTATTTTTTTCTTTTTTTCCTTTCCCTTCCGTCTCCATTTTGAACCATAGTGATAATCTAATCACCAAAATGGTGGAAGGAAAAGAAATTTTGGTGCTTAAGCACAGGCCCAGAACTAATCAGTGAATTTGAAAAACACATTGATTTTCTAAAAGTTATTCAACCCACCGCTAGAACACATAAATCAATTGAACATAATCAAAACAAAATGATCGGTGGAAATAAACCAATTCAAGAAACAGTAGGAGGTAAACACATTGTTATGTACCTAGAAACGTATAAAGCTCCTCGTCAAGGTTATGACCATTAGGGGATTTGGTGTCAAAATCCAAGATAAAACGGGTCTCCAGTTGTCTCAGTTTTAATACACGGTCTCCACCTCTGGGATGAATCGGGACATGTGCCACCGCAAAGAATTTAAGGAGAGTAGGGTCATTGTCATGTTCTAATCTAAAGTGCTTAGCCATAGGGTATGCAGGATCTGAGTTTTTAATTGCCCTAAGATGCTGCAATATTCTAAGCTTAAGTTTGCATGTGGTGCTCCCCACATACCACCTCATGCAAGGGCATGAAAGAACATAGACCACAAAGGCAGTATCACAGTTTATCGAATACTTGATTAACTGTTTGCATTGGGTGACCGGATATACAAAGAATTTACATGCAGTGGCATGGGCACAGGCCTTACATTTTGAGCATTTTGTAAAGCCTATGGGGGATTCCATCAATGATTTCATCAGAGAGGGATTCGTGTTGCTGGGTGACAGAAAGCTGGAAACCAGTTTATCCCTAAGTGAGGGTACACGTTTATAGGTAATAGTTGGACGTTTTGCCAGCAAGGGGCATAAATCTTTATCCACGGTAAGGACCCGCCAATGTCGCTCTATGATTTTACGGACATGATTTGAGGCATTGTCAAATGTGACAATAAGTCGGGGTTCATCATTCACAGCCGTCTTCGCAGGTTTGTTACCATACAGTAGAACATTCCTGCTTAGTCCGCGAGCTTTGGTGTAGGCCATTTCTATAACTCTGCGTTCATAGCCTTGTTTGACAAAATCTATAGCCGCCAAGGCGCAATGATGGTCAAACGATACTAGATCAGTACAATTTCTACGATATCGAATGAATTCACCATATGGAATACTACGTTTACATGACGTAGGATGGCAACTTGTTGCATGCAAGGGTAGACCAGTATTTGAGGGTTTTTTGTGTACTGCAGTATTGAAACCAGATTTTCCAAGGGTCACAACTACATCTAAATATATGATTTCAGTCATGCTATTGCACTCTGTAAAACGTAAGTTGAATGAGTTGGTATTAATACGTTTCACAAATGATAGCCACTCAGCTTTGGTCCCATTCCATATGACGAAAATGTCATCTATGTATCGCCACCAAGCGACGATATGCGTAGCAAAGCTAGATGCAAGTAAATCACTAAGGAAGGTGGCCTCCCACCATCCCATGGTCAAATTTGCATAGGATGGTGCAAATGTACTCCCCATGGCAGTGCCCCTTACTTGGTGGTAAAAAGAGCCTTCAAACAAAAAAACATTGTTAGTTAAACAAAAAAACAACATTTCAAGGATCATAGAACTATGGCCATGAAAATTCAATGAACGGGTATCAAGGAAAAATTTACATGCTTCCATCCCAATTTGATGGTCAATGGAGGTATATAAGGAGACAACATCAAGGGTCGCTAAAAGCAAACCATCGTCCCAAGGCGTATTTGTAATGTGTTGCAAGAAATCCTTGGTATCCCGTAGATAGGAGGGTAGAGCTGATACCAGAGGGAATAGAGTTTCATCAACATACTGGGACATATGTTCAAGGAGAGAACCACTTAGAGTAACAATAGGTCTCCCTGGTGGATGAATAAGGGACTTATGAGTTTTTGGTAGAAAATAAATTGTAGGTATAGTGAAGAAGGAGGGAACAAGAAATTTAACAAACTCATCATCGATTAGACCAATATCCACCCATTTTGTACACAAATTTGTAACTTCCGATTGTATATCACCAAATGGATTTTTTGAAAATTGTGAATAACATAATCGATCCTTCAGTTGACGATTAGCCTCCGCCACATAATGTATCCGATCTTGAATTACAATGTTGGACCCCTTATCAGCTGGTTTAATGATAATATTTGATAAACCTGGTAATTCGCTGATGGCCATGAGTTGGGCAGAGGTGAGGTTTTGTTTGTTCTTGATAGTACTTCTCCTTTATTTTCTCAAATCACTAATGCATCGATCATAAAAAGCTTCAATACATCCACCAATGGGAAACTGTGGATTAAATTTAGATTTAACCTTGAGTTTTGTATGTATATCCCAGTCAGGGTCAATATTAAAATCAGTAAGGCAGGCATTGGAGGGATCAAAGTCAGAATCTTCAAGACAGGCCAGATCCATAAGAGATGGAATATCTGAAATCAAAAGATTAGTACGGCCCAAACGCGGTGTTGTTGGTTTGGGCACGATGGTATTCAATGAAAAGAATTTCTTAAGTCTAATCTTTCGAATGAATTGGTCAAGATCAAGGCGCGCTTGGACATAGTCAAATGCTTTGGTGGGGCAGAAATTAAGCCCAAGTGAAAGAACCGAGGTTTGCGCTTTGGTGAGCACATGAGAGGACAGGTTGGTAATTTGGCACAGCTTCATGTTGTCAATGATTATTTTTTGGTCCCAGAGCGCGTTGCTCTGCTCTCTTGGCGTTTTTCTGAGCCGTTTCCCACGCTGGCCTCACCGAGTTGTTGTCCTCCTCGTGTCTTCTGTCCCTTTCCTCTTCCTTTTCCTCTTCCTCGACCCTTGCCACGTTGCTTTTGATTCTTTCCATCCTGGCATAGCAGCCGCATCTCGTCTAAAAAATTTAATCTGACAGAGGGCTCCTCATTGTCAAAAACTGAGACATCTGATTCAGATGAAATCGAGCCAGGATCACCATCAACAATGGGCTCGATTATAGGATTTTTTCGTAATGAATCAAACCTTTTAGCAAACGTGAAGATCCTGCCTGTGTCATAATCAATTTTGTCCCTAATGAACTTGCGATGTTTTCGTTGTTTAATGTCATCTTCATATGTGATCAGGGCTTCATTAATTTTCACACGAAGTTGTTTACCCTCCTCAGAGGACGACATTTTATTAAGTACTATTTCCTTTTTCGCAAGTTCTTCCATTGCCTTCGCTCGATCTGATTTAGCATATTTGACCAAAATCGTAAGGAAGTGTGCTGAGCACCCTTTGCTGGCGTCTCCCCATTCCTGCAACATGCCAGGATCTTGATCCTCAAATGAGGGCATAGTCAAAATTCTTAGTCCTCGCGGTATTCGTCCAACATCCAAATAGTTTTGTAGAGAATGTTCCTCCCACCATTTGGAAATCTCCTTTCTTCGTAGTTTTTCAATTTCTTTAAGTAATACTATTTCAGGATTGAGACTTGTAATATTCTTTTTTGCCCCAATAGTGGGTAGACTGGTGGGCATCACTTGGGATTCACTAAAAAGGTCCTTGGCCTGTGCAAGTCGAGCTGCTGCCCAATTGTGATTTGGTTTGACAAACTTTAAACCTTTTCACACAACAAATATAACAGTACAATACAAAAGTAGTTATAAAGTGTTACAAAGAAATATGTTCGTAAAACCATCCAAAACATCAATTTTATCTTTAAACGCATCTAAAACCATGTTATAGTCTAAAAATAGTTAATACTAAAATTCCCATAAACAAAAACATTATTCAGATTGTAGTAGCAAACTGACTACACAATGCACGCCAGGCAAAAGTATGTAGGTAATTCAAATGTTTTAATTTCCAGCATATCAAGAACACTAAGAATCTACATACAATTAGTATTTGGGAAACACAACTTCCCTCCATCAAACTGGTCCACAGTATTTCATTAGCCTCATCAGAATTACATTGAGTAAAAAAATTGAAGTGCTTGTGCTTTCAATGTACAGTTTTGTTTCCAGAAAAGAACAAGATGTTTCAATGTTTCGAAACTACCTGGTTGTTTACACAACTTGTGAAAACATAAAGAAGATATCGAGGCTGAGTACCCCAAAAGGAAATACACCAAACTCGGGTTACAAAGGAACATACAAAAGATCTTTATTTTATACTGAACAGTTTCAAAGGACAAAGCAACAGATAGCTATCGGCCCTCAGTACAACACAGCGAACTCCAGCTCGGTTTGGTGTGCTCAGTGAGTGGGGCTGTACATTCGAATAGTCGCACTCTTTATACCCTCGAAATCATGATGTTCAACCCATTTCCCAGTTAATATAAGTTAATACATTATGGATTTAGGGTTCGTGCCGAGTTTGTACATCTGTACATTTAGGGTTGACCTTTAATATATTCACTACAAGCCTCAATGGCAACAGTATATCTTAGGATTTCATGTTAAACCTTCTCAAACAGTTTAATACAATGTAGTCAAACAAGTGTTCACATTTCAGTATTCAAAAACATTGTGTTTAACATATGCTCGTGGATTAGCTTGGTTGGCACAAGTAATCCTCTACACACAGGTCAGCGAAGGACAAGGTCTCAGTTCATGACCCCAACATGTAGCCTGCAGGCAAGTTATACATTAGTTTATACACAGAGGTCAAGACGGCCATGTTACATTCAGAATGACATTGTCTCCATCTTAGAACACAGGGTGACTCTTAGAGGGAGAACCTAAAATGGCGGATAGACCTAAAATGGCGGCTTACACTGGTCTAAGGTCAAGACCTTGCAACGCGGATTTCCTCACAAATGGCTTATAAGCAGCTTGGCGTAGGCCGATATACATATATTCATACAGTATAGGAGGCACAATATAAATTTCCGTTCGACAAACCCTCCTTTTGGCCTATGCCAAGCACTAAACTACTTCTGGTCACTTTACGAACAACTCCACGTCTCAATATCCATACACCCTGAATCACTGTCAGAAATATCTATTCCCATTAGTTCGTCTATCAAAATCTCTTCCAGCACATACTGTTTGGAACCCTTATCTGGGGCATATACCTTGTGTCCTATTGTACCTATCGCCTGTGCACAACATCCCCCTAGCATCGAACATATACTAGGTAAACACTGTATACAGCAACAAAGAAACAACAGAATTCCCAAAATGATCAGTAGGACCGACACCTTCCAACCCCAAGATCGCAAGAAGTCCCAGAACCAAGCGCTAAGATCCCAGTTTCACCTCAGGAACATGCACTTCTGAACTAAGGACGTGCAGATTCTGTCTTGCCTTGAAGATAGTTGGGGAGGAATCTGGCACGAAAACACAGCAAGCGGACCCCACTAATTTACACACTCCACCACGTTCAGCCAGAATGACATCTAATGCCATCCGGTTCTAAAGTGCTACTAATCTTATTGCTTTCTGTTCTAATGTCATGCTATAGAGTATGTCCGTGGTCCGGTTGATGGTTCTCTCCAGTACTCTCGCTAGTCTCCTGATGTCTTCGGTGTTCGCAATTTGTCACCAAAATGGCACAAGGGATTTTGCTACGTCTCCCAGATCCTGTGCTGGAGTGTCACCATCCTCGTCCCGCTGTGGACGAGCCTTTGAAACCTCTACAGTACTGGCTATGAATACCCCGGGTAACAAGATCCCTAAATAACAAGTTCCCTACCAATCTCTGGGTAACCATGGAAATGCTACATTACCGCAAACAAAGTAGGCAGGTTCTCCTACATACAAAGGTCTGTCTTCCCCGGTCAAATTCGCAATGTTGGCGGAACCTTTAAAATTTCCCATTGACTGACTACCATTCCTCTGTATGCAGAAAGAAAACTGAATCAGGGCTATGGTTAACAGTGTAAGAAGGAGGCATGGCATCCTTATTGCCTATAGGAACCATCTTAAAAGAAATCAAAGACTGGAAAGGATGAGACAGTCTATCAGAAGGCCTAATAGAAGCAACGTTGAGCTTGCTCCTATTCGCGAAAAGCGAGCATCCCAAGGGCGTCAGAACATGTTTCTCAAAACTATTCAAATTAGTACCATCAAAGTTCCCCGAGATGCTATCATTTCATCGGCCAAAGAATAGTGCTCTAAGAGAAGCATAACAAGCAGTTGTCAAAGGTAAAGGATGAATATACAAACCTAGCCCCTTATCCCCGTGTTGCGGTAAATGCAAACAGACCCAACAGTTGGATTTAATAAAAATGGCATATGTAGCATTCAAGATAAGTAATAATGTGTTGTTATAGTATCTCTGTCTATGCTGAGAGCCCCTAGGAGATAAAGTATGCAAATGAACAAAAGGAGTAGGGACAGTGGGTACATTTTCAGTCAGTAACAAGGTTTTGAATGGATGCACTTCTTCCAGGTATCAAAAGCTTAACACATTTACTATTATAAAACCAATTGACATTATAAAAAGACAGCAGTACATTTTCGGGGCCCAAACAGTTTGCCCATTCTCACTGCTGGTCACACGATCATTTATCAGTCCTGTACGAGCGGTAGCGGTTGCAGGCATTGCAGTCTTCAAACGAAAAACCCCAATGTTATTTTGCTGGCAACCTCCTGGCCGAGCGACTTCTTAGTCCTTCCACAACCCTAGCCAACAGAATCCCCTTTTTTCGAACAATTACTTGGGCAAAAAGCAAGCCCTCAATGATTTTCCTTTCTTCTTCGTATGCACAGCTGAACCGTGCCGTAAGTCTATTTCCTTGGACGCAAATTGTACCTTGTTGTCCCCGGTACTGATTGATCTGAGAACAATGTGTCGTCACTTCCCGTTGGAAGCGACGAATCAAGAGCAAGTGAAGATGCAAGATCCGGAACAACAGTTCCCAGAAATGAAACTTTTGGAGAGCGTGGAGACAAAATGGCTGATTCCCCAGGCCTCACAGGCTCAGAGAGAGAGTCTGATGCACTCTCCTTGTTGTTTACTGCTTCGTTGGTTGCAGTATTGGTGAGGGGTTCTGTTTCTTCTGTATCGTGTGGCACCGGGTGTGGAAGTCTCTGACATGCGTCGCGTGGATCCAATTTTTTCTGCCTGCGACACGCACCGCAGTCTATGTGACCAGCAGGACCTGGAAAGGGCCCCGCCACCGAGGTACAAGGCAAGAAGATCGCTCAAATGCCTTTGTTAACATCCAGTCTCCAGGCCGGATGCTATGGCCTGGGCCCTCGTATTGTGCAGGTAAAGCCTCTCGCACCTGCTGATAAATCAAATACAGGTTTTTAGTCAACTGGCTACAGTAATCTGAAAGAAGTACATTTTCAACATTCTTTAAAGACCAACATTTCGGAAGGTTCCAGATATTCGCAGGTCTCCCCAATACCACCTCAAATTGAGAGAGCCCAGTCTTAGTTTGAGGGGTTGTACGCATAGCTAGTAACACGATCGGTAAGGCGTCCGGCCATTTTAGTTTGGTGCCGGCACACGTCTTAGCGAGCTTGTTCTTGATGATGCTGTTGTGTCTTTCTACTAGTCCGGCACTCCGAGCGTGTCTGGCCGAATGGAACCGTTTGTTGATTTGTAATGCTGCACACATCTGCAGAATTACAGCAGCGGCAAAATGTGGACCATTGTCCGACCAGATGACTCTTGGTAGCCCAAACCTAGGAAAATACTCTTTTAACATAGTTTTTGCAGTAGTCATGGCTGTAGTGTCCTTATCAGGAAAAGCCTCAACCCATTTGCTAAAAGCACAGATGACAACTAACACATATTTCAAGTTATTACACCGTTCCATTTCGATAAAATCAAAGTGGATGACCTCAAAGGGGACAGAAGGTGGACCAAAACTTCCCCTGGGAGTTGATGTTCCATTTCCCACATTATGCTATAAGCAGATCATGCAATTCTGAACATAACGCTCAGTTATTTTAGAAATGTTGTCATTTGCCCAAACTTTGTCCAACATTTGTGTTAGCTTCCGGGCACATATATGGGTAGGGCCAGAGGCCATGACGACCATCATCATTACGTATGCGTCAGGAAGTAGCCATTTCCCTTCAACTACATCCACCCAACACCCATCATCATCGAGTTTCCCCAAGCCTTCTGCCATCTCTTGGATTATTCTAGTGTGGCATCGGCTTGGATGTCCTTTACAGAGTCAACACCCTCATCCATTACGTAGGCACTTACAGTCTCCCTTGAAATGTACATCTCTGTAGAAAGGTTGCTGGCAGTTTGTTTAGCTATCTGATCAGCGAAAGCATTCCCTTTTCCTATATCATCTATAATCTTTTGATGTGCTGCACACTTTATGACAGCTTACTGAGTGGGAAGTGCGAGCGCTGAGAGCAGTTGTACTATTAGGGAGCCATGCTGAATCTTTGTACCGTGTGAAGTTAAGAACCCTCTTTCTGACCAAAGTCTACCAAAATTGTGAACCTCCCCAAAGGCATACTGACTATTAGTACATATGTTTACTGTAAGCCCTTCGGAAAGTTCACAAGCTCGGGTCAATGCTATAATCTCTGCGGCCTGCACAGAGTTATGCGTGATTCTCTTGGTTTCCACAACCGTGCTTAATGTAGTGATTGCATAAGCAGCTGTGGATGTACCATCCATAAGTTTGAAGCAGGAGCCATCGCAAAACAGCTCCCCTTGTGGATTATTCAAAGGAGTGTCTTTTAGATCAATTCTATCCTTTGTCTCTTGTTCGGTAGTGTACAGACAGTCATGTGACTCTTTATCACTGCAAGCAGTACGTTGCGGGAAAGGTAAGAGTTCAGCCGGATTAAAAACACAACACCTCTTGATTTGTATGTGGGGAGCAAACAAGATCAATTCATATCTCATCAACTGTGCAGAAGTGAGGTGTTGCGTTTGAGTTCTGTTCAATAGAACATCTACAGAGTGAGGCACCATCAGGGTTAGAGGATGGCCTAGGACCATTCCCTCGCTCTGTTTTACAGACGCAGCAGCAGCAGCATAGACAGCTCACACACATCTTGGCAAAGCGCATGCTACAGGATCAAGGGCGGAAGAAAAGTAACCGCATGGCCTATTCTTCCCTCCATGTTCCTGTGTTAATACAGCCAAAGCACATCCATCACATTCATGTACAAACAACACAAAGGCCTTTTCATAGTTTGGTGTGCCCAAAACCGGCGCCAAGCACAATGCGGTCTTGAGCAGATCAAATGCTTGCTGGTGCTCCATGTTCCACGGCAATGGTGAAGAAATGCCCTTCTTCGTCAAAGCCAACATCGGCTTAATCACTAGTGAGAAGTTCGGGATCCATAACCTACAGTAAGAAGCCATTCTATCAAGGCTCTAACTTTTTTCTGCGTATTTGGGACAGACATGCCAGAAATGTGTTTCATTCGTTCAGGTGTCAATCTTCTTCCCTCCTTTGACAGGAGATAGCCTAAATAGTCGACCTCCTGACAATATTGCAATATTTTAAGCAAAGCTTTGTGTCCATGTTTAGCCAGGTGTATAAGTAATAACACAGTGGCCTTGTTACAAGCGCTCTCAGAATCGGCAGCCAAAAGCAAGTCATCAACATACTGAAGCAATGTACAAGTAGAGGGCAATTCAAGGGTATCAAGCTGTTCTTTCAAAGCCCTACTATAAATGCTAGGACGTTCTGTGTAACCTTGTGGTGCACGGGTAAAGGTGAACGAGCGTCCCCCTAAGGTGAACGTGAAAAAGTATCTACTGTCCTTGTGTATAGGAATACTAAAGAAAGCATTCTTCAGATCCACAACACTAAAGTAAGTAGCTGTAGCCGGAATCATAGTTAATATCGTTGTCACATCAGGCACAATTGGAAATTGTGGAGTGACGACCTCATTGATGGCACGTAGATCAATTATGAAAAAAAATGGAATTGCATTTTCGCCTTTTTTATACACGGGCAAAATTGGACTATTGCACAAACTACCTGCAATTTCCTCAATCACCCCTCGATGCACAAAATCGGAAACAATGCATTTCAAAGCTTGTTCACCGTCGACTGAAATCTTATATTGTGTAATACGTGGCAGCTTTATTCCATGTTTCAAGACTATTTCAACAGGCTCGATCTGCAAAACACTGACATCATTGTCGTCAATTGCCCATAAACTCTCTGGAACATCACTGAATTCTGGTGGTAAAGGTCTAGTCAAGAATTGAGAGACAGAAAGTTGCTGTGGTGAAATAGTCAAACGCACTCCGTCAGAAGAACAATGAATTACCGTATTTAATTCTTTCAACAGATTCAACCCCAGCAGATTCTCTCCACAATTCGAAGTCAAAAGGAATGGACAGTGGTCCGTAAAGGGACCAAAGAAATAGGTACGGGCGAAGAAACTGGACAAACAACTTGTGTGCTAGAAAACCCTACAGAAACATTGGTTTGCCCTGACACTCGAATGTTTGGAACCCGAGAATGATCAATGGAACACTTCTGTGCCCCTGTATCTATCAACAATAGATGTTTCCTATTTCCCACTACCATCTCAACGTAGGGACCTTTCTGATTAACGGGAATAGGCGTTGGTTCCAAACCCTGCTTCGGGCAATCCTAATGAAACAGAATATCGGCAAAAGGAAGTTCTTCAGAGAGGTAAGCAGCAGAAGGATGCTCAAATATGTTTCTAGTATCCACACTTGGTACCTGATTATCCTGCGAAAAAGGTTGCTGTGGATCCTGTGAAAACTAGCTTCTACCAGGGCCCCCTACACCCAGGCGACCTCTGGATCATCTACCCATCAAATGCATCATTTGACCTTTGTCGAAGGACCGGGCATTGTGCATGCCAATGACCCTCTTGCCTACAATAGGCACATTAGTTAATGTTTACAGGACCCAAGGACACATTTCCTTGTGGAGCATACTGACCTCTAATCTGCGAACTACCCCCTCTAGGGCCCCTAACAATTTACTGCAATAATACTTTTGTCTTCAAATCATCTTTCCTTTTTTCGACTCTTTCTTTTTCCTTATTGACACGATTCTCACAGCACTGAGCCATGTGCAGTACTTCTGATTGAGACTTCGCTTGCCAAGCGCTCTCAGAAGACATAATTTGCGACTGGATGTCAGGCAACAATCCACAAATGAATTTGTCTACAAATAATCTTTTCCCAGACTCTGTGCCTAAGTCTTGTCCACTGAAATCCGAGAATACCTGTTTGAAACCGATTAAAGAACTCGGTAGCACCCTCAGACTTACCTTGGACATAGGCCGTAAGCTTGTCCCAAATAATTCTCTTTTCGGGAATTATGGTTTTCAATTTCGCAATGATTCTATCAGGTAAAGTTAGTATCACCTGAGGCGGTCTCTTGCCAGCTGGCCTTTCTCCATCGAGTCTAATTATGTTAGCCCATGTATCTCCTGACCCTGCTACATCATCTATAGTTCTAACTTGTTTCCACAAATCTACAGGCAGGAGTACAGGAAACAACAGATCAATATCACTTAAGGTAAATACTGAGGATTGCATGACAGACTCCATTTCTTTATAGAATCCTGTCGGATTTTTCCTAATGTTGGGAATAGATTGTCTAATGGTGTTCACTTCCTGTCTTGAGAACGGGACATGAACGAACTGCACCACATAATGTGCAGGAATTTCTCGAGCAGGTTTACCTGCTACAGCATTAGCCGCAATCTCAGCTTTCAGAAAATATGTCGGAGGAACCTCTCTCATAGGCAACTGAGAAGTAGGCAACTCCGACCGCTTACTAAGCAACAGAGCCAAATTGAGCGCTAAAGTAGTCGAAGAAGTGTCAGGTGAAAAAGCTCTCTTATAAATACTCAATAATTCTGTGGGACAACAAATCTTTCTTTTCACACATTCATCCTGTAGGTACTCTACCATTACCTGTATCACTTTCCTCTGCATTTCTGGCGTATACTGACTATACGTGTCATATACTTCAACTGGAGTTATCAACATGTCTGGAATCCATCTAATCGCATCTTTCATACAAATTCGTGATTCTTCGGATATCGATTTACGACAAGGAAGGAACCTTTTCTGTACATACATACTATCGTCATCATCATCCTCATTCTGTAACCTTTCCAACTCCTTCCGATACTCAAATATCCTCTCAACATGCTCTTGTACTTTCTCCACAGTGTCTCGAGAAAGTGCTAAGGGGTTCAGATCCCTCAACCCTTGTGGGAGATCTGTATTGTTTAGTCTGTCCCATATTACACATAAGTGAATCCATAATCCCTCAATAAAAACATTTTTCTCAGGAAAATTGTCCATATCAGAAAGTGTGGAAAAAACATTAGCTCGATCATCCCTCTCCATACAATGCTTAGCCCATGCAATCAAGTTCCGTTTCATCTCTGGAGGTACAGTATTACGAGTGACAACCCTCGATCCCGCTCCCTGATCAACTACAAGCGGTGCAGGACCACTTGGAAGAGGGAGAGCAGGCAAATTCAATGAAGGTACTGCCACTGGTGCAATAGGAAGAGGCAGAGGAACAGGTGGAGGAACAATGACTGGAGGAAGAGGAACATTAGGAGGAGCAGGAACAACATGGACAACAGCAGGAAGAGCAGGATTAACAGCAGGAAGAGGCAAAGCAGCAAGAAGAGCAACATACGGAGGTGGCGCAGAGGCACCAGGTCTTCGTTCATTTAACAATTTGTCAATAAATTCATCAGAAAAATGAAAGTCTTTAGAAGGATAGATTTTTTGAATGCTAAGTGAGAAAGCCCTATCCATATTCCTAGCCAATTCAGACTGTTTATCTTGGTCATATAACAACACTTTTTCTGAGGTCGTCTTATGACAGCGCGCATATTTTTCTCTACTCTTAAGCTGTGACAGAGCTTCTTTTTTCCAATTCAGTAAAACATTGAATGCTGCAGGTCTAGCCTTTTTCTTTAATAAAATAGATTCTAAATACTCAATGCGAGGGATTTCAAAACTACCATTGATCGGCCACTGAAGTTCGGAAGCATGCTTGGTTTGTCTGTGCCAAATATCATTAAACACTATACTACCAATGCCATGCTTACAGTACATAGTACAAGCCGGCGACCCCTCCTGTGGTGCCGGACGGCTAAATTCCAAAGATTGCCTATCACTGCAGAATAACGCCCTGAAGCAGGTAGACAATTTCCCAGGCATATCAAAATATTGGTGTTACCTGATCAATAATTGTATTTGCAGATACAATGCGCCAAAACAAATTATCAGGATACTTAAGAATCGGGTCACAACTCACCTGATCAATCCTAAGGAGGTCCGATCGTATTTCAAAAATTATTTTCTAACTAATCTTACCTCATGTTTGGTGATTTCCGCAAATCTGCCCGCCTCGATAACTGGACCCTCGTCAAGATGCCGACTCAGACCACAAGCTCATCGTCCAGTGATTGGGTCGTGCAGCGCTGCTGAGGTGTTGCATCTCTTTCGGAAAGGGGCCCCTTTATTTTGTCACACCGTCCGATCCCGGTCCGATAGCTTGCGTCAACCTTCGATGAGCTGGCATCAATCTTGAGGGTCCCTATTCGGGCGCCAACTGTGAAAACAAAAAAAAGATATCGAGGCTGAGTACCCCAAAAGGAAATACACCAAACAAGGGTTACAAAGGAACATACAAAAGATCTTTATTTTATACTGAACAGTTTCAAAGGACTAAGCAACAGATAGCTATCGGCCCTCAGTACAACACAGCGAACTCCAGCTCGATTCGGTGGGCTCAGTGAGTGGGGCTGTACATTAGAATAGTCGCACTCTTTATACCCTCGAAATCATGATGTTCAACCCATTTCCCAGTTAATATAAGTTAATACATTACGGATCTAGGGTTCGTGCCGAGTTCGTACATCTGTACATTTAGGGTTGACCTTTAATATATTCACTAACAAGCCTCAATGGCAACAGTATATCTTGGGATTTCATGTTAAACCTTCTCAAACAGTTTTATACAATGTAGTCAAACAAGTGTTCACGTTTCAGTATTCGAATACATTGTGTTTAACATATGTTCGTGGATTAGCTTGGTTGGCGCAAGTAATCCTCTACACACAGGTCAGCGAAGGACAAGGTCTCAGTTCATGACCCCAACATGTAGTCTGCAGGCAAGTTATACATTTGTTTATACACAGAGGTCAAGACGGCCATGTTACATTCAAAATGACATTGTCCTCCCTCTTAGAACACAGGGGGCGACTCTTAGAGGGAGAACCTAAAATGGCAGATAGACCTAAAATGGCAGCTTACACTGGTCTAACGTCAAGACCTTGCAACGCGGATTTCCTCGCAAATGGCTTATAAGCAGTTTGGCATAGGCCAATATACATATATTCATACAGTATAGGAGGCACAATATAATTTTCCGTTCGACAAACCTATAGGTTGTTTCAGAATGTGGCATACCCGTTCTGGGTCCCACACATTCCAGTGTAGGGAGTATATTCAACTTGAATGTTAAGTAGACAGAGCAAACGCTTTCACAAGTAAACAAATGAATATAGATAGGCAGGCCAGTTCTTTTCTTAATAAACTGTCGATAATCTTTGTCCACTTGATCTACTGTATGACGCCATTCTAACTGAACACTTTTTTTCATCTTTAAAGGATTAGTAACCAGTTCACTATGGTCAGACCCTATTTTAGGAAAGGAGGCAATCGATTTGTCATTCAAAGCCACATTCAGATCCACATATAAAGATTTCAGAGGGGGATCTAATATCTTAGGATATATGCATTTATTTCACAAAGCATCCGTAGCTAAAGAGATCAGGTCAAACTTGTGTCAAATCACACAGTTAGGGACCGAAGATGGCAAACCCAACACCTGTTTCAAAATAGTACCCCATGGAGAATTTAAATATTGACTCACATCCAACAAGACAACCTCCAACCGGTAAATAATGGTAGGAACCATCTTTATACAATACAATTTTCGAACTGGTATAAGGGAAAAAGTATACAAATGTGTACAACCTTGAGCATACTCTTTTTGCTTGAGCAATAAGAGGCTGAGCTTAAGTTCTTAAACTTTCCTCGATAACAATTAAGGCGTCTTTATTGGACATGGTAAAGCCCAGATATTATACAAAGTGCAAAAAAGAGTTCTAAATGGACATTTCCGACTGCCCAAGTCATAATCTTGGGCTGCCTTTTAGTTGAGAATATGATGATCTTTCACTTGCTCTCATTTACTAGAAGATTGTTTTCATTAGCATATCTAGAATAAACGGGTCCGTTTTCATTGTAGTCCAATGGGAGTCAAGTCAAAGAACATCATATCATCCGTGAAATGCCAAACAATGGAGCTTTAAAGCCCCTAACCTCAGCGGAAGAGCGTTTACGGAGGCCCAAATAGTATCTATGTCAGAAACGTACACTTTAAAAAGCAAAGGGGCTAAAACACATCCCTGTCAAAGCCCCACAAAAGTTGATAGAGGTCTAGGCAGGTGTCCACTCATAGTTAGACAGATCCATATGTGTGTGCTCTGATAGAGTAAAGAAATGAACCTGACTAAAGAACCTGGCACACCCTGTAGCAACAATGTGTGCCATAATTGCTGTTGGTTGACTCAATCAAAGGCACTTGACGGGGAGGCCACCAGGGGGCGCAGGCATGATGGCTGCCTGAGCGTTAGCTCGACAATCAGCCCCGGGAAAACGGCAGAGAAATAGCAGAGAACGGGCCCCATCTCACCAACTGAGGCAAGATAAGGCTCTAGGAAACGATAGCCCACCACACGCAACAATCCCTGGACTCAGGGGTGCCCCCAAAGTGGTGAAATACCACCAAAACTCTGGAGCACCCCTCCCCCAAGATCATGCTCCTCACATCGTCCAATGACACCTGCGCCTGGAGTGGACCTGAGAAGCCTAGCAAGACCGAGCGGGCCAGGCGCCGTCACGCCCATACCAGCGAAGTGCGGGGTGAGGAGACCGCTTGGAGAAGGGCATCAAGGGGGACAGCCTGTGGCTTGTGAGGCCACTCCGGTCCGGGAGAAGCTCCTCCTCCTCCGGCCGTGGACACGCAAGGGATGGCTGGGAGGACCTGCGGGCCACAAAGGGGGGCCATACTATAACGCCGGAGGCGCCCCCGCCACACCAAATCACTGAGGTGGGTCCATGGGGCCCTCCCCACCTGCCGGGTGGCCCCCCTCCACGGGAGCAGTTGTCACCACCTGGGCCGACACGGGAGCGCGCCCACACGGCCCTGCACAGTGAACAACACACATAAGGTGGGGAGGGGTGTGGGCGCTGTCCCAGAGGGAACCTGGACACCTGAGGCCCCCACCGCACGTGGAGGCCACCCAGACCATAGAGGTGCTGTCCCGCTGACACTGGCACAATAAAACAGCTGTGCGCCCATACAGGAACCCATTGAATGTATATTGAGACTTGGGCCTCTGTCCTTGGGGACCCCCGCCACACAAACTCTACTGACCGCGGGCAGCTGCTGGGGCCCAGAACCATCACCAGTAGGCCCCACACCTCTGGTGGTGTCCCCCCAACATGGACTGTCCAAGAGCGTGCCCCTTCCACCGCTGAATGGGGAGACACATCTAGGGCCACACAGCAGAGAAGTAGCTCAGCGAGTGGAACCTCCCGTCGAGTCAACACTTGGCATAATCCATAGAACCAAACCCAGGAGGGTGCGTCGCTTGGACTGAGGACAGCGCTACCCCCAGGTATACTGCAAGCGGCACCCCCGCCCATAGTGGTCGGTGCCCCGGCACCCACATCTGAGACCCCGCATGCCCAGGAGCTCACTGTGCCTTCGGCAGCAGTCCCAGAAAAAGACTGTGACTACCATCTGGAGACTCAAACACGGGCACCATAACAGTACTCAGTGACCTTCTTGGGGGGCCATCCTGCCCTCGAGGCTGCCACCTGCGAGCGTGGTGTCTCGACCTCGGACACCACTGCAACATCACCCATGGATCCACAGCCGGCACTCTTGTCATAACGCGCGTAGCATAGGGTGGCAGCCACACTGAATTCAGGCATGACTCTCACAAGCTGGAAGGAAGCCCTTTCCAAGTACCAATTCCACGCAGCTGAGGGCGGGATGGCTTCCGGAGGCCCAACCACCCCGGCCCCGGACCTTGGGGCCATCCAAAACAATATCCAGATGATCTTGGAAGAAATTAGGGGAATAAGAACTGACATGGAGCCAACTTGGCAGACCTCACAACCAAAGTGACCTCTCTGGAGGACCACATGGAAGGGGTCAAAAATAACCAATTCTCCACAGCCCTCCTGGAAACTCAGATGGAAGCAAGATTCATAGAGGTGCAACGCCATGAGGAAGAACTAAGATTCAAGGTCGAAGACATGGAAAATAGGGAGAGGAGAAACAACTTACGTATCTTTGGCCTGGTGGAGACAGACGGCGAGTGCCCGTCCGGCCTTGAAGGCAAGGTGCATGACATTATGCGTATTGTGCTGGGGGGCAGAAGCAGGGGACGACATCAAGCTGGACAGAGTTCACCGAGCCAGAGGGAGAGGTAGAGGCCCTCGTTCGTGTTGGCACGGCTACACTACTACAGGGAAAAGGCCAAAATCCTGGAGAAGGCAAAGAGCCTGGGGAGCATAAAATATGATGACTCTAACGTAGCCATTTTCCAGGATCTCTCAGCCCTCACTCTATTGATGAGGAAAAAATGTGGCAATCTTACTAAATGGCTCCAGGAGAGGGGAGTCAGGTATCGTTGGGGCCACCCTTTCTATCTGGCCTTCGAATGGAACGGGAAGAAATATCATCTTGTGTGTGAAGAAGATATCCAGAGAGTCACGGAGGACCTACTAAGAGATTGAGATGGTTCCTTGGGAGGACGTGGGGGAGACACCCGGGACCCTCCCCACGGCCCGAGTGGCCCAGACCCACCCAGAGGCAAAGCAAGGGTGAAAGGGACCCGCAAGTTCCAGAAAACCAGACACCCCTCCTCGGCCTCCGAGGGACACCTAAAGTGACTCTTCAATCACTACACAGCCACGGGGGTGGGCTGTTTGTGTTCTGAGGGCCCCAGGTGGGGCTGCTGGAGGGGCGATAGCCAAAAGCCCAAAAGCATTGGGGGCTAGCACCGCTCTTATGGTAAAGGGGCCATTTGTTGATTTCAAAAAGATTGTTGGGGAGTTGAGGGGCCTGTTGCCCTGTTTGAATTTTAATTGATGGGGGTCAAGGGAGCAGGAGAGATCCATGAGATCCCGTCTTTGGGCCCCCCTGACATATTCCGAGTGGGAAGGAACCAGATGTGAAGACAGAGAAGGGGGCCCCGGTAACTGAATTACCCAGGGCTGGGGGGAGATTCCCTGGTGGTTCATCGAATACCCCGACGGAAACCGGGGAGATGAAGAGGAATGCCTGGAAAAGAAGGGAGGGTGGGAGGGAACAAGGGAGGGGGAGGGCAGGGTGGGCGTAGGGGATATAGGGGCGGGTGGTGGGAGGCAAACAGCTGGATCGAGCCAGGGTCCCACAGGACACAATGGGCTCTGGGTGGGAAACACACAGAGATTTCAAAAGAGAACGAAACCAATGACGACAAGGGTTGAAGGAAAAATAGGCACTCTGAATGTCAAGAGCTTAAACTTTCAGAACAAGAGAATTTTGACTAGCAAAATGTTCCGCAAACAACAGTTAATGGTCCTTTTTCTACAAGAAAACCATTACAAACAGGGGAAAGAATCAGTGATAAAGGGGAAGGAAATTGGAAGTAATTACTGGGCCTCACATAAAAGTTCTAAGAAGGAAGGGGTGGGTATTCTCCTGGGCAGAGCTCTCCACCTCATGGACGTGGAAACCAAGAGAGGCTTTGGGGGGCGATTCCTGGCAGTTAAGGGCAAATGCAAGGGTGAACAAATCACACTAGCCACTCTATACGCACCCAACTCTGGCCAGATAAGGTTTTTGAACCAGATTTTCGGGGTGATGGATGAGTGGGCAGAGGGGGCCATGATATTGGGTGGATATTTCAACCTCATTATAGACCCCCAGTTGGATTGGTGGTCGGCGAAAGGCGCGGATAAAAAGGGAGGTGCCAAGGATAACATAGCCCTACAGTCTCTCCTAAGGGAACACTATTGGGTGGATGTATGGCACAAAGCATGGCCAGGACCGGGGGGCTACACCTTTTTCTCCCCCCCTGCACTGCACATACACTAGGATAGCCCTGCTACTGACATCAGAGGAAGGGGGGGTGGCCGAATCCCCAAGGGTAGAAGCAATAACGTGGTCTGATCACGAACTGCTGTTAGCTAACTGGTCACTTCCAGTGTCCCTGAGATCCTCCCGATGGCACTGCAATGACACTCTCCTAAGGGACCCGGTTTTCAAGGACTTCCTAAGGAAGGAAATGATAGCCTACTTTGAAACAAACGATAACGGGAAACGGACAAGGTGATGGTATGGGAAGCCGTGAAAAGCCACATTCCGGGGTCTCTTGATAGCTGAGGGCTCTAGACGTAAACGGGAAAGGTGTCTCATCGAGAAAAGGATCCAAGAAGAACTGAGGACCCTACGGGCTAGACTCAATTCAGAGGGGAAGGACCGAAACACCCTCTTGGTAGAGATGCAAGCAAAAAGACAGGCACTGCACACAATCCTCATAGGGGAAGTGGTTAAGAAACTGAGGTATACGCGACAAAGTAACTATGAATGGGGGGACAGAGTGGGGACTCTTCTGGCATGCAGGGCACAGGGGTGCAGAGCAGAGAGGGGGGTGAGGTCCATCCGAGATAAAAGTGGCAATGAATGCAAAAAGAGAGAGCAAATCACGGAACGCTTTGTGGACTTCTACAGGGAACTATACACCAAACCAGGGGACGAGTCATTGGAAAAGATCCGGGGATACCTGGCCGACAACCCCCTACCCCGACGGACTGATTCAGAGCTTGAGAGCCTCGAAGGGGAAATAACAGAGGAAGGTGTGAATTGTGCTATCAAACGACTGAAGGGAGGAAAAGCCCTGGGGCTGTGGGGGCGTACACGGCAGATTTCTATAAACAATGCCAACCCATTTTGATGAAACCACTAACCAAATTATTCAAGCAAATCAGAAACCAAAACTCAATCCCGCCAACTTTCCTGCAGGCCCTAATTTCTGTGATACCTAAACCTGGCAAAGACCAGACAGATTGCGCCTCATATAGGCCTATCTCCCTCCTGAATCTGGATGCTAAGATCTTCACCAGAATCCTTGCCACAAGGCTCAAGAGGTGCCTCCCCTGCCTGGTCCATCAGGACCAGGCGGGATTTATACTAAATAGGCAAGGCTCTGACAATATGCAGAAGGCCCTCCAAGGGTTGTCCTTCAGGAAGGGGTCCTCCTTCTGACCCTTGACATGGAAAAGGCCTTCGACAGAGTCAGTTGGGCCTTCATGGGGGAGGTTTTCTCATCTCTGGGAATGGGACCGGGGTGGCTGGGCTGGATGTCAGCACTATATTCCACTCCCACGCCCAAGGTTGTGGTTAACGGGACAGAATCAGGGTTGTTCTCCCTGGAGAGAGGTACACGACAGGGGTGTACCCTCTCCCCCCTAATATACGCACTGGTCATGGAACCCTGGGCAATCTCCGTCTGGAAAGACGAAGAAATTGGTGGGGTGCAGATAGGTGACTTGCACTGTAAGTTAAGCCTGTTCGCTGAAGACGCACTGCTTTACCTCACAAAACCATCCCAATCGGTTCCCCGATTGCTCCAAGGCCTATCAAGTAATGGAGATCTCTGTGGATTTAAGGTAAATTTTGGGAAATCAGTAGCCTTTATGGGGGGTAACCTATCAGACACAGAGGAGGAATACGTGGGGGGGGGCTCCCCTTCTGGCTGCAGAGGGACGGGTTCCGGTACCTGGGCGTCCAAGTGACACACAACCCCAGCGATCTCTTTACTAAGAACTTTCTCCCGCTCTGGTCAGAGGTCAAAAGGGACATAGGGAGGTGGGCAAGATCGGGACTCTCATGAATGGCACACTTGAACCTGGTAAAAATGGTGATTCTCCCCAAATTCCTATTCCTTTTTCAAATGCTCCCAGCGCAGGTACCCAAGACATTCCTAACGGAACTTAAACGTGTCCTCTTGCGGTTCATTTGGGAGGACAAAAAACACAGTATATCCTGTGCTCACTTGGCCCAAAGAAGGCAGTGGGGTGGGGTTCCCCGACTTTGAGACGTATTATAAGGCCTCTCAGCTAAGAGTGCTGATAGATCACTTCACCCCGGGAACGGGAAAACAATGTGTAGCGCTAGACAACAAAGTTCTTGCCCCGGTCACGGTGGATGAATGGTTATGGGTCCCTCGATCACACATCCCTAGAAGGGTCCTGCACCATCCTGTACTGTGGGTCCTGTGGTCGGTGTAGAGGGAGGGGGGTTATTGTAGATGGCTCACAACCTGGCCATCTCTGCTGAGTTGCATCTGGGCCCCGTCATTCATAGACAAAATAGCCGAACCAGTAGCATTCCAAAAGTGGTACGAGGCCGGCCTTAAAGGCAGGCCAGCTCTGGGTGGAGGGCCCCTTTTTACCCCTGAGAGATCTGGAGGAGGCCCTGGGGTTTGGCAGCCTATCACCATTCCGCTACCTCCAGCTCAAAGGAGTACTTACTGAGCCCTCATGGGGAGACACTCTCAGGAGGGACCTGACGGACCTTGAGAAAATGCGTATTTCAACCCAAGGCACCGGGGGTTGATTTCCCATTTCTACAAATTTCTCCTACTCTCGGCTCCAGAGGATCCCCCGTCAGCATGGATACAATGGGAAAAGGACCTAGGGGAGCCAATTCATGACAAAAGGTGGTCCAAAATGTGCATGCAAGCTAGCCGCTCCACGGCCTCACCCCAGTATCGACACCAGGCCCTAAAGGTGCTACATAGGTGGCACTGTCCCCCACAGTGGATTGCCAGAATGAGGGCGGGATACGACCCCCACTGTTGGAAATGCCGGAAGGTGAAAGGGGACTATATACATATGTGGTGGCGTTGCCCAGTGGTTCAGACGTACTGGGAGGAAGTCCTGTCCTGGATAAAAGGGTTTGATGGAGTAGAGAAAACCCTTTGCCCTTGGCTCCTCCTCTTTGGCATTGAAGTGGGGGATAACCGTGGGGAAGCAAAGGGACACATGTTGCAGATCATGTTGGTGGCAGCTAGGTGTTGTCTGGCCCAGAAGTGGAAGAGCCCACTCATGCCAGGAGAAAAAGAATGGGTCACTAAAGTCCGGCCCATCTATGATATGGAGTTCCTAACACACTTGATCGATGAATCCAAAGTGAACATTGAGGAACTATGGCTCCCCTTCTTTGAAAGATATGAATGCCTCAGCTGAACTGACAGCGCCACACATGGGGCATCACCCAAACATAAAAGCCCATCAGGAACAGTACTATCCACAACCGATACAACATACAACATAGGTCCCACAGGACTAATGAACTCGAGTCCAAGACTCCAAAGTGCTGATAATTGATTGATCATTCCACAAACTGTTTCCCGAGAGCAGGCCAGAGGAAGCGGCCAACTGAGCTCGATCCACGGCAGAGAGGGGCCGAGGTGGGAGGGGGTTAATGTTATAATTGTTTGAGGAAGAATGAAGTTGATTTGTAATGTTTTATGTTATAACCTAAAAACCAATAAATATGATTTTTTTTCAATAAAAAAGGCACTTGACACGTCTAAGGCTGCCATATATACTGTGTCACTAGTTCCTTCTTTAACAGACACTGAGATATGTGCCAGGATGGTTCCATTAAGGGAGGTACCGACCCTTTTACAGAAACCCACTTGATATTTATTCAAGATGTTTAAATTGTCCACCATATTATCATTCATAGACAAAATAGCCGAACCAGTAGCATTCCAAAAGTGGTACGAGGCTGGCCTTAAAGGCAGGCCAGCTCTGGGTGGAGGGCCCCTTTTTACCCCTGAGAGATCTGGAGGAGGCCCTGGGGTTTGGCAGCCTATCTTCATTCCGCTACCTCCAGCTCAAAGGAGTACTTACTGAGCCCTCATGGGGAGACACTCTTAGGAGGGACCTGACGGACTTTGAGAAAATGCGTATTTCAACCCAAGGCACTGGGGGGTGATTTCCCATTTCTACAAATTTCTCCTACTCTCGGCTCCAGAGGATCCCCCGTCAGCATGGATACAATGGGAAAAGGACCTAGGGGAGCCAATTCATGACAAAAGGTGGTCCAAAATGTGAATGCAAGCTAGCCGCTCCACGGCCTCACCCCAGTATCGACACCAGGCCCTAAAGGGGCTACATAGGTGGCACTGTCCCCCACAGAGGATTGCCAGAATGAGGGCGGGATACGACCCCCACTGTTGGAAATGCCGGAAGGTGAAAGGGGACTATATACATATGTGGTGGCGTTGCCCAGTGGTTCAGACATACTGGGAGGAAGTTCTGTCCTGGATAAAAGGGTTTGATGGAGTAGAGAAAACCCTTTGCCCTTGGCTCCTCCTCTTTGGCATTGAAGTGGGGGATAACCGTGGGGAAGCACAGGGACACATGTTGCAGATCATGTTGGTGGCAGCTAGGTGTTGTCTGGCCCAGAAGTGGAAGAGCCCACTCATGCCAGGAGAAAAAGAATGGGTCACTAAAGTCCGGCCCATCTACGATATGGAGTTCCTAACACACTTGATCGATGAATCCAAAGTGAACATTGAGGAACTATGGCTCCCCTTCTTTGAAAGATATGAATGCCTCAGCTGAACTGAACGCGCCACACATGGGGAATCACCCAAACATAAAAGCCCATCAGGAACAGTACTATCCACAACCAATACAACATACAACATAGGTCCCACAGGACTAATGAACTCGAGCCCAAGACTCCAAAGTGCTGATAATTGATTGATCATTCCACAAACTGTTTCCTGAGAGCACGCCAGAGGAAGCGGCCAACTGAGCTCGATCCACGGCAGAGAGGGGCCGAGGTGGGAGGGGCTTAATGGTATAATTGTGTGAGGAAGAATGAAGTTGATTTGTAATGTTTTATGTTATAACCTAAAAACCAATAAATATGATTTTTTTAAATAAAAAAGGCACTTGACATGTCTAAGGCTGCCATATATACTGTGTCACTAGTTCCTTCTTTAACAGACTCTGAAATATGTGCCAGGATGGTTCCATTAAGGGAGGTACCCACCCTTTTACAGAAACTCACTTGATATTTATTCAAGATGTTTAAATTGTCCACCATATTCTGAAGCTCTTTTAAGAGCACTGAAACAAAAATCATACTAATAAGTTCCAAAATGGTGATGAAACGATCATTTCTTGGATTCAACCAATCTCCCTTTTTAGAAATTGGTCTAATGTATGGGAGGTTCCACAAAGACAGAATCCTGCCAGTGTGTGAGATTTGTTTAAATAGATTATACAGGATATGTGACCAAAGCTCTGGGTAATTGGGGCTAGTTGATCTGGAACAAGGATCCTGGATGGTTTGCTTTTCTGGATACATTCTATTATATCCTCAACACCTAAAGGGGTGAAGATCAGGGCCTTGGAGACATCTCATGGCAAATGAACAATTAGGTTATCCAACAGGTTAGAATAGATTATAGTGTAGAAATCCACCAATGCATTCTCAGCAATCAAACATGAGTCGTCCTGATTGTTAGTCGTAGCAGCAGAATTAGTAACTTCCCAGAATTCAGTAGAATTGGCAGGGCTGAAGTAAATAATAGCCCTTTGGCTATCATTTAGAGAAAGCTGGATGTTTAACCTTTTAATATGATTTATGTAGTGTTGACAGATGTGTTTTTTGGAAACAAGATTATCACGGATGTCCATCGATTGAACTCTCCGATTTTTGTTAAGGATCTTTTCATCTTCTTCTCATTAGCTATCCTAATGTCGTAGGCATGAGTCATTTTTGGGGCCTGTGGCAAGTACCTATACGGATCAATATAAGGAGACATTTTTCAAAAGTGTCATTAATAGTATTAATCAGGAATAACCTACAATGGTTGTCAGTAGTAAACGATTCATACACAGCCTGAGTAAAGTTATTCAAGAGGTTATATAGTTCCCTTTTATTTTAGCACCTTACTTATGTTACTTTATAAATGCCATCAGAGGAGTAATGGCATGTTTTGGGGTGTTTAAAAAAATATGAAACATAAGGGATGAATGATCACTCATGCCTATAACTTTTACAATCAAATAAGAACAAGATGGCAAAAGACATTGGGACACAAACACATGATCAATCCAAGAAGACGCTGTGCCTTGGTTCCGAGAGTAGAGGTCTGGCATTGTATCAGCCCCTATCAGGACTAACAAGGAAATGTTCCATGTTTCAAGGAACACCCTCCATGATTTACCTCTAAGGACCCCAAAGTCCCCACGTCCACAATTCCTAGTTTTTGAAGCAGCTTTTGTTTAGCTAACTATGTCAAACGCACAAAGAGAATTTAAGTAGCCACGGATCACTAAATGATCTGCAGGACCTACGCTCGGCCAAGCATCTCTCACTTTTCTCGAATATATCTGAGTATCACAGAGTTCTGTCTTGACAGGGTTCCAGTACAGGTTGATTAATAGTAGTTAAGGAATGTCAGTATACATAATTTTAAATCAATAGCGATAGCCAGGCTGCCATAGGGTCTAGTATAAAGCTTTTTGTATAAACATCTGGTAGCCCTCTATAGATAATGGAGTAACTGATATAGTTTCTTGCAGTAATAGGACGTCAAAACCCACTAGAATGGAATTATGTTTGGCCAGCTCTGTGATATTCTGAAAACCACAGCTGTTCCAGGATAGTGACTTAATAGCCTCATTATTAAAGACAACTCAAGCGTTCTTTGGGGATCACATTCGAGAAGCCATGATGAATCAGTCTCCTGATCATTTGTATGTATAGATCATTTTACTAAGTATTTGTCATAATATTAATACTTATATATTTGATATTGGCAAGTGGGAATGCCTGACTTAAGTTCCAAAAAGCGAGTACATAAAGGGACTCCGTTTTTTTTCTTTATTAGCATATGTGGCTGCATGTCTTGTGCGCTCTCTGTATGCCGGACACAGCAGGAAAGATCTGTGTACAGTTCCTCCCTTAGCATATCAGCAGTTGCCTCAGCTCATCTTCCTAACCTCCTCTTCCCACCCTCATGGCATAAAGAAGACACTTCCAACAGGGTACAGAGAACATACAAAAGTAGGATAATCATTGTGGTGAACTTCAATAAACAAAAGAAGGTTCGACAATATTTTGGCCATAACCAAAAATTTACAGCAGTTAAGGAGAACATCATTATTGCCATATTTTCTGCAATTTATATTCGAATAACTTGAGGATTGTAGAGTATTCCATTACATGGAATGGGGTGTGTGTATGGGCAGTGTAGATTGATTAACATGCATTTAGGCATACAGAAACCACTGTGTGTTTTCTAATTTTCCTCTTCCAGAGCTTAGTGCAAAATCTGCTAAATATTAAAACTTTACACTAGACTTAAAATCCCTGATTTTATGTAATATAGGGGAATGTGGGCCAATATTGCTCCTGAGTAAGGGGGTACCTTTGCAAATGCTGGAACACACTGCACAACTGGGTTTGGATTGTGATTTGGGACTGTGTGAATGGACTGTGATTCGTTAATTGATTTAATTATTTTATGGGGTTTTAAGTGAATGGACTGAGTACTTTTCACTTAGAACCTTAATGCGTAGTATGTTTACAGACTGGGCAATATGGGATTAGGTGCCCCAGCATAATAGTGTCCTTTATATAGATGTACTTTTAATTTGTTGGAGATTGATATCTTTTGATACGATAAACTCTGGGTTTTATACAAAGGATGTAGAGTCAGAGTGCCGTGGAGAGTAAGAGTGCAAAAACAGTAATGGAATGCTATCAAAAAGAATATTTTTTTATTGAAATTGATTGTTATCAGTTAGAGGGATAGCTTTGGTTGGATCCCAGCTAAGTCTGTATTCGCTAGGTTGTTAGTGTTCCCCAAGTCCCTCCTGGAAAAATCTCACTGATGTCTCCAGTTACAAGACAACCAGAAACAAATCACCCATGCATAACTTTGTTTTATACTAATTTCAGACAACTTTCAGTCACTTATTTTAAGCTGACATTTAGAGCTAATGCCAGGATCTTACCAAGAGGTTATAGAGGAAAGTGACAATGGACAACCTTGCTTGGTGTTTCTTTGTACCACAAATGTATCTGACTTGGAAGAATTCATCCTTATTCTACCTATGAAGTGAATAAGTGCGTACAGTCGTGACAAACTACCATCTGACATGTTTGTGGATACCCTGTTTTTTAAAATTGGTATTAAATAATAAAATGACATGAGTAATTCCATTTCTAAAAAGATCCCCTTTCATAAACTCCATGCCAAAAGCATAGTGTACACCTGTGCACTGCCGCATCCATAGCCTAATTACAACGCCTGCCCTACAGCGGCAAAGAACAGGTTCAGATAACAGGTGCCCTCTTGACAGATAAAGTGACAGCCAAAGTCACTGCAGCACAGTGGTGCCATTTAAGATATGCAGCCCTGTTCCAAAGTAATATGATTATGAGTAGCCCAGACTGCTGGCTGGGCAAACTCTAAATATAAGCAATGTCTGAGATAGTATGTGGCAAATTGCACTGCTCATAATCATTGCACCCACATCCAATTTGATATCACATGTGTAACCTCCTGTGGGGCAGCCCAGCTGTGGAAGACGATGTGAATTATGACCACATTGACTGGTCCTGCCAAGTGACAGGACAGAAACCTGAATCCCATGCCCTTTCTTTGATCTCTTTCTGAGTGTAGGTAACACCCTCCCGAAGACATAACCAATCAAAAGGAAACTGTCCTGGGCCCAGGCATCAAAGTAGTTCACCCATTCAAATGGAGTAGACTCACTCCAGGGTGCTACATGCCAAGAGGGCCTGTCATCGTATTGAGAAGGGAAAGGGGTGTGGTAAGTGCAGACAGGGAGAGCTGTGCACATTTGGGCAAAGATGTAACCCTATTCTTTCTCACTGTTCCTCTCTCTCTCTCTCCTTCCTGCCCTTTACCAAATGCACTTTGGGTGAGATTCCAGAAAGGCAAAGTCCACTCATTTCAAGAGCAGGGATTGGACCCCCTAAAGCAGGCTTACTTTATTCCAATCACATATGGACTTTTACATTTAATACATTTAAAGGAAGGGGTAAACCCACTACTTATTTGAATCATCTTTTGGATTTAAACCATTGATGAGTTTGGTGGACCCTGTTGGGAGAGCAGTCCTTTCCAGTTTCCTCCATCTGTGGGGTGAAGCAGATGGTCCAAGACAGAGGCAATCTCTATCCCTTAACTATCTACAGTCCTATTGGGGGTGAAACCTCTGCTGGAAGAAGACCTGCTCTCTGCCAGACACAGTGGTACCCAGGACCTCACTGGTTTTAAAGACCTATGCGGTTGTGCGACGACCTCCCCTTTGTTTGGGAGTCCAAGAACAAGGACCCTTCTTGTCCCTGAGTACCTGGAGTGTAACTCCCAGCAACCGAAGGAGTGGCCTGCTGCTGGAGCAAGACCTGACTATCTGTCAGCCAAATTGATCACTGTGTTAAAGGACCCCTGCAGTTGTGTGGTCGCCTTGCTTCATGTTTGGGAGCAGGAGAAACACACTCATCTTGTCCATGGGCCCCTGGATTATGAATCCCAGCACCCTGGAAGCTAAGGCGCTGCCAAACTGCTTAGAGCCGTGTTTCAAGAACACATCTAAACCACAAGGGCCCTTCAATTCTGCCTTTTGTACTCTCCTATTCTTAAAATCATTTGCGCAGCTCCAAGGCGTCTGGTTTGATGCTGAAGGACCATCAAGATCTGCAATGGGTACTATTGACTGCTAATTGGTTAGGTCTCTTTTATCCATTTTGCACCCAAGAACATATCCTTTCAAAGTACGCTGCAGGTATTATTTGCCTTGCATCCCAGATTCATTACTCAGAGTGCTGCATCTTGCTATCTTTGCTTATTCTGGTTTCTTTGCACAGGGGTGGATTTTGTCTAGTTTTTATCTAGCTTGTTATTATTGTACATGGTGTGTTTAAGTAAAGTATATTCATTTGTATAGAACCTTGAATGGACATTCCTTTTGTGTACTGTTATACTTTGCTGTTTGGGTTGCTACTGAACCACACTCACACTCCTCTTGAGATGACAGGCTTTCCTTAGTCAACAAAAGGTGAAATATGTATATCTCCTAATTGTGCCTGTTTCACCTTTATGGTTGTGTTGGTTCTTTCTCTGTAGAATTGTGAGGGCTGAGTATGTGAATTAGCTTGCGCTCATCCTTGAACTCCTGCAGGGCAGATGTCAATTCATCACAATAGCCCATTCAGAAACTTTGGACCAAATAACATGTGGGTGGTTTAACAAAATGGCAGGGGCGTGTGGCTGGTCCCTTCCTCAATGCCATTGGAGAGATAAACTAATGGGAGTAGATATGGCATCACATATTGAGTCCTTTTTTGTCTAAAAATCCACACAACACTACATGGGATGCCTTATGGGATGCGTTTAATGCATCCATTGGGGGCTGTCTTATTGTGGAAGCACCATTTCTGTCTAGACTATGCAAGACAACTCTGGAAAGGGTACCTATTGAACTTAAAGAGCTAGATTTAGAACATAGTGTGACTGCCTTCATTAAATGTATTGAACATTGTTATCCTTATGGGTAGAGGTAGATACAATGCAGATAAATAAGGAGAGAAGAAGTCTTAAACATTAAACATGTGTTTTTTGGCAAGCGTAGTAAAACCCCAAAAAACTCCTATCTAGACTTATTTGTCCAAAAATAAATTTCATAATAAAATTCATTCATGGCAGTTTATAAAGATAAACATGGCAGAAGACACTAATGGTAGTGGGATAAGATGAAGACCATCACAGATTTTTACGCTGAGCTTTATGTAGCAAAATCACATGACACACGCACCCAGAGTGAATATCCACTGAGGGCAGACCTCCTTAGGAATTTTCTGAAGTAGAGAGATGCATTAGAAGCCCCTATTGCAAACGAGGAAGTAATAGCAGTCATCTCAAATTTAAGTTAAAATGACATAGAGCCAGACAGCCGCACTGTGTTTTTTTTCTTTTCTTTGTTAAAGCTTTCTCATGTCAACTCACAATTCTTCTTCTGGAGCTAATTAACTCCTTACCGTCTTTAGGGATTAAATAACAGAAGCCACCACAGGTTTTATTCTGAAACAGATTTATTCACAAACAGATATTTGTGGCTCCTTGAGCCCAATAGATCTCCTTAATACAACACCTACATCACACTATGAAGAGTCTAGGCCCCCCCTAAAAGACCTAACTGCAAATCAAACAAATGGACCATCCAGCATTTACTTGGTCTTTAAATGGTTGGAATCATTTGTAAGGTCCCCCATTTGGCCAGGAAAATCAATAGATTCTTACCAGACCCAGTGTTTCCACTGATTCTAGAAGCTGAGAAATTGTTTGACTGGGTTGACTGGTAATTTCCAGAACTTATCTTAATGGCTGTTTGATTCAGCAAAATATCCATGAAGAATGGCCTTGTAAAATATGTGCACCATGTGACAAACATCCTGCCTAATAGGGATCTCTTAAGAGGTTTTCTTTGGGATGAGAGGTCCAACAGAGCTGCCATATCTCCCCCACAATATGTGTCCTCATAATGGAACCATTTACCCGTATGGTATGGTTAAGCACCAAGATACTCAGAATACATCTGGGAAAAATAGAACATACATTTGTGATGATTGTAGAGGACATTCTGACCACATTGGAAAGACACATTGGGGTGATTTCAAATGTTCCAGGGATTAAAATTAGCACCTCAAAGTTATTGAGGTACACATGAGAGCATGGGTCTATAAGATGGTAGGTCAATATCAGCCTTAAAATCTGGGATCTATATACATATAACTATAAATCATCTGTGAGAGCTGACTTGGGAACGTGGAGGAGGCTCTTGGTTTGATCATATCAATTTAATAAAAAATAACATCCTCAGGAAAGCTCCTTTACATGTTCAAAGCATTTCCTCACTTTTATACGGGGATTTGACTAATTTATCTAGATGGAAACTGGAATAATGTAACTTCAGGGGTCTTCTTGGGCTTCTTACATACACTTTATTGCATAGTTACATTAAGCTACATATAAGGATAACCACTGGTTCCCATCACCCAGGCTTAACTGACCGCAGGTAGAACACTCATACAGCATTCACACATCAACATTCCACATGACATCACAGGGTCTCTCATTCACAAGCAAGCACTTCACAACACATCTCCTTACTTTCCAATGATGCACAACCACATGACATTCACCAACAAGCACTTCACAACACACCTCCTTCCTTTCCCACACCACACCAATGAACACTTCACAACAAATCCCTTTCCTTTTTACAACCACCACTGGCCTGAGAAACACAACACAATGCAGGGCACTCATACAGGACATCCACACCATGCATATTTTTATAGAGAGATGCAGCTCTAAAGAAAATATCTCAGGGACGCTATCCCCATATTGCTGCGGGACACTATACCTACTCTGCTCAGGGACGCTATCCCTACTCTGATGCAGGACGCTATCCCTATACTGATGCGGGGTGCTACCGCTACTCTGATGAGGGACGCTATCCCCACTCTACTCAGGGACGCTATCCCTATACCGGCCCAGGGCACTACCCCTACTCTGATGAGGGACGCTATCCCTTACTTTGATGTGGGACGCTATCCCTTCTCTGACGTGGGCCGCTATCCCTACGCTGCTGTGGGCCGCTAATCCTACTCTGCTGTGGGACGCTATCCCTTCTCTGCTCTGGGGCGCTATCCCTATTCTGCTGCGGGACGCTATCCCTACTCTGCTGTGGGACACTATCCCTACTCTGTTGCGGTACGCTATCCCTCCACCGCGGGAAGCTATCCCTACTCTGCTGTGGTACACTATCCCTAATCTGCTGCGGGACGCTATCCCTACTCATCACTTCACTTCATATTGAAAGGGACGCTATTCCTACACTTCACTTCAGGTTGAAAGGGACACTATGCCTACACTCCACTTGTCATAGAAGGCGCTGACTTCCTATATTGGGAACCCTATCCCTACTCTTCACTTCACACTTCACTAAAAAGGGAAGGCGCTACCTTCCTCTATTGGGAAGGTTATCCCTAAACTTTACTTCAACTATCACACTTCTGATATATTTACACTATCACACTTCTGGTATATTTGCACTTCATACCAACCTTCAACAATGGCGACCCACTTCTAAAATAGGACATTTTGAATTTCAATATCTTATTACAGTAAAATCTGCAAATCTATGAATATCTAAAAGTCCACGCTGCCTTCATGCAGCCTACTTTTGCTTTATGCATATACCTGTAAACTTCTATAAGTCCATGTTGCACTAGACAACATAACCCTGAAATGCCTCAAAAAAGTTACTTCTAGCCCACTCAGGCTCTCTTTCTTACAACTCCAGGCATGCATCATGCACCTCCAACTTTCTCACTTAAGTGACTGTATTCTATAAAGTACATAAAAGTCCATTTATAGCTGCAAACCCTCAAAAGGTTAGGCTTCAATCAGTAACTTTTAAACTCCAATACTTGTAGACCACATATGCATATTCTCACTATCATTTACATCCTCATAAGAATACAGTATCTTCTTGCATTAACGTAGCCTTAATAACGTGACTTTACGGAAATACAAATCATCCGTAAAGTTCATAACTTTAAAGGACACATGCATATGATGACGCTTCATATAATGGCGCTCCTTCTTCATGCCCATTACTTCTTTTAGTCTGGCCTGAGAAAGTTTGGGGAAGTTATACTGCACCAAATCCCCCAAAGTCATGTGGTTTCACTTCGTTCTATAGCGCTTCTGCCAAAACAAAACAAAACAATAATTTCTCAATGCCCAAAGGTCCTTCCCACTTATTTCTTCCTCCCTTCACGATGGGAACTTCACTGGGCTCAACATTGCAGTGACCTCTTCACACCTTTGGTTACCACGCTGGATCTGCTTTCCCAAATCTTCCTTTTGGGGACCTTCTTCCTCACTTTAGTTCTCCCTTCGCTTTGCTTCTACTTCTGTCCTTTGAAGCCTGCTTCAGCTTCAAAATATCACAGCGCAGGTGCTTATCTTCATAACACTGCACCCTGCCTCTGCTTCACACTTCACACATTTGGGGCCTGCTTCGTATTGGGGTTTCACTTCCCCAGTCACTTTGCTGCAGTTTCTACTTCAAGCTTCAATACTTCTCCTTGGGGCCTGCTTTACTATTTGGGGCTTCACTTCAAGACGTAACCCCTCTGCTTCTGCGCTGGGCTGCCCCTTCTTCTTTATTTCAGCCCTGGGCCAGTGCTGGGGCTTTCTTTACTTCTATGCCCCTTGCGCTCTGCACCCCTGGGTGATGGGACTTACTTCTTATCTTTGGGGGGGGCAGTGTTTCCTTGCCTTCCTCTGCTGCTCCCCCCTCAGCAGTCTTCTTCTTTGCGCAGGTTCTTTGTTTCAGTGATCCTCGTCGCCAGTGTAATAGTGTAACTTCAGGGGTCTTCTTGGGCTTCTTACATACACTTTATTGCATAGTTACATTACGCTTCATATAAGGATAACCACTGGGTCCCATCACCCAGGCTTAACTGACCTCAGGTAGAACACTCATACAGCATTCACACATCAACATTCCACATGACATCACAGGGTCTCTCATTCACAAGCAAGCACTTCACAACAGAAACAGCTATGCATCTCCTGCAGGATAAAGAGAAACCCAGTACACAAAGGCAGTTTAGATTTGCCAGATTTGGTCAAGCACTACATGACAGCACAATTATGGATCTTTGAGGAATGGACAAGAAGAAGTTTGTGGGAATCAGGAGTCGATATTTCTATGGGAGAGCATTATATGTGGATTGTGATATTGGAAGAAGGTAGCTGGGTAATTGGAGAAAAAGGAGGCTTTCAGCATCATTAAGACATGTTGGCAGAGGGCAGAGTCAAATACTTTGAATCATGTAAGATGACATTTGAGTGAGTTTGTCTGGCCACTTCATAATGGGCCTCCAAGAGAATGGAAGTAGATGGGTCCTGTAGGCTTGCCACCAACAGCAAGGCATGGTATGTCACCCTCCAAGGTGTTGAATATTCCTTCATCTTAAAACCCAAAGCAATAATCCAGGGATTTATGAGCAAAACCCCAAACTCTCAGGCAACTTTCCTTGTACTACCTCACTATCGAGAAACAAGCCAGAGCATAAAATAGTAATTTCTCCCCAATTAGACCCATTGCTGGTATTGAGAGTTCACCCCACAAGCCAACTGGCATAGCATTTGCAAACTGGAGCACAACACGTGCGCTCAATAAACAAAGAATTCCTACGAACGACAAACAGAAGGCTTTGGATGATCTTGGTTGCCACGGTCGGCTAGAGGTACAGTAGGAACTTGCAGGGCACCATTCAGTACACATCGAATTCTGAGAAAATGGGCAAATACATGGACACCACACCAGTTTGCCATTGCAGGACTTTCTCAAAGGGCAGCATGTCAACCCCGCATGCAAGCACTTCAGAGGTTCTCACCAAAAACGGACTGCTACCTGGGTCTGTGCGTTCTGAGGGTGGCACAGTCATTGACTACTGACTGGTTGGCCATCGGGTTCAGCTCTAAGTTTAACTGGTGATCTTTTTGTGCAAATAGGCGGATTGGTCAAGGCAGCTACGCACCTGTAATCCCAGTTAATGATTAGGTGAGGTCACATCACATCTGCTTCATGTGCTTTATGAGGAAATACTATTTTGGCAGCAACTGAAGTGTGGTTCAACGGCTAGTAGGTGCTATACCTGAACTTGAATCAACTCTCAGATTAGAGATGTTTCCGTCATAAAGGTTGAACAGAAATAAGCAGATAACATAACTCCTTCAACTCTCTTTAGGTAGTGTTCGCCTTGTGCAGGCTATACTCTCCAGAGATGTGGATCTACAGAAGAACATTTCAAACAACAACAGTATGTTCAATACAAATATAAAATTAAGTGAATGTCCAAGGAAGCCTATGTGAAATAAAACCTTTTCCTAAAACGCAGATATCTTAAATACACTAATCATCTACTACTGTAAGGGGAAAAACATAAATACGATAATTATGTTATTGGGCCAGGTAAACTTGAAATTGTACTGCAGGAAGGTTATCAAATAGTTGAATGAAAAAGGGAAACATGAACATAATCACTTAAATGTCTTTGTCAAAGGTCGGGAATAGGTAAAGAAACAGTCTTTTGGGCCTAACGCGTGTCATAGGGTCCAAAGTGCCTAAGAAACCTGGGAAGGGCATCTAAGCCCCGGGTTCTTGCAGGCCTTTTGGGCACTTCTTTCAGGTTTTCCGAGGCCCCTCCAGAAACACTGTTTCTTTTTACTGGTCTCTTGGCCCCCAGTTGGAAGAAGGTTTGAAGGTTCTTCCAGCAGTTGTTGTGGCACTCGACCTAAAGGGACGGGTCATTCTCCCTTCTCTGTTCAGCCTTCTGCAGCCCTATGGAAAAGTCTATGAGGTGTCAACAGTTTGAACGGGTAACCAACAGAGTGTTTGGTTCCCACTACATTTAATAGTACACAGTAGCCGAGTGATGCTGGATTCTAAGCCTCCTGCTTCGAGCCATTGGGGAACTCTCAAGGATGAGTGGCATCCCAACTTTGCAGCCAATCTTCAAGGAGTGGCTCTGGGGCTGAAGCTAAGTGTGTAGACAAAATCCAAAATGCTTGAATAAATGGTCCCTGACCAGGAGGTCTCTCATGCTGTTTAGTTCTACTCATGTGTAGAGAGCACATGTCTGTGATTGTAATCACCAAAGCCCTGCCTAAACCCCCTCTGCTGTCCAGGCCTTACTGGTCTGGGGTGGGACAAGTTCCGTCATCGCAAGTCTCCCATTCACATGTGGGTGAAGTGATATTACTGCTCTCTGGGAGAAGAAATTAAAGCTTGCTCTGGGTTCCTGCCAACTAGGGAACCTTCAGTGAGAAGGACCTGCACGAAGACTCATCTTCATACTAGCGCAGCTTGAATCAAAGACTGACAATAGGACCATGACATGACAAAACAGAGATTGATCATCACTTTTTTTCTGTGCATAGCATAGGAAAATACTTGAGTTAGAAGGTGCTTTATATGTATATTGTCAATGAGTCAATTATGTGGATGCAAAGCCAATGCCACCAAATATGACAGAATAAAGGAAATGCCAATACATTGTGTATCAGGGTGCTGCATGTTCAAAATAAACCCAATTCTGTCAAAGCAAGGTTTTGGGAATAGCAGTCATTTGGCATAATGACATACTTTCTCTGGTTAATTGCATGGGTGCTACTAAGATCAGAGATGAGAACTGACAGTGTGAATCACTTCCCTTCCCTAAACAAGTAGGAATGTAAAGGATAGTCAATGGGCATTGCTTTATAGCATATGATGGGCACTTTATTCCTGAAATGTGGACATGTTGCCTAACATCTGCTGGGGTGTCAGTAGACTGTTCACAGCATGTCCCATGCATAGGTGTCTATATATAAATGTCATGGATCCAGATACATGTTGCATGTACCAGCATACCACTAGCATCACTCTTAAAGAGCCTTTGTGTCTCATGGTGTGTTTGGTGGTCATTTGTTAGTAACTCCACTGAATTACCACCAAACTCATTAACCATTAATTGTCACATGGTCCTGTGAGATTATCACATGATTACAAGTGGTGAAAGGGTGGTGTTAAATGTGATGTCGCATGTTCAACGGGAGACCAGGGTCACGTGATGAGGGTGAGGTAGTTAAATTAAGGAGTCACCGGAACTACGTCAGTCCGGGTTTATGCAGTTGATCCGAGGCGTAGTGTCCTTCTTTGCTGCGCTGTGTGTCCTGACTCGCGTGGGCCTGTGTATGTGATCCTGGCACCTAGTAGCACCTGAGGCTGGTACAAGCCCCATCACAACACTGGAAATCAACGGAGCCAATGCCAGCGAACACCATGAGCGATTTGCAGCAGTCCTACAGTGGCTAGAGGATGCCGGGCTCACACTGAATGCTGAAAAATGCAAGTTCTGCAAAGAAGAACTCCATTTTTTTGGGTATATCTTCAACGCTGGCAGAGTGTCGCCAGACCCCAGCTAAAGTGAGCAACATAAAGAAAACCAAAGCCCCAACTTCAACTACTGAATTGAGGAGTTCTGTGGGCATGGCAACGTACTGTGCAAGATTCATCCCCAATCTTGCCACTCTTGCAAGCCCCCTGTGAGAGCTAACAAAGAAAGACAGAAAGTGGTAGTGGATGACCCAACACCAACAGGCGTTCTTCAAAGTAGAGCGGACAACTGAACTCTTGGTCAACGCCAGCCCCATAGGGCTAAGGGCAGTCCTCATGCAGGTAGACAGAGAGGGCAGCATATACCCAATAGCATTTGCCAGCCGTGCACTGACATAGAATGAGCAGAATTATGCGCATATCAAGAAAGAGACACTAGAAATCCTCTCGGGATGCCGTCATTTCGGAGTTTACTTGTTAGGGCAACCGGCCAAAGTTTTCACTGACCACAAGCCACTGATCACCTTCTTCAAAGGGTCTGCACCGCATCCCCCGGCAAGGCTAGAGAAGTGGATGTTACTGCTACAACCCTTCAACATCGAGGTGGAGTACAGGGCCAGAGTAGACAACACGGCTGACTCATCTCCCACTTTCCGCGCCCTGCCACAGAGGCTGGAAGAACTACCTGACGGCAGTGGCACAGCCGACGCAATCCACCCAAGAAAATCTTCAAGCATTGTTTCGCAATCCGCCATGAACTTACAATGTCAAATGAAGGAGTGCTGCGAAAAGGACACATGATCATCCTACCGACTACGCTAGAGGAGAGGGTGCTGAGGCTCGTGCACAGTGGACACCAAGGCACAGTCAAAACGCTATCATACTTAAAATCCAGAATGTGTATGCCACGCATGCAGAAACACGTGATGAGCCTAGCCGAATCATGAGCAGCATGTCAGTCAGCAAGAAGACTAGCAGCACCAGAACCAATAAACAGTGCCCCATGAAGCAACAGGAATCTGTACCGTTTCTGGGGAAGGATCTCAATGAGTCCTGTTGGCTGAGTTTAGACGCTTCCCAGAAGTTGAACATGTTAAGTCCACAAATGCAGAATCTTTGATCACAGCACTTGAAAAAGTATTTGCAGTACATGGGATCCCTGCCAAACTGGAAAAGCAATAATGGCCCGCCATTCACCAGCCAAGAGCTAAAACAATTCCTCCAAGACCTGAGCATCAAACACAGGAAAATCACCCTGACCTGGCCGCAGGCCAATGGCGACGCAGAACGTTTCATGGGGTCTTTGAACAAAGTCATGCGCATTGCAAAGGAACACAACTACCCATGGCTAGCAGCCATATGCAGGTTCCTGCGCACCCATCGCCAAACACTGCACACGTCAAAAGGGGTGAGCCCTGCTGCTCTCATGTTCGGAATGCCAATCCAAACAGAACTTCCCATGTACCCGAGTTGGATTGCCCCAGATCCTGACATACCCCTCATTGAAGAGAAGCGAATCTGGAGGAACGAACAAGAGAGCCAAGCACGCCATGCTCGACACAGGGAGCTGCAGCCAGGAGACACTGTGCTAGTTAGGAACAGAGCGCCACCAAAGAAAATGACATTGACCTTTGAGTCCCGGCCCTGGACGGTTCGAGACACGAAACACAGCATGATAACAGCTACCCGAGGAGCCGAGTTGGTGACCAGGAATGTATCTCACTTCAGGAAAGTTCCAGGGACAATGAGCAGGAACAGCCAGCCCACCAGCTGGGGAGGGATGGCCAGCCCACAGAGCCCAAAGCAACGGAGCAGGCGACAGAAGAGCTGTCACACCAGACAGAGAACTGCCTCCTCCATTAGACATTACAATACCAAGCACCCCAAGAGCAGAAGGGACAGAGAGGGCCCATCCTCAATACCAACTGAGGAGAAAGCCAAAGCCATCCTCCCGCCTCCTCGGATACGTCATGCAAGGGATATACTGAAGGAGAAGCGAGGCCGGACTCACACCAGTAAGAGACTGTTTATTGTAAGTGAAACTATGATCTTGCATTTAGACCTCATGTTTTCAACATTCCTAGTTTGGGAGGAATGTGATGTCACGTGTTCAATGGGAGACCAGGGTCACGTGATGAGGGTGAGGGAGTTAAATAAAGTAATCACCGGAAATACGTCAGTCTGGGTTTCTGCAGTTGATCCGAGGCGTTGTGTCCTTGTTTGCTGCGCTGTGTGTCATGGCCCGCATGGGCCTGTGTATGCGATTCTGGCATCTAGTATCACCCGAGGCTGATAAAAGTCCCATCACAACATTAATGACCATTTTTCGAGAGTTTCATGGGGATTCCCACAGAGTTACCGCAAGCGGAAATTCCTCACATTAGCTCCACCGATATTTGCCCTTAAAGTGGAACATTTACGTCCAGCATCATGGGAAAAGCAGGACAAACGGCTGTAATTCCGTAACCGTCAAGAAACGTGGCAGTAACGGCCTTTCCACACGGCCGAACTTGCAATTAGACCTAATTTGCATTTTTTTTAATTTTATTTATTTATTTTATTTATTTTATTTATTTATTTATAAAGTTTCACAAGTAGATAGACGATAAAATCAGTCAGAACAAATAGTACAATACAGTAAAAATATACAGAACAGCAGAACATTATATATTCATAACTAGCAATAAATTTAGTAGAAATTCAGAAAGTCATTCCAAATTTTCCCATGTACACTCAATTTCTTTTGCCTCTTAAAAACCATTTTTTCCAAGGATGCCAGGGCAGACATTCCCTCAATCCAATCATCAAGAGTTGGAGCTATCTGTGGTTTCCAGCCCCTCAAAATCAGCTTTTTGCCCATACTAGCACCACGTTTTATGAAAGTGAAACTTTAATTCAGAATTTATTCATGAGCATTAAAATTCAGCGGTAATGTTTACCATAAAGTATCAAATACCATCCCACGCTGAGACTGGAGTTGAATGAAAATTGTTGTTGGCTGGGACCGTTGGAGGCCTCATTGCGGCAGTATTCAGTCAGATGTGTGTGAGTAGCCGCACGAGGACGCGACAGCAGGACAGCTGGGGGCAGTTGGCTGTCTCTCCTCTTGCGCGTGTCTGTCCATTCTAATGGCAACTGCGGCTGCAACGCCTCACACGTGTCTGTGCAAATGAGTCCATTCTTTTTCATACAGTCGACGAGGAAACAGAGCAGGCCATCGTAACAGAAAAACTGCTCATGCATCAAAATGCAACCATGCCCATCTTCGGCAGTGTAAAAGGAAGACTGTTTCTGTTCTCAGAACGTTTTTAAGAAAGCTGACTCCTAAAAGGCAACAACGTGCACAGCGCAGTAAAATTGCTCGGCGTTATTTGGTAAGGCAGAGGCTGCCAAGCATCCTGTTGCTTGGCAATGCGTAGGATATCCATCTGCCCTTTGGCAGCAGCGCAGAGGCTCACACTCCGAGTAACCCGCTCTGTTGTTTGGCACTTAATCCCCCAGAAGGGCTCTGTTATTAGCGGTCTGATACCAGGAAGCTGCTAGAAGTATTTCTTACCATTTTCTCCTTTCATGCCCCAGTTTTGTGTGATGTGCTGCCTGTTTCTGAACTGAAATGCAGCAGTTTTTTTTTTCTTCCAGCGCTTTTCAAGCGGTTTGGTTATAATAGGCAGTGAGTTTCAGCGCCGTGTGCTGCCCAGGGTGACAGTGATGGAGAGCAGATGCAAAGCAACTTCAAATGATGGGCTTTCCTCCAAGAATCCTCCAATCCCATCCTTGCCATGTCCCATGTATTCTTCTTTTTTCTAGGCATCTCCATCCTGGAAAGAGATGGCACAGCATACGTTTTATGAAGTTTGCACACAATGAAGCTCATTTTGCTCCCGGCCTAAGAGCGCAAAGGCTGGGGATCCCTATGGAGTCCGCCAACTTTTTGCACCAGCAGAAAGCAGGCAGAACTCCATAGCAATGAGTTGTAAACGCAGCCTGCTGTGCTCACTTGGCAGGCAGCGTTTACTCTATTTGCACAGCCGAGTGCTAAAGGGGAGGCAAAAGGCAGGGCACACACTTGTTCGCTGCCTTTTGCACTGCGCATGCAAATGACGAAAATGTGGTCACTGGGAGCCGTTTATGTTGAAATCTTAAAATAACTCAAATGAGCTGCAATGTGCTTATGTAGGAAAGAAGTTCAAAATTCAAACGTGGTAAGGAAAATGACTTACTTAAAAGAATGAATTTTGAAAGTTCCACTTTGAATGAATTATCCCAATGCATAATCGAGATCCATTCTTCTCATCAGTGCATCCCCAGAGGAAGATAGAAGACAATGCCCCTCATTACAAGTGAGCCGGTCTGGAAATAAGGTGCGGATAACAACGTATTATCGGCAGCCTACTGGCAACCTCGTAATGAGGGCCAATGGTGTCATTACACTTTTGCTGGCCCAGAATAAATGTCTGTAAACATGCTGGTAATCCATTTATTCTGGGCCGGTGAAACACAAGTTTGCTGGTAGGGGTAGTGAACTACCGGTAGGCCTGATCTACCAGGAGGTCAGGCCCCTACTGGCAAATAATAACAGCAATTACTAGCACTGGTAATACCGGTGCCAGTAATTGCAGCAATCCCATCCCATGGAGTCCTATGGGACTCCATGGGAATGGGATCCTACCGCCACTCCGCCACCTGTAATATCGGCGGTGGGGACGGTAAGTGGAGTTTGCCGGTATCCCGCCGGTAAAACCGGCAGGATACCGGCAAACTCCTAATGAGGGCCAATGTATTTTAGTTTGGGCAAATAAGGAGAGACTTCAAGGTTCTGTATTCTCAAGTAGTGCCTGCCCGTTTCCTTGGGGCTTCTTGCAGACACATATTCTGCCTTGGAACCCATTGCCCCCATTCACTTCTACCGCGTCACCGTGCACATGCTCAGAACCTTCTCATGAACGTGTATTAGCGTGATGCACATCAGAGCCATTACCTTCTGATTAGCCTTTTGCAGCAGGGTTGGACTGGAGGTTTACTGCGCGCAGCAGGTCTTTAATGCAAAACAACAGAATACATGTTCGCATGATATTTCTCTCTTTCCCAAACCCTGCCCCTGGTGAACCCACTGTACCTGGCGGTTCGATTGTGGAAACTTAATCACAATCAGTTTAACAAGAATGCAAACAACACTGAACTGTTTCAGCACACCTCGAGCCCATCATGCAGCCACTCGAACTTCCACTGATTACACTAACTGGTAATACTGGTTCTGCCAGCTAGACTACACCTCTAATGTTACCATTATCTCTCATACCTAAACCACACACTTTCTGCACTTTCCAACTAGAGAAGTTGTGCCCACATGAACCCAATCTCAAACAAATAGGCACCAACCCCACTTCCAGCCGTTCCTTGCTAGCTCTGACAAGCCTTGTGCCGGGAGACGGCTGCAGTGGTGAAAGGTGCAGTGTAAATGCCTATCACATTATAATAATTCTGACATCTATTTCTTATATAGTGTTACACATCCATGGGTTTCAGAACGCTGAAATAACAGATGACATTCTAATCCCACAGAGTGGCACTCAGTTTATCTCAGAGAGATGAAAGCCTGAGTTGACCCTGCTGGGATTCAAACCTGCGACAGCAGGCTGCCCACAGATATTGGGGCGAGCCCTCAGCTTCTGACTGGCACATCACTTGAACGTACCCTCAGGATCACCCGGGTCATCCATAGCAAAGGGCATCAGAACTTCCCAGGCAGCCCCTCAAGGGTCCGAGAGAGCCCACGAACTTTTGCTGTTGTCAAGACACAGCACCTCTGGATGAAAAGAGCAATTTTCTTTGGGACATAACGATGCACAAGTGTGAAGGGTGGGGTTTTGTCCCCTGTATGCCTCAGACTGTTATTCCCGAATACGGATCCATGTTCCCATTTAGAGATGCAGATCTTGACACTGAAAGGGGTGAGCCCGGAGTAGGGTTCGATTTGTGTGTGTGTGTGGGGGGGAGAGGGTCAATGGTGTTGTGTTGGGAAGTGGGATGAAACTGTGTTCGTCACACAATGTTCCTGGTTCTTTGGTTTTCTGAGTTCTTGGCCTTTGTGTCATGGTGGTCTTATCCTGGTGGCCCTAGGACGCAGCTTCTCATCACCTACTTTAATATATTTTTTGTGGCATGGTCCTTTTGCGGTACTGTTAAACTATGTTACATTATACTTAGTCTTGTGAACTATGCTATGGTTTTTCCATGAGGCTGTACTATGCTATCCTATGCCAGGTTCATTATGCTCTTTGCCACGTTGAAATACTATGCTTTCTTATGCTGAGCTGTGTTATGGATGAGACATGCTAGGCAAGGATGGTCTGCTCAATGTCTTTTGTTCCAAAAAGCATGTTTTCTCTACGTGTAAACATGAAATTGTCATTTTTAATGTAACACTTCCTTTTGACTTTATTGGCGTTTCCCCCCTCTCACCTCAGCTTTAACTAACCCTGTTTGACTCTTGTGCTATTCTTTCTTTCTACTTTTGTCTTCCCAGTTTCAATTTTCCAACCATCATTTAAGTGAGGTTTGCCCTTTTTCGTTTGTATCCTTTTTATTGTTGCTTCAATTTTTAGACATAATGCTGGTTTGTTATACTAGCTTGTAATGTTGCATTATGTCATATTAGTATAATGCCATTTCCGTGTTATGTTGTTTTACATTGTGACTCGACATGCTGTATGGGAACACACTACTTCTATCTAGATCTATGACAATCTAAGACTGTGTCCACCAAAAGTATTGTTCTCAATAACGTATTGCGAGTACCTGTATTGTGTGACAAGGGGTTCTTGTTACTCACAGACCCTATGACTGGAATCAGTTGCTCCAGGTCAGAAAGTTGGATTTCAACTCACTCTACCTTGATTGGGGTGACCAGACATCCCAATTTTGCCGGGACTCTCCCGGTATTGGGCAGTCTGTCCTCCCCAGACCGAGATTTTCTTTTAATTTGGAAACCCTGTCCGGGTTTTGGGCGAAGGGAGTGTGACAGTCCCGGTTTTGGAGAAACAGAGGCTGACATCCTAATCTGCCAACAATTATAAACGAAACAAACATCACAACACTGGATTTTTGCCGTCTCGCTATGGGATCGAACCTCCAACCTTCCATGTCCCAGTCACATGCATTGTCTGTAAATAGCAAAGCATCAAATATCAATTAGAGCAGCAGCTCTAACGTGCTTAACTCCACAGTCAAAATTACACCATTTTATTGAGGAGCAGTGCTGGAAGAACTGTGGGAAAGGGAGTGGGGTTGAGGTGGGCCAGGATAGTGGGAGTTGCTGTGCGAGATTGAAAGGGGGGGAGGGGCATGAGGTGTGAGTAGGACAGTCCTTTTTTTATGTTGTTGGCTGTCCCTTTTTTTTCGTGGAAATCTGGCCTCCCTAAACTTGATGCCCAGCATCCCCATGACAGCTGGCAGAGTGCCACATCCCAAATTCGGTTCTCATGCCCACAGTAACTAATGCACTGTCTTAGTCAAACTGTGCTTCCCACCCAAAATATATCAGCTGTTAATGATATTGTTACAGTGCTGGTCACCTCTGCTCAAGAAACGGTTATTTTCACAAAATGTGATGTACAGGTAATCATATTTTCCAGACAACCTACAGCAGCACTGACGTCAGAACAGCTGCAGGAAGATGCTTCACAAATCTCTATGCATACAATGCAGAACATCTGTTACTTTGTTCTTTATACAATTACACACCGTTACACCATTCTGCACCAAGTGTGGCATAGTTACCTGTCAGGACACTCAGACATTGCTGGCTACATGGCATGCGGACACCCCAGCCCTTTCCCGGGTTTCAGCCCCTTCACTCATGAGACGGTTGCCTGGAAGCGGCAAAACATCAACGTGGTTGTATAAGGACTGAACAAAGCTAATTGTAGGAACAAAAGTCAGAGGTCATCGAGAGACCTTCAAAACCACGTTTCAAGCCACAAGGATGCACCGTTTCTGAGATATTTGCACTGCAATGCACTGCACCGAACTGGACAGATTTCCATTTTTTGTAATTTCTATGCTTTCCTCTTCCCACATGCCTCCTAAAAAGTGAAAATCTATTGGAAAAATGTATCCAAAATCAAAGTAAATGAGATTATTATGGGTCTGTCTACAGAACCTGTGCGGAACACGGGTACGTTTTGCTTGGGGCACATAAAAGAACTTCACCTCTTCTTTGTCACACTGGAAAAGCAAACAGCAACTACATTATTAATATTCTTCTCTTCATGCTTCCAATGTCTGACGCTCATGGGTCACTATTAATCACATGAATTCATTTCAGGGTTCCCGTGCATAGATATTAGCCGGGTTTGCACCCAACAGCTGCTCATGTACTGGTGCCATGACCTTTGACACGGGTGGTCATGGAAGTGCAGCAGAGTCAGAACAGTTATGAGGGCCCTTGTGCCACTATGTTTCATAAAATAATAAAAAAACACACAGCATGTGCCTACCACCTAAAAGTGCTGCGGCGTAATGGATATACTTCCAATGCTTAGCCAGTGATATTCGGGGGGTGGGAGGGGTTCTGAATTTATACTAACAACTGTGTGGTGTACCCAACTAAAAAAGGAAAGTGTGGCTATTTGGAAGCATGGACTTTAGATCTTTAATTGAAGTACCCTGTGGTGGTCTTTTTTCTAAGAAGTGGTAATTCCATGGAGTGGGAAGCCAAAATTAGCACTTACATAGTGTTGAGTCCCTTCCATGCCATTTTCTTTAATGCCAAAATGTGACGCAAAATCTATGTGTAAAATCGAGTCGTGGTTGAACTATATTCTCAGTCCCATGCTACTACTAAACCAGGAGTGATCCCAATCATGAAGGTGTAACAGGCGCAGCCGGAAGTTATACCTCCTTCTCCTCTTTTGGTAACGTCGGACAACGCCCGGCTTTACCTTCAGGCGGAGTGTGAGCTGAAAACAGTTGCAACCTAAAGTCTCACAAGTAAAACAATGTCCAATCAATGTTTTATGAAACTAGAGACTTTTAATTAAACAGTAAAAATACAATCAAATAGCTATACAATTATATTAAAAAAACCTGTATAATAAAACACAGACAATGCAGACATGTGTCAAAGGGCACAGTCGGTAAATCGATGTTCAATGTTCTTGAAGAAAAAGGTAGAGAAGCAGGGTTTAAAAGTGACTACAGTCCCAAAAGTGGACCAGAGGGACAATGATTCTTCACAGTACTTTTTTCTTGTCTTTGGGACTTAACAGCATTGACCCAGGCTTTCTGGTGTCAAACCAGGAGTTGATACACTTTTGGCACCTGGAAGTCCCAATGATTCATTGCCGTTCACTAGCAGCGTAAGCTTGCAGGTCGAAGACACTGGAAATGGCAGGCTGTGTCAGGTCCGCTCTGCTGGAAGTCTAGGTGACCTTGGAGACAGAGAATCAGAACATTGCATTCGGCAGCGTGCAGGATCAGCTGGCTCAACACAGCATCAGGGCACTGCAGTGGTGTCAGCTCGGAGTTTGGGGGAGTTTGTGACCAGGTCGCAGTGACAAGTTGGGGGCGCTAGAAGACTCAGTGGGTCTCAGGTGTAATGATAGCAGAGTTTCGCCATCTGATATGAGTGAACTTGGAAATGCAAAGGCAGTTCAGTGTTGAAGTCAAGAATGATTCCAACGGTTCGCTTCCAGCAGCTTGGATGGTGCTGAGGATCCCCAAACCAGCAATGAGGTGGTCCAGAAATGCAGGGAGAGGCAGGGGCCACGTCCTTGGTTCTGAGGCTGCCGGGAGAACCAAATCAGGGTTCCCGGACAAGGTGAGTCCTTATATTCTGCCCTGCTACTCCAAGAAGGTTGGCTGGTACCTACAGGGGATCCTTCACCTCCCGTTAACAAGGTTCTAGATCCAGTGCCACAAGCAGTGAGTTCTTGGTCCAACAGATGTCTTCCTTTCTTTTCCCTCGAGATAGCTAGGGGCAGAGCTCTCCTCTACCTTGGATGCCTTGAGTCTTTAACTCTATGGTAGAAGACTTCAAAGTTACCAGGCAAAATGTCACAGAGGACTAGTCCAAAGAAGTCAAGCTGTAAGCTGTTCAATCTAGGTTGTGCAAAGTGCCCTTTGTCTTATGACACCCCACCCAGAGTACCTTTCCTGCAGGAAATGGAGGAACATGAAAAGGAAGAGAGCCCTAAGAGAAGCCAAGATGGTGGGACCCTTCCCTTGGACCACCTGTCCCTTCTGGCTGCTTGAAAGCAGCCACCTTCCCATGTCTGCAAACTTCAAATGGACTCCAGTGGTTAGCATCATTGTATGAGAGTGGCTTCATCATATCAGCCCTTCCTTCGAGGCACCAGTGCCCAGGATAGCCCCTGTGGGACGTTCCTGTGCCCTAAAACTGGTGTTTTCCCTCCTTCAGGAGAATCAAAGGGAGAGCAATCTAACCATTGTTCCACATGAGTTTAATGGAGGCAGTCAATCCAGACAATCATAAACATCATCCCTCACATAGCAGATCCCTGCTGACAGAATGGACAATAGTGTGATATCAAATTAATGTGGCTGTATATTTGTGTGCTCCTAGCAGCCACCATGCCACAAACAGTCATGGCTTACATTCAAAGATGACTAAGGTATAGAATGATTAAGCTTAAGGTTGTGTCCCAGCAGCAGTCGGGAATACACTTGAGAGCCTGCCTTGGGCCACTAAAGTCCTGGTCCTGAGGGTGCCAGGAGTCTGTCTCAGCCAAGGTGCATGTGCTCAGTTCCATTTTGGCATATAGTATTAATGAAAGGTGGGCCAGATTAGCAAACCTCCCTTTCAAAATCAGAATTACCTGCATAATTTTATTTTAATAAATTGTTTTAAAATAACTTGGGCTATTCTGTTCTCACCAGGTCGCATTCTTCTGTTTCACAAAGATTGTAAATACCACATGCCATTTACCCATGGCAGGCAGCATTTACAATGAATTGCTATGAAATCCATCTGCTTTTAGCAAGTACAAAAAGCAGACAGATTCCATGGGAATCATTTGGTTTCACCACAGCACAAAAAGAATGTACTGGCATAAAAGAATGAGGCATTTGAAGACTGGGGAGGACTGCAAGGGGCAAATGTTTATTCTGTGCCGTGCCCCTATAAGAAAGGAAAAATGTGATTCTCTCTAAAGTGCAAAAGGACTCAATCGTAAAATGAGAACAAGGCAATCCAGCAGAAAATGAGGATTTAAAATTAATCAGTGTTATCCTCCATAGTGCAATGTCGGTTTATTGCCTCCCTGATGTCATCTGGTGAGGGTCTTTAGGGCTGCTTCAGTGAGTGGCATCTGTCACTTTGGCGGTACAATAGTGGGGAGGGGGTAGACGCCAGGAGCGATGTGCACCGTTCATGTCTGTCATGCCAAAACGGGAGAGAGGCTGATGCAATTCACCTCTCTTCAACTCCATTTGATCAATTCAACTAGAAGAGTAACATTTGTCACACAAACCAAACCCTGATAGGGGCAATGGCCATGAGAGCAGTTGAGGAGGGTGAGGGGAAGAGTTTTGGATTTTCAAGCATTATCGGGGTAATCTCACAGGCATGGGTCGTTCAATGCCAATGTATGTGTAGTTCATTGCCAGTATCGGGGTAATATAGTGGGGAATCCTGTGGGAATGGGGAGGGAGGGAAAAAAGTATTTGTACACCTCCAGTGATCACATCTCCTAAGAGGGGGTACTGGGTCTCTGTGCCAAAGACCATGACCAGTGGACCTCATAAAAACCTATCAGTGCTACATGCACCGTGGCCACTGGCAAAGGCGATGGCCACTAGTCATGGACAAGACCCATGTCTAGTGGGCCGCAATGAAACCTATTGGTGCAACAAGTAAAGTGGCCCCGCTCAAGGCGATGGATAGTGAGCCCCAAATAACCTGCTGGTACATGTACAGTGGTCATGGCTGAAGGTATAGTTGTCACAGGGGGCTTCTAGAATGGTAGGGGTGAGAGGGTGGAGTATTGAAAACATTATGTTATGTTATTAGGATTTATACTGTGCACTGGTGCCATTTTCATGGTCTCCAATTGCTTGCCTGAAAATCTGAAAGGGAAAGTGGGGGGTGAATTGGTTAGGGGAGGAGAGGGTAGAGACAATGGGCCTCATTATGAGTCCGGCGGTAGCCATGCTCGAAAAATCGTCACGGCTGCAGCCGGAGTATTTTTTTATTCTGTCACCGCAATGGGGGCTCACCGGGGCATTACAGCCCTGGCGGTCCCGGTAATTTCCTATTCCCATTTCAGTCCCATTGGACTCAATGGGAATGAGGAGGACGGATGCAGACTCATAGCTTGCATTTGGGACGTGTAGAACCTGGAATAACTGGCATCTGGTATGGGTGTGTTCTCTAAGTGGATGGTGATCTGTACATCAGAGTAATTTTGCTTTCAGATCGCAGACATCAAATATTTGACATGTCATGATTTGATTTTTAATGGGAATCAGGTTCTCACACTTTTTAAACAGCTGTCCCTTAGGCTCCTCAGCTCTTTTCTGCCAAAACTACTACAGTCAAAATGACGCTACATTGTACACACAGTAAACTTCACTGCATTACAGTAACTCCCAGAAGCTTCACAACATTTCAAATAATGCATGTTCATATTTGCCATTTAAAAGGTATTGATTTTATTGATGGCATAAAGATGAAAGCAAGAGGCATAACTGTCAGAGTTCAAACATATGAATGCTGGATGCACAAAGATCTCTGGAGATGTACATATATGTGAACCTAAGTGATTGGCGGAACCACGTGTTTCCTCTTCTGCCTCAGAATTGAACAGCAACTGTTGGCTATGAAAATAGATACAGGAAATGTAGAAACACACTATCCATTTATTCATGTAACATCACTACTTCATGCACTTTCTGGTTCCTAACAGATATGTGGAAACAAAGCTATTCAATCATGTTCAATAATTACTGGAATTGGCAGTCAATTACATTTTCCATTATGATAAAATCAGACCTTTTTTATGTATTTATTTGTTTGGTAAGCACCAACAGCCCCTAGGCATCAGGGCAATAAATAAAACGAAAACAGGAACACTGAGACAGACATAACAGACAAAGATCAATGGCAAGACCTAAATGAACTAGAATGCAATAAGATGTGAGCCTAAACGCCAGGGCTGGAGTACTATGTCGTACCGATCAAGGGGCAATATTGGTATTTTGAAAACTACCCTATGGCTTCTACTGCATTCAAAGTTAAATACACGCCACAATAGTTTGGTTGATGGTCACCTGCTTGTAGCCATTGCTTGAAACATGCAAGTGATCTGGTGCCTGCATGATGTGCACAACATTTGCAAATCAGCAAATACATCTTGTAAAAGCCCTGCCAAACAGATTCTCAGGAAAATAAAATGTCCTCCAGTCCGAGAAGGGAACAACTCCCTACAAAGAGCTGTGTGAGTTTAAAATGTACATTCATGGAGAGTGTAAAAATAGAAGAGACAGCTTTCATTAGTGGCAGACTGAGGGGCCCAGGGTCTGGTGGAGTTTGAGGGTTTATTTGCAGCCTGTTCTCTCTGCTCCTCCATGTCACATTGTTTATGTTCATAGAACAGTGAACAACAGCAGCTCCCTCCCCTCTCCACACCCCCCCAATCCTCTGCATGCAATGTCTAGTTGGGGCACTAGGGAAAAATGTGGGCCCCGGCCCTCTAGACACATTCTGTCTCCGCCACTGGTACCAGGGCGTCGAGAGCTCTATTCTGAAGCAATTATGTACAGACCCTAGTGAATGTTTCAGATTCCTCAGAACTTGTGTGTGTGCCCAGAATGTTGTTTGCAGCATGGCAGAGACGGAGATCTTTTCACTTGCTGGGACTACATGTTCAGTTGTACGGTGGAAGGAACTCATAGTGAACGGGGCTTTTGAACAGTTTGAGGTATTTCAAATCCCTTGCAATTCACAGAGGCCTTTGACAAAAACCTCAAACAAACGTAAACATGGAAAACTGAGAACAATTATCAATGATGTTGCTTCCAAGTGGGATTAGAGCAGTTTGGACACAGTCCAATACGTCAGTTAATGCTGAAGAAGAGTTTGTTTAACTATTACCTTAGAGCCAAGGGAACATTCTTTACTATAGCAACCTCAAGGACTGATATTTATATGTCATTTTCATATGGAGCAGATTTGCCAGACAGTTTACTGTTTTTCACTAACATAAATGGAGGTGTCATTCCAGCATCCATTGCCATGGCTATAATCAAATTAAAAACATTGAAAGAATGTCCTGATTAAGTCTGTGTACCCCCAGGGTTTTGCTAGAGAAGGGAGGGATACAACTAAAAGAAAACAAAGACAATAAAGTAAACCACATCCCAAAATTCGATCAGGTGGCTTAAGGTAACATGGCCAAAAAAAACGGTTTCGGTTAGTTGGCTTGCAATTAGATGGAGGAAATGAGTTAGTTGGGTTTGAGGTGAGGTGGCTTTCCATGAGATTACATAGATCTATGCCTCGGGAGTGGGCAGTGGCGGGCAAAGCTTCTGCTGGCAGAATGGAATAGGCAGAATCCACTCATAGAATTCACCAATTCCTGCCCCATCGGGCTGTCCAAATGTATTGGCATCTTTTTTTCGTTTTCTTTTTGCTGTGGGTGAGTGAACATTTCATGCCTCTGAAATGGCTGAAATGTTCAAGTGCCGTTGCACAAGGGATCTGGTGCCCTATTGTTTCAATTTCTTTGCATGGTCATCAGTTACAATCGAGAAATTTCCCTGATGAAGGACGTCCATGTCTGGAATGCATTGGCTCATTGACTAAATAACCTTCATTAATAATTGATTAAAGAAAAGGTTTTACTTCTTGAACTACAAGTGAATGTTATTTTACTTGGCAAGAGCGGATTGGTATAACTATGCGTATGCAACACACATTAAAGAATGTTCTCTAGTTTTTATTTATTTTATTTATTTATTTGTTTATAACGCGCTGTAGCCCACGGAGTGCCCACAGACAAACAGGACAACAGAGAGGAGGTAGGACGGGGCAGTGGTGAAGGATACAAGGTCACTTAGGAGGATTTAAGCAAAGAGTGCAGTTTTCAGCAATTTCTTAAAAGAAAGTAGGTTAAAGACTGATCACAGAGTCGTCAGTAGGTCATTCCAGATCGTAGAGGTGCAGTTAGCAAATGATCTGCCCATCCCTTTCAATTTCTTAAAGGGGGGGCAGGAAACAAGATTGTTGTTAGTAGATCTCAGTGAGGGTAGTGATGCGTAGCATGAAGTTGTTCACTTCAGGTAGCTGGGTGCCTTCCCATATAGACAGTTGTCATATGATATGAGATGGCATTTATAACGCACCTATACACAAGTATTTCAAGGCGCGACGAGGCAAGGGAGGGGGAAAAGAGGGAAGACAGAGACAACGATCCTACTAGGCCAGGTGTCATTCAGATCGTGCACGTGCATGGGAAGGGGGAAGGGGAAAAGTGCGGCGGACAAGGGGGGTATGGGAGAGGGGACAGTGCATTACATGGGACACATAGAATAAATAAAACAATAAATAAAAAATACGGCCAGCTGGTGGCAAGTGCAAGGGTAAGTGCAGACATCAGGTGTAAGTGCTGGTAGGGGGACTGTAGGGATACAGAAAAACCGTCCCCAAGTGCGGGGGTTGCCAGGGAGGCAGTGCAGGTGTGCAACTGGCGGGGGAAGTGACCTGGGCCCGAGATCAGAGGGTGGCCCAGTACCCAGTGCAGTTTCAATTTCAGCCAGGAATTGGAGAGGAGGAGAGAAAGCAGAAGCAAAGAAGAAGGTTTTGTTGGTGCTTCCGGAACCGGAGATGATTCTCATCAAGTTTCAGGGAGGAGGGGAGGCTGTTCCAGAGGGAGGCCCCTGCTGAAGAAAGAGATCTACTACCAACTCTTGGCTTGGAGAAGCGACTGACCCTGAGGGAGTTGGTGGTGGATGAGCGAAGAGCTCGAGAAGGAAGCTATTTAGGAAGAGAGAGTTGAAGATGTTGAGGCCCCAGAAGGCCTTGTGGACAATGCAGAGGGTTTCAAACTTAATCCTCCCAGCCACTTGGAGCCAGTGCAGAGATTTTAGTCCTGGAGAGATACGATTCCTGGGCTTGAGGCCAAGTACAAGTCTTGCAGTCCTGTTATGGATGAGTTACAGAGGGCGAAGAGTAGAAGCATGCAGATTTAGAAAGAGGCTGTTGCAAGAGTCAAGCCTAGAGAGAACCAGAGCTCTCGAGAAAGTGAGTTCCTGGGGGAAGGAGAGGCAGGGAAGAATATCTCTGAGGAGGTGCAGCTGGTAGTGTGACTTCTTAGAGACGTCAGAGATGTGAGGAGAGAAGGAGAGAGTGTGGAGATGATGATGACCCTGAGTTTTTTAGCCTCACAGGTGGGAGCAGGAAGAAGGCCAAGAGAGGCCGGCCAGAGAGTGACAGGAAAGGAGGGAGCTGGTGTGCCGATGAGGAGAATCTCAGTCTTACTGGCATTAAGGCAGAGATCATTGGCGGCACAGCTCTCCTGGATAGCAGACAGACAGTCAGAGATGAGTGAAGGAGAAGAGGTGGCTGAAGGTAGCCTGAAAATGAGCTGTCATTCGCATAGCACTGGAAGTTGGGGCAGAGAGCAGCAATGAAGTGGGCAAGAAGTGCCAGGTATTGGTTGGAAAGCCAGGGAGAGAGGTTATACACCTGGGGAACACCACAAGTAGAGATAGAGGAGAAGAATGACCCAAATTGGACCTGGGAGGGTCGAGCAGAGAGGAAAGAAGTCAGCCATGCCAGGGCCTGACCGGCGATACCTAGGTTATAACGGAAACGGTTGAGCAGGATGGCATGGTTGACCATGTCAAAGGCAGAAGAGAGATCAAGTAAGATGAGGACACAGGGGGTGTTGGAAACAAGGTTAGAGAGCAGGTCTTCATGGATCTTCAGGAGAGCAGTTTCCATGGTTCTGGCAGCTCTGAAGCCAGACTGATGATCATGAAGACAACCAACAGATTCAGCACGGAGATTGAGTTGGTAGATGGCCAGCTTTTCCAGGAGTTTGCCCAGAAAAGGAGTGATGGAGATTGGGTGATAGTTAGTCAGGCAGGGCGGGTCGACACAGGGTTTCTTATTATTTATTTTGTTATTGATATAGCTGAAATTTATCAACTTTTCAATATAAAAATCAAAATTACGTAAAATTTACAGACATTTACAGAATTATATAAAATAAGGAAAAAATAAGGCACGTATGGCATTTAACACTAAGAGACAACACCTTCTGGTTTTGATTTACACTGAACTATCTGCAAATTGATTAAATAATAAATAAATTAACAAGTGGCATTTGACTACTGCATAGTTACTTCATCTAATTTTAACTCGTACAAGAATGCAATAGCTCCTAACGAGACCGCAGTAGAGATACCAGAGTAGATAGTTCTCCATAGTATGTCCGATGTTGAAACTCCAAATGGTTCAGTTAAGTGTTTGAAGTATTTCACTCGATGATTTAAGAGTGTCACACATTCAGTAAGTAGGTGTCTCAATGTTTCGGTTGTGTCTTGCTGTTTACAAAATCTGCAAAATTTTTGGTCGTTTTTAATAAGCTTGCGCCGTGCCATCACCTGTCTTGTTGACCAAAGATTAAATCGTAGTCGAAGCAGATCATTTCGATGTTTTATGGTCGGGAATCTAATCAAATAGCGTTCTGGCAAGGAGTGATTCTTTACTGTAGCGGTTGTGGAGTCAAAATCACGATAGCTGGAACATTTTACTTTGGTATTATTCCAGTCCATAGCAAAAATCCTAGTTTTTATTTGCATTGGGTTCTGAAGTAGACTTAACAATGAAGCATCTATTAACGCTAGAGTGTGAATAACTTGGTTGCGCCATTTTGATATAAAGGTATCCTTTGAAGAAAATATGTAGGCCGCTAAGGTTCCCAAAACTGTGGTTGCATACCAGGCCAATAGACATTTTCTAAAAAGTGCTATTATTAGCCATATATATCTCATGTTAAGAGAAATCAACCCCAGTTCGTATCTAATGATGGATAATGGGGTTGATGTAGGTAAGTGCAGGACACTTTGCCAATATTTTGCTTCCAGATTGTACCAAAATTCCTCCTTTATGATGGGTCTTGTCTCCGAGGAGTATAGTAAAATAGGTGTTACTTTCTGATTGTAAAACGATAAGGCCAGGACCAAGGTAAATTTCCGGTATTTCCGTAGAATGATCTTGGTTTGCTGGATAAATGTGGTGATCCTATCTTGTTGCTGTTGTTTATACGCAAGGGTTTGAGCCTTTGGGAAGATTTCGGCACCCAAATATGTGTGATGGTTGACTATTTGAAGGGTTTCTCCCATCATATTCCAGGTAAACATTGCTCTTGATGTTCTTTGAGTGATATTAAAAATCATGACTTTCATTTTTTCAAGATCAATGCTGAGATGATTGGCATTAGTGTAGGTTGTTATCGCATTCAGAGCTTTCTGTAGACCTCTTGGTGTTTTTGACATGATAACCAGGTCATCTGCATACATTAGAAAAGGAATGCTTTGGTTTATTAGTTTTGGAGGATCTGTAGAGATTACTTTAAAGGACTCCCCCATATCTGAAATAAAAAAATTGAATAGTGCTGATGCGAGAGTACATACCTGTCTCAACCCTCGGAATGTTTGGATCGGTTGGGATAGCTTGCCATCATTTGTTAATCGGATCTTTACAGTGTTGTCTGTGTGGAGATCTTCAATCAACTGAATGACATATTTCAGACAGCCTTGTTGGGTCAGTTTTTGTATTAGCAAATCACGAGAGACAGAATCAAAGGCAGCCCGCAGATCTATATAAGTGATGTAAAGTGGCTGTTTTATTTCTTTGTTGTGCTCAAGTATCACTGTAAGTGTCAATAAATTGACACAAGTTCCCATTCCGGCAACAAATCCAGTTTGAGGGTTTCTTAAGAAGAGGGTGCACAAGGGAGTGTTACAGGGGAGATGGGAAGACTCCTGTGGTGAAGGAGTGGTTGCAGAAGTCAGCCAGAGCAGGAGCCAGGGAAATGTGGTCCTTGATGGTTTTGGAGGAACAGGGATGAACCTGTTTTCACAAGAGTTTCATAGATCAGACTTGTCTAGAACCCTCATCTGAGGAGAACAGGGGAAAGTAAGAGAAGGAGGGAGTAGAGGTGGCCAAAGAAGGGCCAGAGGAAGAGCAGGGAGTAGAGAGAGGAGGGGGAGAGACAGAGAGAGAAGACAGGATGTCCTGAGTTTTAGAGATAAAATGAGAAGCCAGAGCCATGCAGAGGGCCTGGGAAGGGACAGGCAAGGTAGAGACTGCAGCAGGATTGGCCAGTTCCTTGCCGATTTTAAAGAGTTTGGCCAACTTGTTAGATGCCGCAGAGATGCAGGCTTGGATCTGAGCTCTCTTCTTGGTGCTGACAGAGAGCAGGTTTTGCCTTTGGAGCAGGTGGCAGGCCAGTTTGTCAGAGGATGTACAAGAAGTTTGCCATTTCCTCTCAACCACCCTGGAGTGTAGTAACTGCCTTGAATTGACATAAAGATAAATGAGCGCAACTCTCACTGTCAGCTTTTTAGTCTAAGTCTGGTTGTTGTATGTGTGTTAGTGCCTTGTGCCGACACACTTTTAAGAGAGTGTGCGCCCCATACTTTATTGACTTCATTATTACTTAGTGAACAGCATTAGAGTTACTGTACCTAAGTGGTGCCCACTCACTCCTCTGCTTGTGTCCACTCATTTTAATGTCTGTGTGAAATCACTCTTTCAGACAGAAACTTCTAGGTCTTTCTTTTGGGCTTTTCATCAGTATACCATTGAATTTGGGATCGGTTGGGATAGCTTGCCATCATTTGTTAATCGGATCTTTACAGTGTTGTCTGTGTGGAGATCTTCAATCAACTCAATGACATATTTCAGACAGCCTTGTTGGGTCAGTTTTTGTATTAGCAAATCACGAGAGACAGAATCAAAGGCAGCCCGCAGATCTATATAAGTGATGTAAAGTGGCTGTTTTATTTCTTTGTTGTGCTCAAGTATCACTGTCAGCTTTTTAGTCTAAGTCTGGTTGTTGTATGTGTGTTAGTGCCTTGTGCCGACACACTTTTAAGAGGGTGTGCGCCCCATACTTTATTGACTTCATTATTACTTAGTGAACAGCATTAGAGTTACTGTACCTAAGTGGTGCCCACTCACTCCTCTGCTTGTGTCCACTCATTTTAATGTCTGTGTGAAATCGCTCTTTCAGACAGAAACTTCTAGGTCTTTCTTTTGGGCTTTTCATCAGTATACCATTGAATTTATTTTCCTTAATCTAGAGTTGGCCGCCTCTATACTCTTCACTTTAGATTAGTTCAGTTTGTTGCTGTTGATTGTTGACTGTCCACACCAGCAGCCTAGTCAGAACTGGTTGAAAGGGTTTATAGGTGTTTGTCCCTGAACACTGGGTTTTGCCTGTAAATTCTCTGGTTATTCCTTTGTACTGATTTATAATCTTTGGGCAGGGATTTCTGTTTTCTATCTGGAATTTCCAACTAGTTATATGTATGCGCTGGGGGAGCTCCTATGAGTGAAACATGTGTAGGCACATAGAATTTGCATTGATCATAATCCTCTTAAGACATTGTTTGTATGCTCATGCGTGAACAATGAGACAGTTCCATACTATGCAAGACAATGGTGTGATAGCTTATGATCCACTAGTATGAGACTTGCTCTGCAAATTAAACAATTGACGTTGCTATTACATTCTTAACTTGGATTATTGTAATTTAAGAGTTGGTGCATCAAACCTACTATTCTTCTAGCCAGTGCACACTCACTATACTGAGGCAAAGTATTGTTCCCTTCAAGTTGTAGGTTTAGGCCTAGGTGGGATTTTCTTACCCTTTAATTGAACTGTTTTGCCATTATCACACAATTGCTCAATATGGCGTCATTGGGAGTGGAAAGGCTAAAGTACTCTTGAGGTAATGGGCATACTCTATACATCTGTGGTTTTTCATCACCCGCCTCAATCTTCACTCATTCCCTCTAGTGATGCTCTTTTTTTCTTTCTTTGAGTACAGATATTCCTTTGGAGCTCTGTTTTCAGTTCCTATTTTCAGGTTCTTTTCATAGCATGGGATCCCAGTTTAGCCTACATTTTTTGTTTAGCTGTAGTGTTTTTTACAGCGAGAACAGCATTTTTCTGCCAGGTAGTCCTGGGCCTCCCAATGTTTGGATGTGTCTGTTTTTGTAGAGTGGCTGTGTTGGAGGCGACCTAGAGGTTTTGGCCAGTTTCTGTTCTATTTTATGAGTATCAATTGGCCCCATCCTTTGCTTGACGAGGATTTCCTTTTTACATATGATTTTGGGTGGGGATCTGACACAACTATTTTATCTCATCAGTTCTTCCTTTATTTAGATCTCCCAGTACTTGTGTAAGGGTTTGGTGGTAGCTTCTAATCTGCTCTTTGTGTTACAACCAATGTCAGTAGTTATCATGCTTTTATTGCTTCTCCTGCTTGGGGTTCTCCCACTGTAAATCTTATTAGCCGTATTGTGTGTAGGTCGTTTTGGTGGCCATTTATTTTATTGACACCTGTGCCCTAATGACTACCATCATTGGCAATATATTTATTTCATTGATTTATTCAGCATGTGTTAGGTGCCTGTACAACAAAATAGTGCTTCAAGGGACCACTTTTGTTTTGAATGTCATGCTTCTTTACGTTCTTTCATGAACTTCCAGAAAATGTTACATTGTACAAATTTGGGTGTTCAGCAGCACTACCAACTCATCTTCAAGATAATCTCTGACCGAGACCCTGACAACACCCTCAACAAATGCCTCAGTGATATAAACACCTGGACAACAAGCAACAATCTCAAGCTAAATCCAACCAAAAAAGAAATAATGATCCCTCCACCGAACGACAATGCAACAAGGCACACCTGACCTGGCCATCGAGCATGGGAACCCAACCAGAGACATTGAAAGTGATACACAATCTGAGAATCCTCATGGACAACGCCCTCTCTTTGGAACCACAAGTGAACGCAATAACAAAAAAATGGTTCTACCTGCTGTGATTTATAAAAGGGATCCTCACTTAACCAATTTTCCACACAGAACCCATGCAATCATCTCCTTGGTTTTATCAGGAATAGACTATATAAAAAGTCTCTATTTTGGAATGCCAGAAAGCCTCACAGGAGAACTACAACACATTCAAAATACTGCAGCAAGACTACTCCCGAGACTAAATAGAAGAGACCACATCACACTGTCGCTGGAAGTCTACACTGGCTAGCAGTAAAGAAACACATTTATTTATTTATTAGAAACATTTTTTGCGCTGATCCTACTAAAAGGGTCTCGGATCACCTTACATGGTTTAAATATTGAAAAGTTGGAAGTTACAAAACGTTTTCAGGAAAGGATAGGAAAATTGAGATAGACAAGTAATTGCAGAGGAAGAGGGCTGGGTTATGTGTGGAGAAACAGGTATGTTTTGAGGCTCTTTCTAAAAGTGATGATGGAGGATGCAGTGCATATGTGGAGAGGTAGGGTGTTCCATGCCCTGGGTGCCCGGTGAATAAATGCCTCTGATTGTGTACATGTGAGTTTGCAGAGTAGAATGTGTAGAAGGTGCTGGTTGGCTGGCTTGTCCTGTGTTTGTTTGGGTCATGGGTTTGAGTTTGTCATGAAGGTAAAATGGAGTTTTGAGGCGATGGCTTTGAATACAATGAAGACTATTCTCTGAGGTATGGGGAGCCAGTGGAGCTTGGCAAGAGTGGGGGTGATGTGTGAATGTTTGTGTAGGTGGAGGATGAGTCTGACTGCTGTGTTTTGTATGGCTTGCTCGAGGCAAGGGTGTTGAAGGGTGTTGATGGGGAGTCCAGTGAGGAGGACATTTCCATAGTCCAGCCAAGAGAGAACCAGTGCTTGACTACGGTGTGGAAGTAGTCAGGAGGAAGGATATGTCTTATTTTGCATAGGAGGTGTAGTTGTGGATTCCATGCTTTGGTGGTATGTAAAGCAAAGGTTGGGGTTGATAGTGAAGCCAAGGTATTTAACGGGTATGTAGAGGGATATATGCGTGTTGTATGTGGCGAGTTCTTGGATCCAAGGGGTGAGGTTGGATTTGTGCCTTGCGGGGCAGTTGAGGGGGTAAGCTTTTTTGGAAGGGTTGAGTTTGAGGAAGTGGAAGTGGATGTCCATCCAGTTGGTGATGGCGAAGAGACAGGTTTTTTAGAGTGCAGAGTTGTGAAGGGGATGACATTTGGATGTATATGATATGATATGTGGTGCTCCAACAAATGGTCATGAAAGCCCAAGTACATCTACTACATGAGAATGTGCTGCTGAAACAAAAGCCAAGACACCTGACACTTGTACTGCCATACGCCCCCCGTAGTCGGACTACCTCCTCATTCCACTTCAGAGAGATCTCTGTTGAAGAGACCGTAAACATTATTCACAAGCTGAAACCTTTGAGATGCAAAGGAGATATCTGCCCAGCATCTATTATAAAAGACTGCTTGGACACCCCAGTCCCATTCATCACCAGGATCATCAATTCCTCCTTCTCAGCAAACTGTGTTCCTACCATACTGAAAGAATCCTAGGTGCTCCCACTGCTCAAAAAACCCATCTTCGATCCTGCTGCCCCAAACAACTACCGCACAATCATTATAGTACCATTCTTGCTAAAGATCTTGGACAGGGCAGCCTACAAACAAATACAACCCTTCCTGGAATCTAACCATATCCTTGGTTAGGCCAAACCTGATTCCGACCAGGACACAAAATAAAATCTGCACTATTAGACTTGTAAAATCAATTGGATAACTTCGAGATGAAGGGAAGGCAGCCCTCCTCCTTCTCCTTGACTTATAGGCTGCCTTCCACTCGGTAGACTACCAAACGCTGTGTCACCACCTCACACAGTGGCCAATTTTTCCCAAGAAGCCATGACTTGGGTTGCGTCGTTCCTAGAAGGTAGATCCATGAGAGTCTTTTCGGACCTGGCTAAAACCCCACCTGAACCCATCCCCTCTGGAGTCCAACAAGGATTATGCATTTCCCCTAAACTCAATAATATATGCACCTAACCCCTCTTTGACCTACTGAACAACCTTGGCATAGTCTACATTAAATATGCCGATGATACAACAATCCTCCTCCCCATGTTGGGGTCACATGACGACGACAGCATGATGATCTATTAAATTTACCCCACCATCCAGACCTGGATGGTCATGAACAACCTGTGCCTAAACAACGATAAGATGGAAATCCTGGTTGTGGTGTCACCTGCATTGCTGACAAAACTCTCCCCCTCTTATTCATCCTTCCTGATTGATGCCATTAAATTCCCGGTCTCAGCATCTGTGTACCTTGATGCCACCCTCTCTATGTCAAAACAAGTCAATGCAATCGCATGGTCAGCAGCATACACAGCCAAACCTATCAACGCCGTGAGGCAATTCCTCACACCGGCTAGCTGTTGGTCCAGAGCAAGACTCGACTGCTGCAATGCCCTTTTTGCAGGCCTCTCCAAGATAAATACATGCAAAATGAAGGTAATCCAAAACAATGTGCTATGCTCAGAAATTAACACCTCCAAAAGAGACCATATCTCAGCAGCAAGAAAAAAGGTGCATTGGCTGCCTATCCAGGAAAGGATCAACTTCAAAATCCTCACCATCACCCACAAATGCCTTTCAAAGACAGAACCTGAATATTTAGCCCAGAAAATTGTCAAAGTCAACTCCTACAGTCCTACCTACAGACCGGTTAGTGCTTCCCACGCCCACTGAAATCGCACCACCAAAATTCTAACATGTCAGAGGTAGAGGGGTGAGCTTCCCCTCTCATTGGAACGCCCTCCCTCCCTCCCTCGCTAAGACCAGTAAACTCTCACTTAGGGTTTCGCAAAACTCTGAAAACTTGGGTCTTTGTCTAAACTTTACAACGACAGACTATTGACTCTGGAAGCGACCAAGTCTGCTCTTGTCTGCTTCCTTTCTTTCTTTTTTCCTGATGTTAACTGTTCACTGCATCAAGTATATGTACCAAGTAACTGTTTTGCAACAGTGCCTTGATGACCTCGGGTTTAGGCACTTTACAAATGCAAATAAATAAATAAATTTAAAAAAAATATATTTATAATGGGCCTGTAGGCAAGGGTTTCTAGGTGCGACAAGACATGGGTGGAAAGACAGAGGGAGGACAAGACAAATAATCTTACTAGGCCTTGTGTCATTCAGATTGTGCAAGTGTGTGAACAAGAAGTGCAAGGGGAAAGGGAGAGTTGAAGTGCAAGAGATAGGGGGGAACAGGGCAGCAATGCTCTGAGTAGTGCAGGGAGAACAAGGGACTGTAGGGTTACAAGGACAGCCACTAAGTGTGTGGTAGGCCCGGAGGCAGTGCAGGTGTGACTGATCAAGAATGAGGCTGGTATCCAGTGAGACTCTGAGGGTAGCCAAGCAACCCGTCGGTACAGCAGACACGTAGGTCAGCAGGGGAGGGAGAGAAAGAAAGCAGAGGAGAAGAGGAACGTTTTGAACTGCTTCTAGAACTTCAGGTGATCCGGATCAAGTTTGAGAGGGGCAGGGATGCCATTCCAGAGGGAGGCACCTACAGAGGAGAGAGATCTGCCTCCACTATCTGCCTGGAAAAACATCTAATCGTTAGAGAGTTGGAGGTAGCAGAGCAAGGGCACGAGAAGGAAGATATTTTGAAAGAGAGCATTGGATGTAGTGCGCGCCTAGCCTCAGAAAGCCTTGTGGACAATGCAAAGTGACTTGAACTTGATCCTTGTAGCCACCAGGAGCCAGTGGAGAGGTTTCAGGGCTGGAGACATACAGTCATTGGGATTGAGGCCAAGGATAAGTCTTGCAGTCCTGTTCTGGATTAGTTGCAATGGGCAGAGAGTAGAGGAAGGCAGATTGAGAAAGAGGCTGTTGCACTAGTCCAGCCTAGAGGGAACCAGGGCTCTGGAGACAGTGCGCTTCTGGGAGAAAGTGAGCTTTGAGGCGGTGCAGCTGGCAGTGAGACTTCTTGGCAATATTCCAGATGTGAGCAGAGAAAGAGAGAGTGGAGTCAAAGATGGCAACAAGGTTTTTACCTCACAGGAAGGTGAAGGAAGAGGGCCCATGGCGGGCGGCCAGAGTGAGAGAGGGAAAGCTGGGGCAGGGTTCCCAATGAGAAGGATCCCCGTCTGTTGGATAGTGCTTGGAGTGAATGCAGGTGCATGATGATGCTGAGTGAATGTTGGTGTGCCTGGGAGAATGGTTCGGTGCGAATGCTGTCATGAAGGTTCCACGAATGAACAGATGGAGAAGCCTAGCCTGGGTGATGGGACCCAGTGGTTCACTGTAACAACTTAAGTTGTAACTAGAATAAAGCCTACCTGAGGAACCTAACAGATGTGTCCCCGGAATCAGCTTTTCTACACCGTCTTACTGACATCAAGGCAGAGATCATTGGAGGTGCACCAATCCTGAATCATAGATAGACAGTCAGTAATGAGCGAGAGAGGAGAGGAGGCTGAGGGGAGCCTGAAAGACAGCTGAGTGTCATTCGCATAACACTGGAAGTTAGAGTAGAAGGTAGCGATCAGGTGGGCCAAAGGGTACAAGTAGAGATTGAAAACCCAGAGAGGATAGAGCCCTGGAGAATGCCACTGGTAGAGAGAAAGGTGGTGGAGAGAAAGGGACCATGTTGGACCTGGGAGGGGCGGTCCAAGAGGAAGGAGGTCAGCCAGGGCCTGATATGTGATGCCCAGGTTCCATAGAGTCGATTGATCAAGAAAGATTAAGAAGGATGAGGACAGAAGGAATGTTGGAATCAAGGGTGCAGAGCAGATCTTCACTGGTGTTCAGGAGAGCAGTTTCCATGCCTCTGTCAGCTCTGAAGCCAGACTGAAGGTCATGGAGACAACCAACAGATTCAGTGTGGAGAGTAAACTGGGAGATGGCCAGCTTTTCCAAGAGTTTGCCCAGGAAAGGGTTGATAGAGATTGGACAATATTTTGCCGGGAAAGTAGGAGGGGGTGCACAAGTGAGTGCTTAATGGGAGCAGGGAAAGTTCCAGTGCAAAAGAGTGATTACAGAAATCGGCCAAGGCTGGAGCCAGAGTTTCAATATGGTCCTTGGTGGTTCTGGAGGAGCAGGAAAGCACTTGTTTGGATGACACTTCCATAGATCGGACTTGTCTAGAAACCTTGTCAGGTGTTGTCAGAGAGAAGGAGGAGAAAGGAGGAGGAGAGGGAGAGATGGTGAAAGGGGGGCCTAGAGAGTAAGAGGGAGAGGAAGGGGAGATAGAGGACAGGATGTGTTGAGTTTTAGCAGAGAAGTGAGAGGCCAGAGCTGTACAGAGGGCCCGGAAGGAAACAGGAGAGGTAGCGATTGCAACAGGATTGGGCAGTTCCATGCCAATTTTAAAGAGTTTGGCCATGTTGGTAGAAGCTACAGAAACATGGGCTTGAATGTGTGCTCCCCTCTTAGACAGGACAGAGAGTCTGTATTGTGTTTGGAACAGGCAGCAGGCCAGTTTGTCAGAGGATGTGCCCAAAGCCCTCCACATCCTCTCAGCCACCCTGCTCTTGTGTTTCAGGGCAGTGAGGTTAGACTCATACCAAGAGTTGCACTTGGAGGTAGGCTTCAGCTGGATTGAAGTATGTCTAGGGTATTGGAAATTGAAAGATGCAGATTAGAAAGGGCTGTGTCAGGGTGTGAGTCAGCTGTAAGAGTAGGAGGAGCAGAGAAAGTATAGGCAATGGCATCCATGGACAAAAGCTTGTTGGGCCGAATGACAGAGAAGGTAGGTAGCAGTGCTGGGTTGAGGGCTTTGCCTGAAGGATAGAGAGTTTCAGATGAGCGGAGAGTAGAACGTGGTCAGTCCAAGAGAGAGGAGTGGTGAGAAGGTTAGAGAGGTGGATGTCTGAGATGATGAGAACATCCAATGTATGTCCGGCAGAGTGTGTTGGGCCAGAGGGCAGAATGGAAAGAGAGAGTGTCGCAGAGGGTGCGGAAAAGCCCAGTGGAGGGATTAGAAGCATCCTGGAAGATGTTGAGATCTCCAAGGAGAAGTTGAGAAGTAGAGGCAAGGAGAGAAGAGGAGAGGTCAGCCCATTTAGAAAGGAAGAGGGCCACCTGGACAGGTGGCCTGTAGATGGTGGCCAAAGTTAGAGAGAGACCAGGAGAGCTAGAGAACCTGCAGTAGAGGCATTCAAAGGAAGAGTAGGCATGCATAGGGATGACTGAGGCTGAGACCCACTTCAGAAAGATCAGGGCTACTCCACCTCCAGGACAGTTGGTTCTGGGTTCGTAGAGGATCTTGTAGCCCACAGGGAGGGGAACGTCATGTGTGTGTCATCTGTGTATTGGTGTAAATGTATGTTGTATATGCTAAGGGTCTGTTTTAGGGATTCAACATATAGGTTGAAGAGGAGTGGAGATATCGAGGAGCCTTGTGGGATCCCGTACATGCCAGGGGTGGGGTATGATCGATAAGGGGGCATGGAGACAAAGTGTGTGCTGTCAGTGAGAACGGAGGTGAACCATTTGGGTATGGTGCCAGAAAGATTCATCCTGCAAGTTAGAATGTCTAGTAGAATGGTGTGGTAGATGCTGTTGAATGCTGCAGAAAGTTTGAGTAGTAAAAGAAGTGCTGTCTGTCCTTTGTCTGTGACATGCTCAATGTCATTGAGGATGTGTAGAGTAGCGGTCTCAGTGCTGTGTCCATGCCAAAAGTCAGATTGGAAGGGGTTACGTAGGTTGTTTGTGGTGATGTATTGTTGCAGTAGTTACAAAACCTTCCATGATTCTGGTGAGGTATCGTAGGATAGTAATGGGGTGGTAGTTTTCAGGGAGCATGGGCTCAAGCGGTGACTTTTTGAAGAGGGGTGAGATTTGTTCCATTTTGAGTGCAGTGGAGATAGGACAATGTGAGAGACACGATGATGTTGAGCCAGTGTAGAGCTAGGGTGGTGATGCAGTTGGATGCAGCTTGAGGTGGGCATGCAACATCCAGGAAGTTTGCAGGTTTTGTTTTGGCACTGAGGGTGATGAGTATGTTGGTGTTGACGGGGTGGAAGGTGTCCCATTTGTTGGAATATTAGGGAGTTGGGGAGCACCTTCATGATGTTGTATATGGTGGAGTTGGAGTAGTTCAGGAGGGAGTTGCATAATGCTGTGGATGGCGTGAGGCAAGTGTGGATGGTGGTTTAGAGAGGGACTTGATGATGTTGAATAGTTTCTGGGTACGATTGGTGGCGGATTGGAGTTCTGGAAGTAAAGGGTGGTTTTGGCATTGCATATGACAGTTTTATATGTGTTGCAGCAGTGTCTGAGGGGGTGTCTTGGTTGAGGGGCTTGGGTTATTTTGCCAGGCTCCTTCTACGTGTCTGGCTTCCTGCAGGAGGGAACTGTTGAACCATGGTTTGTAGTGTTTGTTGTGGGGTTGTTGCAATGAGAGGGGTGCAATTGTGTTAAGTACCTATGCAATGTTGGAGTTGTGTTGGTGAAGTAGGATGGCGGGATATGCATGTGGATGTGCATTAACTTCAAAGCCCTATGCATTGCCCATAATTCACTACACGGACAAAGAGTCAAATTCCTCCAAGCTTAAATCACATCTTACCTGCCAGAAAGAGACTTAAGATTGTGCAACGACTTGCAAATAGAAACAAGACTCTGCGAGAAAAGGAAATTCAGAGGAACCGCCTTCTCCTATCTAATAGCCAAACTATGGAACTCAATACCAAAGCCAGTAAGACGGACAGAAGCCCCCCTAACATTAAGGAAACAACTAAAACCTGGCTATTCAACTCACTGACATAAACATAGATATGTGCCTCTACAAACCATGCCCCTGGACCAAAGCAAACACCAGACAATACAGAATGAAGAATCAACAATAAAACCACTCATCACCCAGAGATCACCAGAATCCAAATACATGCCCCCCTTCTCTTTTCCACATCCTCTCACCTCCCACATTCTACACACGCCCAGGGGGCTAGTAAAACAAACCACAAAAAACGTGCAAACCACACACCCCCATCTAATCATGCTACCACAGAGACTGGACACCATCCTTCTGGACACAACAAGTCCAGTGCCCATAACAAAGCACATCCAGAAAGCTCACACACACGGACGACAGCTTCTCCTGGTGCTGCACTTGTCAACAGATGAGCACAACCTAAATCCTATCTCTCTCTCCCTCACTAACTAACCCTGCTCACTTTATGTACAGAGCCACATTAGAACCTTCAGAACAGGCAAATGGAAGTGGTGGATGGTATAAATCAACATAACATAACTACCAACCTATCAGTGACCAGCATGCAAAATTACAAATTCTCCTTCTTGGTCACTGAAGAAACATTTCGCTGGTTTTCAGCTGACGGTGGCCCGACACTAGTATGAAGGTTTTTTTTAAAGACAGCATGATGTGTATTCTTTGACAAAATATACGCTTTTAAAGAAAAAAGTAAGGACAGCATGTAACTGTCCTAACATTGTACACTGGCTTTTTTTCTAACATTACAATGCTCGTGCCTAATGATCACTTCCCGTATGCACTGCATTCATAAAAAGAGCAATAGACTGGCCTTGCTAAGCAAAGTCCATCATCACAATCTAGAATAGACATCACCATTATTTTCTCATAGAGGTTATCGTGTATTGATTTCATCTGTTTTTTTTTAGAAGCATTCTTTAACAAGGAAGGTTATAATTACAAGGTGGTCAGTCTTGGGAACTATTATAATGGGTTTTGGGATGTCCTGCTCGTCTGGAGGTAGAGGAATCTATTGGGATCTATGGTTTGAAATGCAGACTTGTCATGGCTCTTCAAATGTTTAACTGCTGCCCCCGTGATGTAAAATCTGACAGCAGGTTAGGTTGATTTAGGGTCTGGTACTTCCTGCAATGCAAATCCCTCATAAACGTTAGGAGGAAACTGCATAGGGTTGTAATGCCTGGATTCCTGCCTGGTAATTATAATTACACAAAGTACTTTGTATCCTCGTCATAGTCGTTGCTCCCCTAACACTCTCTCTGGCTTTCAACTACATGTAGGTTTACTGATTGGGTGGTGAATAGAGATTACTGAGGGAGGTACCACCGAGGTGGTCCCTTTTCTAGGACCCAAGCAAGGGGATTTCTTTTTTTTTTTTTAAATGAGATAATGGTTTTGAGGATACTGGGGTTCTGTCTTATAGGTGTGGGCACGCATTCATATAGATGTAATGATTCTGATAAGGATGAGGTCTTGTTATCAGAGCACAATGAAAAATCAGGGCCGCATTTGTAATGTTCGATTCTGGACATTATACTTAAAACACATTATTAAACAATGAATACAAGTGCAGAGTCGGGCCACGCGATTTTGTATGATTTCCTTGGATTTGGAAAAACACACACAGGGGATTAGATTAATGTGCACACGTATGTACGTGGATCACGCCAATTGACAGGAAATCTGTCCAGTAATAAAATAATATGATGAGTACTTGGATGCAATCACACAATGTGGTGGGTAAAGACTTATCTAGTCCCACATGCAAGAAAAATGCAGACTTTGAAAGCGAAAGCTGCACATGTCTCTTGACAGGAAGCAGATAATGGCCTAGAAAACAGAGGGGTGTGCACTGTACCCTGTAGGAGCTTTCCTACAGGGCATCCCCACATACAATGACCCCCTTCTTACACACTGGGACAAATCGGCCCACTTAGCAACAACTCATTCAAGCACCGACATCCCCTGCATAAACATGAAGAACACCGACACTAAAGGGTTCCCATACACTGTCCAACCACCCGAACATTCACATGCAGAGAACTTCCCAAGCACAGACCCTCTGGTAAACGTACTCCTCACATGTAAAGCCCCACCTTGATACCAATCCCTCACCACACAGAGACCTGTGACACAAAGACTCCCGCAGAGGCCTCTACACACAGTGTTCCCCTGTATGCCCACATGGACACTCCCTCACTCGATGTTTCCAAACCACCCACAGACCCTCTTCTCACTCTGGGCTCGAGCACACACACATCCTTTGGTGCAAATCTCAATGGAATTCACACAATTGGCATTCTAATAATGATGTATTATAGTGTCAGCAGCTGTGTCCTTGGATGTGTACTGCGCGTCTTAGATGCATATGATGTGTAACGTCCCCCCTACAGCAATTGCTGATGGTCCTAGGCCCCTCGTGGATTTCTTAAAGAACATATGTGAGCTTGGTCTCTATCTGCTCAAGCAGAACTATTCAGACACACCCAGGTTCATGGATAGCACTTGTAGTGAAACTATTGTTTTGCCTTGTAGTATTAACTCTACAAGAACTGTCCAGACACCTGGTTCATGAGGTCAACCCACATCCAGTGACAGTCTTGTAGTGTACATTTGAATTCAGTTTCTGGCTCCAGCAATCCAGGATCTGTTGAGAGGTACAGATCTAGGGATCAGGGCATCAGCCTCTGGAATTCTTGAAGTGCATATGTTCATTCATCCTTCATTATTGCTAATACAAAAACTGTTCAGGGACTTGGCTCTACATCACTTGTAATGCTAATGTGAATTTGACCTGTGTCCCCTGCCCACAAAGACCCACTGAATATCTGACTATCTGGAAAAGTCTCTCTTTTACTGAAAACAATATACTCCCTGGGAGACCTCTAGAGTCTCTAGAACACTAGAGTGTCCACGAGACACCAGCGCAACATCACCACAAGCAATAACACATCATTCTATAGTTGCAGTCGTTGTGAACCAGATTGGTCTCTAAAGCACAGATTCCTTCTCATGGCAACAAAGTCATGCAGGGAGAAGAACTCTTACAAGTACACTGTGGAGGCCTGTGACTCCTGGGTGCCCCAAACAGGGGCATGAAGCTAGTCTGTCCCTGTTTGCCTTATTTGATAAAAACAGTCATGGTGCAGAGCAAATGCCATAGTGTGCATGACAAACTGTCTTAGTCTAGCAAAACACAACCTATGCCAGGCATGAAAAAGGGGAAACAAAATAGTTGAGGGGTGTTTCAGGGTATTTAGATGGCAGAATGTGTCTCTAAGATATCTACATTCTCAGTCTTTGGGGAGTTAGATAGAATTGTTCCGATGTTATTTAATTGTTATGTAAATGTTTTATAGGAGCATCTGACAGGACAGACAGGTGTGTATATCCAGAATATACATTCCATTACAATCATGAGCATCATTTGCAAACACTGATTAATTGATTTGTAAACTTTTACGAAGTGTTGACAAATAACTATGCAGACATGCATCCCATGTTTTTAAATATGCAAGAGATCAACACAAAACTAAGGTTTACAGATAATAACAAAATAATTCGATATGTGTCAGCAGGGGTGTTGCTAGGTCTGGAAAAGATCAGGGGCTAAGCTAATGTCGGGACTGGCGGGACTCTGGGCTACCTAGCATTTTGGTTGTAGCACCTGAGCTTCTATCCGGGGCTACAACCCAAAGACCCGGGGCTATAGTTCCCTAAACCCCACCTAGCAACGCCTCTGGTGTCAAGGTTTTGAGTATTTGGTCATTTGCTTTTCTTATACGGATTCATGGGCAAATCATATTAAAATGACAGTGCTCTCGACTAATCCGGCTAACCAAGGGGGATATAATGCCTTCTACGGGAGTAGTATATGGGGGCCCCCTTTTCTTACAATGTTACATTTTTGCCAGGTGGGAACACCTCCTGCTCCCGACCTTAGTCCTGCCTGCCTTCTGATTTCTTTGTGATCACAATTTATTACAAGTGTCATTTTAGTGAACAGCAGGTTGAATGACAGAATTTTAGAACTAATGTATATCATAGACTCTAACTGCCTTCTGTTTTTTACTACTGACTGCTGTGTGCATGCTTGATACTTGCTTAATTGATCTTAGACCTGAAAGTTACCCCAACTGCTTGTAGTTGCTTGAACATTATTATTTTCTATCGTCCTGCCACTGATATGCAGAATTTTAATGATGCAATTATTTAAATCCCTGGCGATACAAATGGCCCAAACTACTCAACACTGCTGGTTGGGGACTTCAACCGGTGGCACAACAGCAGCATCGATAAAGATGCCATTGACTTAGAAACAATACTAAATAACATTAAATACTCTGTCCACAAAAGCAACCCCACCACTGACAAAGGAAACATGATCGACTGGGTATCGTCTCCAGAAATGTACTTGTTCAGATAGACAGCACCACTCCATGCATCTGGTCCGATCATTTCACAATAGTCCTTCAAATACATCTTCTGCACTCTCCTCCAAAAATAAATAACTCACTAAAGAAAATGAAAAACCGCAACTTTAATAAAGTATGCCCAACTGTCATGTAGGACTGCATGTATCAAGTCATGTCGCTAACCTCAAACCTAGACTTGCCTCCTATTCTAATTGACAGCTTCAAATCCAATCTAGAAGCTTTGCTGGACAGAGTGGCACCTCTCCGGTCCAGACTGGTAAGGACTGTGTCTCATTAGAAATGGTTCACCCAAGTGGCTTAAATGCCCCACTATGTCGTATGAAAACAACAGCAAAATGTCTGAAAATAAAAACAGGTCAGCAATATTCGAGGCCAAAAGAAATGTCTTTAACAAACAGATCGAGGAGGCCAGTAATAACTCAAAAGCTATTTGAGATCTTTAAAATGCTAGACAAAAAAGAAAGCCCAATTCCCAGGACACCTAAGGCTTTTGATGTCAAAATGCTAATAGCCAGAGCAATGATTCAAAAAACACATCTAATTTGCTCCCCATCTTGAAAACTGTGATTAGTGAACTATTACCAAAATGTTATTTCTTACCTGATTCCATTCCTGAGATGATTAAGATTATGTCATCTCTACATCCATCATCATATCCAGAAAATATTATCCCACCCAAATTGATTCTGGACCACAAAGAAATCTCTGTGCCATTCTTAGTAAGATTTTTAAAGTCATCTTTCCATAACAACTTGGTTGCCGAAGCTATTAGGAGAAGTACCATTACTCGCTTGGTCAAGAAACTGGGCTTAGACCCAAATGACCCAAATAAATTGAGACCTATGATGAACTGCAACTTATTATTGAAAACCCTGGACAAAAGAGCAACAATACAACTCCAAACATTTGTTGAAGCCTCTAACATCTTACACCCAAGGCAATCTGGTTTTAGACCCAGCTATAGTACAGAAACAGCCTTAATTGAATTACAAACACACCTATTGAGTATCACTGATTAAGCAGTGCAGGATTACTCGTATTACTAGGCCTATCGATGGCATACAACCTTCTAGCCCATGAATGCCTTCTTCATTCATTCATTGAGCAATGTAAGAGTATTCATTACAGAAACTATGACCTGGGTGCAATCATTCTTGTCAAACTGGACCTCAAGAATCTGTTGGGGAGATGCTTCCTCTCCCTCAGTACCTACCACTCACGGTTTTCCCCAAGGGGCTTGTAGTCCCCCACTTCTGTTCAATCTTTACATCAAACCCTTATGCAACCTCCTAGAAGAATCTGGAACCTTTTTTACCAACTACGCTGATGACACTCAGAGGGTCCTTGTACTCCTTGGTGAAGACGAACATGACCTGGCAACCCTTGAGTGTACTCCTTGGTGGAAACCTGGATGAATCGCAAATGGATGTGCTTGAACAGTAACAAGAAAGAATTGCTGATCCTTGGCTCCCCTCATGCATGAGCTAAACTCGACTCTAGGCACCAGTCTTTCAAGATCCAGGACTGTAGTATCCCAGTCTCCAAGAAAGGTAAGACCTTAGGATTCCACCTTGAAGCATCAATCAACTCTGATGCTCATACCAACCAGGTTGTTGCCAACTGTTCTTACTATCTTTGTCTCCTGAAGAACATCCACCCTTTTCTTTCAGAACCAAATTGTGCATCAATTGCACATGCAATAATACTGCCAAGGCTCGATTATTGCAATGCTTTATTGATAGGTATTAATAAAAAATGCCTGCAAAAGCTACAACTGATCCAAAACAATGCTGTATGCATCATTAAAAGAAAAACTAGGAAAGAACACATAACCAGCTGCCGCCAAGCTATGCATTGCCTTACGATCTCAGCATGGGTGCAATTTAAGACAATGCTGGTTCATAAATGCCAATACGGCACCACGCTGACATACCTTAAGGACATGCTATGCACCTACAAGCCCACAAGAACCCTTCGATCATCTACACTATTGTTAGTCAGTAGCCAGAGCTTCAAAAGCTCTAACGGTCTTGGAAGGTCCTTTCCTGTCCTCTCAGCCAAACTATGGATCACCCTACTGCAACAAATGTCGTAAACAACTAAAAACCCTATTATTCATGTGAAGCATTCTTGATGAAACTCTGTAGCCTCTCAAGTCCTTTTTTTTGTTGTCCTTGTAAGTTTATGTTTTTGGCGCCGTGATGCCTGTGGGCTCCGGCGCCTTACAAATAAGTAAATGAAATAAAAATAAATAAATAGAATGTCTATTTTATATCAAATGTATATTTCTTGATATAAAGTGTTGTTGTTTGATATTAAAAGGGATATAATTTATATCAGTTTGATATAAAGTGAATATAAAGTATATATAAAAATGTCCCTGGGAACACGCACGTGCGCTGCTGCCTGTTGGAGGGCAAAGTGAGTTTTGAAGAGAGAGACTGTGAATGTTAGGGTTTTGTTGTGGTGAGGAGTTGATGACGCAGGAGTGGGGTTGGTTTTTTAAAGATATAGCTGACACCATGATTTTATAATACTTTTTATAGAGATGTAATCTAAGTTTAGGCACAGTAGCCAACATGACGACTTTATAAGAGTTTTAATCTAGATTTAACTTAAATCTAGGCCCAATAGCTGAGGTCATGATTTTATAACACTTTTTTATATAGATTTAATATAAAAAGGAGGTTGTGTTCCTTAAGGCACGCCGCCGTAATTTTAAAATGTAAAGGAGAGGCTTGAGCTATAAATAGGTTTGTGTGGGATTTGGCATTTTAAAGTGAATACAGGTGGAATAAAAATGTATAAATGTGAATCAGAAATGTGTTTTATAATAGGTTGAGCCGGGGCGGACATGTCCGGGCATGTCCAGATATGAAGTGGGCATGAAACCATTGAAAATATAGGATGACAAAGCAGAGCCATTGATATAAATAAAATAGCTAATTTGCACTCTTTGAGAATATATATTTTACTAACATTATACTAGATAGAATGAAAATAGAGGTTGGAAAAACTGGCAAATGTTGCTCTACTGGGCTGAGACCAAAAATATGTAGTCCTGGTGACGCGTTGATGAGTCTGGAGTGGGTTTGGTTATTAAATATAAAGCTGACGCTATGATTTTATAAAACTTTTTATACAGATTTAATATAAGTTTATGCACAGTAGCTGATGTCATTATTTTATAACAGTTTTATAGAGATTTAATATAATGTTGGAGTACATTTGATAACAACTTTAATAATTGTATATACATGGTGTATGTTTCATATTATTTTTATATAAAGTGGCGTGAATTTGATAACAACTTTAATACTTTTACATAAATGTTATGTATGTTTATATTATTTTTATATAAACTTGGCGGACATTTGATGAGGATTTGAATAATGTTTTTATAGACGTTATATTATTTTTATATAAAGTGGGGGTGTATTTGATAAAAACTTTAATACATTTTATGTAAATTGGATATATTTTAAAAATGTCAAGAATGTTTTATTTATTTTTATTGAAAGGGCTGGCTTAAGGCTGTGATGGCGTTGGGGGTGGGCTTTACATAGCTGTTTGGCGGGTTGAAAACATGGCACTTTTTGACCTTTACGGGGGCTGTTCAGGAAACAGCTATTATTAACAGCTACAGTTATGATGAAGGGAAATCAACCCTGGGAAGCCCAGGAAGTTCCAAGGATAGTTATACCATTCATTGTTTTATGGGGAATGATGATCTGAAGATTGCCCAGGACTTGTTGCCAGAATGCGAGACTGGTGAGTTCGGCAAGAACATGTCCACACTCTCTATCAGCAGCGAACCAGCCCTTACTGTTAAGGTTATTGGGGAGTCTCTTGGAGATTGTGTTCAAAATATTAAGGAGCATTTGCCCGTAACACTTGCTAATCTGGAAATGGCGACCTGGAATGGCGATGACGTGGTTTTGGAGCAACCATCTGCAACCCATGGTGGTTCTGAGAAGAGTGGATATGAATCTATGGTTTTGCAGGAGGATGCAGCCATGACACTGGAGACTGATTATGCTCCATTGCGCCAGCAGCGTAAACGGCTATCGGATGGCCTGTTATCCAGTGAGTATATTTTAATGTGAGCATGTGTATTTTATAGGGCATAAGAACTAGCTTTAGTTAAAACTATGCATATTTGTTTTGTCTACAGACACTAACTGATAAAGTAGATGGCGCTGAGGAGAACCAGGCTCTAACAGAGACCATCAATATTCACTGGGCTTGCTGTTCAAACCAACTTGAAAAATCAGGGTATTCTGAAAATATCTTGTGTAAGGCCTGTGTTTTGCTAATGGAAACTGATAGCCTTAAAAATAATACGGTTATACCGACTGTGACCTGGGTCGATGTTCTGGCCATCAAGGGTTTTACAGCCATTGATGTGAAAACGTGTTTAAAACAACACTTTCACAGGTGGAGCTCAGGGCACAAAATTGATGACCCCCTACAGGATACTCATGAATGTTTGGAAAAAGCTTACATGGATAATTTGCTTCATAAAATTTGCCACATGCTGAGCCCTAAATGCATTGTAGAAATGATGCGTCTGATACAGGTGCTGATACAGCTAAGGATTGGTCTAGGCACAGAACGATGTGTGTCTAAAAGGCTATAGAAACAGCAAATAACCCCCTTTTGAAAATAAAGCAATTTCAACAGGGGTGTCTGATGTGTGTTAGTTGCATTATTGAGAAAACTGTTTGCAAGTGGGTGGATAAAGTATATCAAAGACAGTATGGTAGAGCAATTTGCGTGTCACCCCGTAAGCTGACCTATGAGGATTTAGACTGTAGATGTTTTCATATGTATTTGCGCTTATTTACAGAAAATAAAAAATTAACACTTGCTGGATTGCGATCCATTTAATATGAAACCCACCATTGGATGTGTACAATAATTATTGCTGGATTTACTTAAAGAGCATCTGGGCAGTATATGTCCAAGGCTGTTATGTTACTGGAAGCACCACTGGCATTATACAAAAGGGAATGTAGCCATCTTTTATGCATCACAAACAAATGCGTCAACATCAGCCATCGGCTAATGGACAACTATTGGAAAAGCATCACAAAGGGGGTTTTGGCGATTTAAGGTCACTGGTGGGATAATCACTGCAGTGAAGGTGGTCAACCTGCAACAGATGTTTCACTGCATTAAAGGCCAGTGGCTGTTTGGCTGTTTGACAGGGAGCTGCCAACTATTTCTTTATTATGTATGTTTCGACACAGTGAAAGACTGTGTGTGAAGTAATTGTTGATATATTAAAACCTTTATCCGAGAAGATTGTTGTGCAACATTTGACATCTCGAGCTATTTAATGTCAATAAAATCTAAACAAAATGTTTTAAATGTCAATAAAAAATGTGTTTTCTAAAACCTGGTTGTTTTTTTATGTTGAGCTGGGGTGCACATGCACTGCATAAATCTGGCAAAAATATATTATGACAAAGGGGTGTTAAAGACTTTTAGCATCATCTGTGAAAATAAAAAAGCAAACATTTTAAACAAGGAAAGAGTTCTCAACTTACACCATGGGATTAAAAACAGTTTCTTTCAAAATTGTTGCCCACGTCACAGCACAGCATTATACGTATGACCGAAATAAACTTTAAAAATCAACAAGTGATCTGTGTTATTATACATAATAAAGAGGACCACATAATAAAGAGTCATACCATTTAATGATTTGTAAAATATTTGTTTATATAAGAATTATGCATGAATAGATAAATACAGAAAGGGAACATATTTAATGCAATAGAAAACATGAACATGCTGATTCAAATGCGCAATGCACAGACAATCAGGGAGAAGGGCATGTCACTTATGTGGCATAGATGCTTTAGAGGTTGAGATATGGCAGGTGCGCTGTGGTATAGTGAAGGGGCTGGTAAAGATTAACATTCAGATATTTAATAGCCAATGGGGTGTATCAACCCGCCTAGTACCAGTTTTCTTTTATCAAACACGCATCTTTTGTAGAGTGACAGTGCTAATATCCCACAGTTTTTTTATTGCAGTCTATACCCAGATGTTTAACGACGATAGATTATGGGGTCTTACACGCATCATTTTGTACAAAGGATTGAACCAGCTCTTTTAAACTGTCAATATGTATTGTAGCTCTGTTTTTCCTTAAGCATTTTACACTCCTCTCTTAAACACAGTCGACAGTAGGATTGACAACAGTGTCTATGGTTGTTTTTGGACATGTGATGGCAGTGCCGACCGAGATATTTAGCCCCCAGGAAACCTTTTAGATTGATTACACCATAGAAATGGTCATCGTGGTGTAAAACATACAAAGTGGTTATTGCTGTTTTAGAAAATACCACCAAGCACCAATGTTAAAATAGAGTATCTTGATGGGTCTATCCAAATACTTCTCAAAGAGATTCAGCTGGCCAAGCCCTACTGGCCTGTACTTGGAGAGCTTTTGCATGTATATCGGCGTCTGTTATGCTTCGTGGTTCAATTAAACCTATGACACTAAACTACAAGGGCCTCTGATCAAAATTTAACAGCCATCTGCCTTTGAATTTTATGATGTGACAGGGCAGAACTTTGGTTAAAGCCTTAGAAGCACCGCTGGAACATAGTCTGACAACTAGCGCCACCATTTTTAGCAGCAGAAAACACAAAATCTCATTCTTACTCTTAAGAAGCCTCTGAATAAATTGTCCAAAAACTGCAAAATGCATAAAATATCACAAGGTGATCACCTTGTAAACAATGGTCTGTTTAAACGGCCAGGCTCCATTCTTATTTGAACAAAATCATTGGGCCCAACAGTTTCCAATATCTGACAGACCAGTGTTTCCAAAGTATCTGTTATGTCTGTTAGCACATGCCTCAGAGAGCCCAAGTGGTTCAAGTTCACAAATCTAAACTCCTCATAATGCTCTACGGCCGAGAATATTTTATAACTTCTTTGATAAGTTTGCACCCTTTCCAAATAAACTGGTGAATCTGGTCTCTGGGGGGGGGGGGTTGGTGCCCGTGGCATATGAGGCAGATCGCGTTTAGATATAGCCAATTGGGCCTTTTCTAAGATTTTAAATAGGCAACACCTCTGAGCTCGAGATCTGACCCATTTTAAGTTTTGGCTCCTGTTTTAGAGCTCTGTCAAAACGAATATCCACCTCTGCTTTGAACAATTAGTCAATATGTAACAATGGGTCTGACAGTGGCTGTGTTTTAATTTTACTCAGTTTCCGGAGCAGTGGGATGTGTGGGCTTGTTCTTGAGCATTCTGTGTTTTCTAATAGGGGTGGTTGATAGTCATAACTTTTTGTGGGTGCCTGATTTGTTTGATATCTTGGGTATTTTAGGGTTGGGTGTTGACCGAGATCTGGATATACTAGGCCCCGCAAATTGTTTACATAATATCGGCTAGACAGTCGGCTGAAAAAACCTCTATGGCTAGGGCGTGTGTTCCAAAGGTGAAACCATATCTAGAGCAGTAGCAGTCTGTGTCTGTGAATGTTTAATAAAATGCATTACAAGACCCCTCTGTAACTGATGTGTTAATTTGAACAACCACCCCATCGACTACCATAATATTAGACTGCAACCCTATGGCTAATTCACATGTCTCTGCTGCTAAGGTGCTAGTATCACCATTTTTATTAGCATCAAAACTGCCCCTTCCACATTTGAATCATAGATTGAACAATCTTCTTCTTTTTACAGTATGCCTTTGAACTTTTGATGATGCTAAGTAATTTCTTATAATTGTGTTTTAAGGTGGGCTTCCGCACCTGATTTTTATGATTTTTTTTATCAATCTCCTGAGGTCTTTTCTCTTTTTGTTCTTTTGAATAACACGTGTATACCCGCATGCACCTTCTACATCGTCTAGGATAATAACACCAGCGCTGAGGTAATTTGAGTGTTAATGATATCAACACTGTGCCCATACCCCACATTACAACCAGCTTCATTTTCAGTGTCTGCATCTCTAGCACAATCCAGAATTAGGATGGGGTTATTGAGAGGTGTTTTAACAGCTGTATCACTGTTACTGTGCGATGTTGATGCAAACTCAGGGGGAGAATGGACCTGTGGTTGAATACTTACCGCTTGGTCATTTGTAATATTAATAAAATCAATATTGTACCTCTTCCCATCGTTGTACCCAGCCACCTCTTGAACATCATCTAAAACTGTTACGCTCACCTGGTCTCTGCAGAGGCGTTAGGGCATGGTTGCAGCTTTCCCTGAACTTGATTCACCCCCTTCAGGCCTCTCCCTCAGTAGAAAAGCTGTGAGCGGTGGTGCATGGTAATACTGCTCCTGCATGGATATAACAGTGTGTGAGTGTGCCAACCTGTGATTGTTGTATCTCTCAAACACTTCATCCAAAGTATGGTTTCTGTGAGCATGAGCCGACCCATAAAGCTCACCTGTGATTATGGAAGATAAGCTCTCCGTCCTGCTACTTCTGGCAGGGGCACGTCGAATGGGATCTAGTTCCTTCACTGATCCCTGATAAGGTTTAGTCCAGTCCAGCTGCAACTATGCTTCTCCTTATGATTGGTAAGTTTTTCTTGAGCTCTTGTGACGCTGTTCGTTCTGTTTAATGTCTTTATATGTTGCTCCTAATTATGCCCGCAATAATGTCTCTCTTCTCTTATCTTCCCTTAGATGGAAATGCGGCCTCAATGCAGCTGTAAGACGAAAGACAGGGCCAGATGGAAGATGGATGCTACCGCAATGTTTGACAGCAGGTAAGTGATGGTTTAAGAAAAAGCATAAAGTATGGCGAAGTGCAACCTTAAACTGACTGTTTTTTCAATGTCTAACTTTGTCTTCTGTTTTTCCTTGCAGGCGCTGCTGTCGACGATGGAGCGTGTCGTGCTGCGGTGCCAAGATGAAGATTTTGGTATCCGGAAAGTGTAAAGAGGAATACTTGGTTCGCCGAAGAGATGTACATGTAAGAACAGCTTCCCCCAGTTGGTAAGTATGCTGGCAGGAAGCAGGATGTCCAGGAAGCAGGATCTTCAAAGGTAAGTCTGACCTCAGGCAACAGTTAGCGTTACGCTTCTTGCAAGTGCAGAATAATGCAAAGCGTCTGTCTTGAGGATTGGGGCAGTTTATATAGCTGAGATCATGGGCATGCCCATTAGGGCCAGCTTACCAGCCACACCCTGTCACTCCTAGAGAGTGAGCATGTGCGAAGGCAATCCATTAGCAGCCACACTCAAGAATACACTTGGGGCTGCTTAATGGATGGAATATTCAAGGTTAATGCATCCTGCTTAATGGATGGAATGTTCAGGGTTAATGCATCTGAAGTGCTATGTCCATAATAAAAGCCTTTTGGTGTTAAATGAATGTTCTTGTTTACTTTTGTTCATGAGCCTGGCGGCAAAGGCGCCAGGACAGTGTCCACCCAGGTCTCCTGTGCATGCGACCCCTGCATGCCTGTGCCCCTGACTTCATGACCATGACAAAAACTGTATTAGCAACATTGGCATTTCACGCCACCCCATCGTTGTAACCAGCCCCTTCTTGAACAACATCTAAAACAGTATTAGAAACATTGGCACTGTACGTCACCCCATCAGTATCTACAACCTCCTCTTGAATAGCAACAGGAACAATGTTAATAACACCAGCATTATATACCTACCCTTCATTATACCCACCCTCCTCTTGAAGATCAATAGAAGCAGCATTAGGGGCACCAGCATCTTGACTGGCAACAGTATTGATACATGTGCCTGTTTCATCAATGCTATTAACAATGCCAGCATTCATAAGTATCACCTCAAGGAGTAAATGGTTGCTAATAGACAGTCACTAAAAGTTTTGGATGTGCTGGGTTGTTAGTGAACTGTGCACTATTTCTCTACATAGTGCTCATTAGTGCTGCCAGCTCATTTATCGCATCATTCTGAATAACAGCTGCACCACCCGGTTGTACATGGTACACACCTTTCTCATTTACCACCATCGACTGTGTTCCTGCAAAGACATTACAAGCTCACCTTAATGCATAGATAATTTGCCGACAGGGTGGATTCGCTAGGTTATCTAATATTTTGACAATGGCAGCACTGGCAGTGTTATTATTGTCTTTAAAACTAACAACATTTTCCGGATCACATATTGATACATTGGTTTCATCGTCATTAAACACATTCATATCGCTTGTGCCAGCTCCCAACTGTGTGCATCGATTTATACTGTCAGCCCGCATGGCACCATTTTTCTTTAGCCGCAGTCGAGTGCCACTGCCCCAAGGTTTTCTTGTGACATCCAAATCATTCTCAACATTATGCACAGAGTTTTGCAGTTTTAAATATTCAGAATTGATTTTCTCATGCCCCCAACCTCGCTTCACCCCCCAGCTGGCCTGTGAATATACACTTTTAAAGGAGGATTCCAGCCCAGAGTCAGCGAGATATAGGTTTAAAGATGCTGATGATATATGAACACTCACTCCCGGACTGGCAAGAGCTGTTTCAGCATTTAAATGTCCTGTGATAGCTGCCAGAGCTCTCGAGCACCCCAGTGGTGGGGGAATAACTCCATAACCAGAGTTTAAAACCAGAACACCGCCTAGATTGCTTTAGGTCTGGTGCTGTGTTAAAAGAGAAGATGATTTGATATAACTCAGAGGGGCAACTTGCATGATCAGACCCCCTGTTAAAGGAACAATCGTCACCCCATTTCCAAGATATATGTTGTCACAGCTCAATGCAGGAATAGCACATAAACCAAAATAGTCCTCCAGGGTCTTAGAGACTTTTTTCATCACCAGACATTCCAGCGGATGTTGCAAAGTCTGCAGAGCCAACCGGGCCCAGTGATGAATCTACAAAAGAACTCTGTGGTTTTGGGCCCCCCAGAAATACATCAGGCTTTGCTGATGGAAGAACAGAGTTGGACCACATCCTTGGGTCATGAAAACATTTTGAATTGGTTGGTTCAAGAGAAACAGGCTGCCCCCTACTGCTCTACAATCCACATCCAGATAGCCTACCAGCTGTGCCATCATCCAATTGTTGAGAGATATTTCTATAAAAAACATACAAAACATACAATCAGTATAAAATATATTCTACTCATTAAGCATCAGCGTATCACAATATTGAACATCTTAAACTCTTATAACAACCAAGAACACCTCAACCCCATATAGCACACTGATTCTTGCCACCCTTAAACATTCCAGACACTTTGTACAACACTTCGGAATATGTGTGATCTGTGACACATTGGCATAACCCTCCTTATTCTATAAAATGCAAAAAAAGTTGCAAATATATTTTAAATTCATGGCACACAAGTAAGAAAGTATATTGCACATGAGTCCTAAGAGCCCAGGGTCTACATTAATATAATGTAATTATTACAAAACATAGATGCAACAGAGCCAAATCCTCTAATGCCCCATTTATAAATTGTTCTCTTCAATTAGGCCCAAAGTCTAAATTAATATATCAACCTAGAATTCTGGCTGTAAGCACAGCCCGCCTCAAAATGTGCATGGAATATATTTTCTATGCACCCTATATTCAAATTCAGATCACTCCATGAACACTAAATTTGTTAGCAAATAAAACCCTGGCTATAACATGTTCTATGCTTGTGTGGTTACTTCAAGAACACTTCACTATGCCTATATAAAAGCCACAGCTATTAACATTGTCAATGCCTATTTTCTTCTAAAATTTAAAAACATATTTTAAATTTGTTGCACACAATTAAGAAAGCACCCTGCACATATGTTACATGTAGGGCCTTGGTGCAGAATGTGTTTCACAGTGTGTCACTCTGCGTGTGCTGAACAAAAAAGCAACACTTTCCAATTAGGGCCAAGTTTATAATACAGCCTATAACAATTCTCCTTCTGCACCCCTGTATTCCAATTCAGATTGCTCACATGCCACAGATTATTCTCCAAAAACACTAAATTATTCAAACAGTACTTCAAAATACACTCACTATAAAATAAAATAAAGCCATGGGTCTAACATTCTCCATTTATTTCTGTTTGCTTTATGCAAACCTCACTATACCTACATAAAGCGCTAGGGCTATCAAGTTTGTCATTGTCTTTTCCTTATAAAAATGTGTTCATACATGGTCCAACCCTGAATGCATTTGTAACATTGGTTTCATCAACATTTCCATTTGGTTGTGTGCAAGAAAAAAGTGGCATTTTCTCCATGGGGTCTGCACTGTTCAGCATTCATCCATGTGCTGTCGGCCACTTCACAATACCTCATGTAGCTTGTGCTAAGCGAAGTGTGCAATGTTACAGTCACGCCTCATCATTAAAAACGTTTAAATAATTGTATAATTTTAGGTTTAAAATTGTAATTTTAAATTCATTTAGCAATATTATGCACTGTCCTATAAACATGCACTGGCTATTTAGTGGTTTGCACTATGGCACCCAAGACATTTTGTAAATCTACAAAATAAGGCTTAGCACTGTTTCGGCCGGCTGCCAGAACCTTAGAACACATATATGTTCATAGTGTGAGCCCACCTTATCTCGCCAGACACATTTCAAAGACAGAATGTGAATATTTCTTGCATAGTGTAAAATAAAAATATTTACACTGGCTTGCATTTTACAACAGCTGGAGCTGTATGTTTACATCTTAGCACAGGCCTACATTCTATATTGACTGGATAACCTTTTCTCCATGTTTGAAGCTTATAGGTATAAAAATGCAACCTGTTACTCTAATCGTCCCCACACATGTTAGGTATACCGCTTTGTTGCACAATTTTGTTTTACATTCTGTCACTTTGTGCTTTTCAACCAGTCCCATACTTAAAAATACAAGATGGGTTCAGCACAATCTAGAACATAAACTTTAAATAAGTCAGCTTTTGAACCAAGCATCTCTTTAAAAAAAATTATGCAGCACCTTAGCACTTGTGCCATGTTTAAAAATCAACAATGCCATCCTCTTGTATAAAATTAACAGCAACACCTTTTCCGCAACAACTGCAAAGTCATAAAACACATGTTAGTGCCATTGAACACCTTCTCAGCACTAAAGAATAATGTTCTTTACCTTTAAAGACAATTGAAATAGTTCATAGTTATGAGCCCTGCTACACATAATCATAGCCAGCATATAAAAGCAGAAACACTCCTGCTTATTTTAAATGTACAATGTCTTCACACCCCTGTGCAAGGCTGCAAAGAAACATTAAAAGAACAAGTTTATAAGAAATATTAAGGGGCTGATTCATGGAATTTGTGCACCGAAAAACGGGGATTTGTTCGCAATTCTGCCCGCAAATCCCTGTTTAACAAATGGGGATTTGTGGGCAGAAAGGCGCACAAATCCTTGTTTTTCAGTGCATACATTGCATGAATCAGCCCCTATATGTCACTAGCTGTTCTCAACCTCTACAATACATAAACACCAAGCCCAATTTATTTTACATTTTGCCCCTCATTTGGAATGTGAAACCCATCTTACCTTTTTGTTCTTTCTTTGTTCTTTCTTTCATAAAAAAAGATGGCCTCTTCTGTCACAGGGCTTGCATATAGAAGAATTCCAATGATCCAGGACACAGGGCAGCAGCAATCCTCCGTAGCTTCAAAGCAATATTTCTGGCTGGCTTCCAAAGTCTGCTCTTAAAGAACTACAATTGACCCCCATACACTCTGTGTCCTGTTATCAGCAGCGTACACCTTGACATATTGTGCACATAAAGTATGACTCAGCTCTCTGCAAGTTCGTTATTCATGCTTAATCTGCACAAAAAAGATGGGCTGTTCAAAATACATTCACAAGCGTCATGCTCACGCAACACTTGCAAGTTAGAGATAACACATCGTGGAGAGGCCCACGTGTTTTTGCAAGTCACAGTTTGAGCATTGTCACATTTTGAGCATTGCATCATTCTTCTGCCTGACTGAAAACAAAAAACTCAGCTAAGCCAGCCCAAAAGGGCCCCTGTCGTCAGCTGTGAATCTGGTGCCTCACTCAGCTGTGAGCATTATAGATAAGAGCCTGTCTCTGCTGCTGTGTGTCTAGTGAAGCAGACATTGTTCAGAACTTCACTCTTCATTTTTAAATGGGAGAATCCAATGTCACAACATTTTGTTTCTGCCTGCACAGAACTGTTTTTTGCAGCTATGAAAGTTTCAAATGGCCTCACACGTTTGGCTGGGAAGCATGCATACATTGCTGTCATGCTGTAAAATGACATTTTACACTGCCAAAGAAAACAGTTTACAACTTGTTGGTCTCAACCTATTAAAGCGCTCTTTGCCTTTTTTTTTTACCAACCTCTATTTTAGTCTATCAAGTTTTAATGTAAGTAAAATATATATTCTCAGGCAATATAACTTACATTTTTTTTAAACCCCTAGCTCTGCTTGTTATCCTGTATTTTTAATGGTTTCATGCCTGCCTACAGGGCATGAAGCTGTGTTTTGTGAACATTGTGTTTTCAAATGGCAAACATGTACTCTCAGAAAGCATTCTGTCATTTTATTTTCTTTCTAACTGTACAGGACTGTTTTGCAGCCATGAAAGTTTCAAATGGCATAACCCTTCTGGTTGGCCAGCATATACACAATCATATCATGTTGCTCCAGTCCCATGCCTTGGCGCAACACTTTACACTGCCAGAAACAATAGCTTACAGTTTTTTGGTCTCAGCCCTGTAAATGGACCTTTGCCTTTTTTACCAATCTCTATTATCATTCTATCAAGTATAATGTTAGTAAAATATATATTTTGGCACAGTGCTGTTTTTATTTATACCCATAGCTCTGCTTTGTCATCCTATATTTTCAATGGTTTTCATTCCCACTCCATATCTGGACATGCATGTCTGCCCCAGCTTAACCTATGATTAAAAAAAAAAATGTTCATATTCATACATTCATATACTGCTTTATTCACTTCAAAATGCCAAAACCCCCCCAATCCTATTTATTGCTCAAGCCTCTCCTTTACATTTTAAAAGCTATGATGGTGTGCCCTAACAAACACAACCTGACATCGGCTGCTGTGCCTTAACTTATATTAAATCTATACAAAAACTCATATAAAATCATGATGTTGGCTACTGTGCCTATACTTATATTAAATCTCTATAAAAAGCATTAAAAAATCATGGTGTCAGCTATATATTTAAAAACCAAACCCACTCCCACGTCATCAACGCGGTGGTCAGTCAAAATGTCGAAAATAAAATGTAGAATGACAATAATGTCGAAAAATAAATGTAGAAAAAAAAATGTCGAATTCCCTTTTTTTTAATTATATATTTCTTTTGGGGTCCAGGAATAAAAAAAAATAGGTAAAACAAAAAAAAATGAAAAAAAGGGGAGTTGGGGGGGAACCCCCATTTCGAATAAAAAACATCATAGAATAAAATTCGACATTTTTTTTCTACATTTATTTTTCAACATTTTGACTTTCTACATTTTGTCTTTCTACATTATCACTATAAACCCATCCACGCGTCATCACGACAAAACCCTAACATTCACAGTCTTTCTCTTCACAACTCACTTTGCCCTCCAACATGCAGCAGCGCACATGCATTCTCCCAGACACATTTTTATATACATTTTATGTTCACTTTTTATTAAACTGATATAAATTATATCCTTTTTAATATCAAACTACAAAAACACCTTATATCAAGAAATATACTTTTAATATAAAATAGATATCATCTTTAATATCAATTTTATTCTAAATTTATACTAAATTGATATAAAAAATCAGATCAAAAGGAAGGCAGACTAAGGCCGGAAGCAAGGGGCCTTCCCATCTGTCGAAAATGTAACATTGCAAAAAAGAGGGCCACATATACTACTTAAGGAGGTAATGAAGTTATACCAACATTAACATTCAATGACACCACACTGTGAGGAATAGCTACTATCCTGTGGGTATTTGGGGACATACTTTCCTAGAAAGTATCTCAAGGGTAGAGTTGAAGTTTGTGAAACAAATTCCTGTCATTATGCCTTTTACTACTAATGAGCTAATGTTTTTAGAATGTAACATGTTACCTATAAAGGCACATTTATCCTCAGCTCTCAGATCACTGTGGGTGGGCATTTGGAGAAATGAGAAGCCAGTCTTGTCTAAATTGATTTAAAATGATAAGTCACATTTGGAGAAAAGTTGAAGGTGCAGGTGGTTACATTCTCCTGATTTATCCGTTGCAAACTTAGGATTTAGTCATGTTTTTAATACACCTACCAACACATTCATGTCTGTCAAAGACAAAATCTATTCAGCTTTCATGGGACAAGTACAAATGAGAGAAGTCAGATTAACAAATTCTGTAAAGGTGTTCAAAAAATATATTATTGTTCTTTTTTAGATTCAATTCGCCCTCTTATGAGGTACCTAAGATTCCTTTAGAAACTGCTTCAAAGATGAAAAAATATATTTTATTAAGTTTCTCTATCCACAGGGTGTTAAAAAGAAATACATGTAACTGTATTCCTATTGGATACCTATATTCATTTATCTCAAAAGGTAGTATCCTGGTGTTTGTATGTTGTCAAGTTTTTTTCTTCAAGAGTTCAAATCTCCCATATTTTACTTCTGTTCTGGTCTTTATTATAATTTTTCAGAATCCAGTTCAGAAATCTTGATGATTCCTATCTTTTTTTAGGGGAGTCATGGATCAGGAAGTCTGGCGATTCTTGATTGTCTATTCCTCTGGGACTAATCCTGCTATGGAAGCCACAAGTTGAGATGTTAAACAGCAGAGCTAGTGCCCTAAATTTCAGATACTGCGCATCAGAGGACCAGGCTTTAGAAAACAGAGCTATTCCTATATTGCATTTAGTGCAGCTTAAATGGTCAGGATTTAGAGAGCAAACATATCCCAAACTTTACATACTGCATTGTAATTGGGCAGGATTTAGACAGCAGTCCTTTCCCCCCCAAGTCAGGGAACCTGCACCATACATGGTCAGGCTTTAGCCAGTAGAACTATTACCTTAAATTGCACATACTGCACTCTACATGATCCGACTTTGGACAGCACAGCTATCTCTTAAAATGTATATACTGCATCCTATGAGTTCAAGCTATAGACATCAGAGTTGTGCCCTATGTTGCATCTGTAGCCTGCATTGTTGTGCTGCAAACAGCAGAGCTATCCACTTACATTGCATATTGTGCAATCTGAAGGGTGAGGTTTTAGCCAGCAGAAATATTTTTCTAAATGTGATATCTTGCACCCTATCTGAGATATCACCTAAACTGTGCATACTGAATCTTAAATTGTCCATTTTACACAGCAGAGCTATCCCATTAAATCCCACTAACTGCATCGTACATGATCAACCTTTATACAGTCAAGCTATCCCTTAAAGCACACATACTTGAGACCCTGAAGGGTTCTTGTGTCACAAGAAGGCATAAAATGACTAGACAAACAAAAGAACCCAAAATGGCCAAACATATGCTCTTGCAGGACAAGGCCGCGGTGTTGAGTGATGCAGGTTCCAGGAGACGCTGCCCGATTTCCTCGTAACACATTTGTTACGTCCATGCTACCGAGCCTATATAATCCAAGGGTTGGGACCATCTGTGGCAAAGCACTCACAGGACAAGGCCACGGTGTTGAGCGATGTAAGTTTGCAGGAGACGCTGCCCGATTTCCACTTAACACATTTGTTATGTCCACACTACCGAGCCTATATAATCCGAGGTTCGGGACCCTCTGCGGTAAAAACCTTGCAGGTCAAGGCTGCAGTGTTGAGCAATGCAGGTTCGTAGGAGACGCTGCCCGATTTCCACGTAACGCGTTTGTTACGTCCACGCTACCGAGCCTATATAATCTGAGGTTTGGGACCCTCTGTGGCAAAGCCCTCGCAGGACACGGCTGCGGTGTTGAGCGGTGCAGGTTCACAGGAGACACTGCCCAATTTCCAAGTAACACGTTTGTTACATCCTCGCTACCGAGCCTATATAATCCGAGGTTCGGGACCCTCTGTGGCAAAGCCCTTGCAGTACAAGGCCACGGTTTTGCGCGACGCAGGTGTTTGGCGACGAAGGGGTCTGCAATGTAGACTGTGAGTGCGGACGTTTCACCCTCCTGTCTGCGGCCACCAGGTAAGGGGTTGGGAGTTTGCTTGCTGCTCTGCACTTCCCTGCCCTCCTCCCGCACACTCCACCCTCGCTTCCCTCATGTTCTCACCCTTCTCACCTGCACGACCCACCCTGTGTGCCACCCATTGCCCCAGCGTGCGGGCCGTAGCCTGCCTGGCCTATCGCAATTCCTTGATTGTGTGTCCACGTCACCCCTTCGCATTCCCCTGACCGTGGATCCATGCTTGCCTCGCTACCAACCTACGTGGTTCATCCCAATCCTCAATTGTGTGGTTCCTCACAACTCCCCCTATCTGGTGTCCTTGTAACTTCCTTGCGAATCGCTGCCTCGCACTTGCCCGAGTGGTCGCTTCCAATCCTTGACTGCCTGGTTCCTTGCATCTCCCTTATTGTGTGTCCTCGCTACTTCCTGGTGTTCCTGATTGCGTGCTCTGCGTATTGCCTCGTGCTACCCTCTTGGTTCCTTGTATTCCTTACTGTGTAGTTTCTCGCATCTCCCCTCTTGCATGTCCTCGCAACTTCCTCACGTTCCCAGACCGCGTGCCGCGCACATTGCCTAACGCTGCCCTTGTGGTCCCTCACAACCCTTGACTGCGTGGTTCCTTCGCATCTCTCGCATTGCGTGTCTTCGCAACTTCCTCGCATACCCTGTCTGCGTGCCCTGCGCAGTTGCCTCGCGCTGCACATATGGTCCCTCCCAATCCCTGACTGCGTGGTTCCTCGCATCTCCCTCTTTGTGTGTCCTTGCAACTTCCTCACATTCCAGATTGCGTGTTCTGCCCACTTCCTCGCACGCCCCCCCTCTCACCACCCTGCTCCCAAGATCCCACCTGCTCTGCCTGGACTGCCCAGATCACTGTTTGTCCTACTGTCCTGTTTCTACCATATCCTTGCTTCCTTGTTATCTTTCTTCATTGCTGTTGGTTTTCTTCACTGACTGCCCTGTTTTTCTTACATTGCCTGTATTTCTCCTTATTCTTCCCTCATCTAGGTCTGCTTTCGCTGTTCTGCCTACACTGCCTGTATTTCTCCTTATATTCCTCCCTCATCTAAGTTCGCTTCCACCGATTTCTCCTGTGTTGGTTTTTCAGCGTTTTTTTGTATTCACCCCACTGACTGCCCTGTCCTATTCTATACTGCTGTGTTCTGGTGTACTTTTCCTTCCTCTAGGTTCTCATACGCCAACTACTTTGTCCTTGTTCTTTTGGTTTTGTCCTCTTAGCAAATCGTTCATTTCGCAAACTGCTCCACTCCTGTCTTAGCTCGTGTCATATTGTTCAATTTTCGACTATTGTCTTGTCCCTCTTTGTCTCGTCTGCTAGCACCCCTCACTGTGTCCTTCCCCAGTGTCTCCCCACCCTCCTCTAACCCCCTGTCTTCTTCTTCTCTCCTCTCCCTACCTACTCTACAGTGCTCTCTGTTTCTCCTATCTTTACTAACTTCTTCTCTATCGACTATCCTGCTCTCCCCTTAAATCTGGTAGGAAGTAGTTTAAAAAGGACATACTGGTCTTCAACACAGGCATCCCTATCGCTAACACCTATACCATTGCCTCCTCCAGGCAAACCCTCACCGACATCCTTTTTGTCATTCCTTCGCCGGACCTATGGACTATGGTTTCTATGCTTTCTCCTTTCTCTTCTTCTCCCATTAATGGTGGCACCCAATGGGAGGCCCTCCTGGTCCCCCTTCCATGCTTCTAAAGTCATCATTAATGTTTACCTGAATGGTATCATCTTGGTCCAAGGCCCTCAGACCAGCCTTCTCCTCTTTGATAGACGCTTCCCGCGGCTCATCAATTTCCTTTCCTTTCCTGCTGTCCCGGGCTTCTTCTACACCTCCGTAGGGCGTACCTCTGATGTGTACCCCTCCCCGGAAGTCTTTCAAGTTGAAAACCTTCTCGATATTGCCACTCTCAACTCTCGCTCTGCTGTCAAACACTCCTCTGACATCTGCCGCCTCCTGGAAGAACTTGACCTTGATGTCCTCGGTCTCACCGAGAAATGGTCCACGGCCAGCTCTGTCACCTGCTTTGACAATCTCCTCCATGATGGCTACAAGATCCTCTCGGTGCCCAGATCCAACTGTTCCTGAGGGGGCGTAGCCCTTATCTTACCTGAATGAATACCCGCCTCTGTCATTCCCATGCAGGCCTATTCGTCTTTCGAATGGCTTGTCTGCAGGTTCTTTCTCTCTCCTGTAACAGTAGTGTAGAGGAGCACACCTTTCTTATGTTGGCTTTCTCGACTTGGTACATACATTTCAAATCAATTCCTCAGGATTTTTAGGTGCTAACAGAGTCAGATTCTGGGCAACAGAATCTAATATACATAGAACAATTTTGGGATCACTTTAGCAAAAATGACCTTGGCTCTGTGCACACTTTTGAGCATAAAACTATGCAAAAATGAATACTGTGTTTACTTGTGGTTTTACACCAGTTTTAAATATTTAAACAGAGTTTTTTTGGTGGTAACTAGTGTACCCATTCATTTTCTAATTTCTTCAATGTTCAAAACATCCATTATTGCACACTTTTAGCATTACTTCATGCTTCACAGTATATCAAAGTAAATGATACTTGAAACATTTACATATAAATCACAATTCAAACAACAAAGTGTAACATTTTCTTCCTCTGTGGGTACATTTCCTATTGTTTTAAGAGAAACTTTAGTCCATATATCAAACCTGTAACTGGCTAGCAAGCCAATAGTCCTTTTGTTTGAGGGTTTCTCTAATGCACTACCCGTTTCGGGCTCTGAATGCCCTTCATCAGTTGTGGATCAGTACCTTGTTTCAATGATTTTAGGTTCTGAAAGTTAAAAATAACATATTTTTGTTCAGTTCCTTAGTCATTGTTTGTTCAGCAAATATTGTCATCATAATTACTCTTGTCATTTTTTATCAGTATGAATTTTGAACCTCAAATACCTTTAATTCTGAAGATTTTATCTTCTTAAAAACATCATAAACGTGTCAGTGTTGCTTTTTTGCAATTGAATCTGGCTCTACGATTGTTCATCCTTAAAGCACCAGAGGATGTTTTGGTCTGTGAACAAAACGAAAAAATGTTCATTTTTTTTAGGATTTCTGTGACTTTATTGTGTGTGGGTTTTGTGCTGGGAACAGTCGCTAGATAATAGCGCTGTGTCCCAGTCACAAAACCCTAGTTAACTGATTCTGGAATATATTGCATTTTACTGTGTCCATGCGGTTAGCGCTGCTCACCTCTGTCTAGTCGTCTTCCGGGGTAGCTTGGTTTCCTTTCACCAATCTGTCTGTCATCCTTGCCTCCAGTCTAATGATGTTTTTCTCACTCCTTATTGCGTTCGTCCTTTCGTGGCAGCTCCTGGCAGTGGAGGATGGATTCTTCATTTCGCCCGGGTTTGCAAATCGCGTTCCTCTGGTTTTGTTGTTTGTGATGGCAACCATGTTCTAATTAGTCCTTTCTCTCTTTCCATGTAGACACAGATGGTTATTTCTATGGATTCTGCTGCGCACCATCTTGTATAAACTACTGATGACAAGTTACTGTGTTGAAGGGCACTGATTCTTACTCCCAGTGCGTTTCTGTTACTGACTCATGATATTTGTCAAGTTGTTTATGAAATTGTCCACTTCATTCAGCTGTTGATGTGTTTATGGAATTTTGAAAACCAACTATTTCGAGTGGTGCTCATTATTCAAATGACTTGTACTTGCTCGTGGTCTGTATTAGCCGTACATGCCCCCGGTGTATTAAATGGGCTCCATCTTAAAGCGCTCACGCTTTGGTTAGTGAACTGTGCATTTCAACAGTCATAAACCGTATTGCCGTAGTTTTGTTCAAACTTCTTTATATGTTTTAAAAAACAACTTAAGTCCCAATCAGCGTTCATACCATTCGGCTGCATGGAATTCAATTTTTCAGTCCAGTATGTTTCTTTTTGTAACAGCATCTTGTTAAGGTTTCCCCCTCTCCTTGGTACTTTTATTTGTTCAAAAATAATAAACCTTATTTGGGCAATGTTGTGTCTCTCGTTTTTGAAGTTTTGAGTTACTGGAAATTTGATGGCACCTGTTCTTATGTTGGACTTGTGTTCTGACCATCTTGTTTTCACTTTCCTTGTTGTCATTCCCACATAATATAGACCGCAGGGCATCTTATGCCATCTATTACATTCTTGGGGTCACATGTAGACTAGTGATGGAGATTTATTTTGTACCCTTTGTGAGGATGAGTGATGGTGTTGCCTGTAATTAGGTTATTGCAGTTATTGCAATTATGACACAGTGTTGTTCCTTTCCAGTTTACCTGAGTCTGTCTTTCAGTGGAGAAATCTGCCTTGACCAAATGTTCTCTGATTGATTTACTTTTATTGTATGCAAAAAGTGGGGGCTCTGGAAAGAGTATTTTCATCACAGGATCAAGTGTGAGAGTTGTCCAGTTCTTCTTGATGATTTTCTTTATTTTAGGACTCTGTTGGGAGTAAGTGGTAACATATACCAGTTTCTCCACTTCGATTTTTTCTTTTGATTTCAATGCTTCTTCTCTGCTGATCCTGCTTACTTTATCAGCACTTATGTTGATGTTCATTAGCTGATAACCTCTTTTTTCAAATTTACTTTAAAGGCCTTCAATCTTGTTTTTGTATTCATCTTCTTCTGAGATAATCCGTCTGTATCCTAGGAATTGGCTGAATGGTATACTTTCTATTGTTCTCTGTGGATGAAAACTGTTTTCATGTAGCAGACTGTTTCTGTCTGTTAGTTTTGTATAAATTGTGGTTTCAAATTTGCCTCTTTTCTTATATATTTGTAAGTCTAAGAATTCAATTGTTTCTCTGCTGGTCTTCATTGTTAAGTTTATCCTCGGTGCCATTCTATTCAAATGTTGAAAGAATATCTCGAATTCTTCTGAAGGTCCACTCCAGATGCCTTATATGTCATCTATGAAGCGGTAAATACACTTTAGTTGTTTCGTACACCTTTCTTCATTGAAGATATTGGTACCTTCTAGGTATGCCATGTATGTGTTGGTATAGCTGGGAGCCATGGCGGCCCCCATTGATGTTCCTGATGTTTGTATGAAGTACTTGTCCTCGAACATGAAGAAGTTGTTCTGTAAGACAATTTTTAACAATTTTAAGATGAACAGTTTGTCTCCTTTACAATCCGTGTCTGATTTTAACAATAGCCACTGCATGGCTTCTAGTCCCCCCTCATGGGTGATGTTGTTATAAAGACTTACAACGTCCATCATGAAGAGGATGTCATGTTCTTCATTTATTTCGATATTTTTTAATTTGTTTAGAAAATCGTTTGTGTCTTTAATGTAGGTCTTGAATTTGTGAACCGAAGGTTGAATTGCCCGGTCTATATATTGTGCCAAAGGCTCAAGTAAACTGTTGTTGGCAGCTATGATTGGTCTTCCTGGCAGATTTCTCAGATCTTTGTGTATTTTTGGTAGCGTGTATTTTATAGGCATTGATGGATGAATATTCGTCAAAAAGTTTTTTGTACGGTGGTTGATTAATTCATCAGTTTCAGCTTCATCTAGTTTAAGTTTGATGAGTTTCTGGACTTTTTTCGTAGGATTTTCAAAAATTTCAAGGTAAGTGTTGACATCTGCTAGTTGTCTTTCTATTTCCATTTTGTATTGTTCTGAATTCATCAATACCAATGCGCCTCCCTTGTCCGCTGGTTTCAGTACTAAGTTTGGATTTTGCCACAAGTTTTTCAGCACTTGTTGTTCACTTTTTGTAAAAAATGTTTGCTTCTTTTTCGATAGTTCAATTTTTCCAAATCTTTTAGAACCTGTTTCTGGAATACTTCAATCATTGGATTTTGTATTGGTGGCATAAATGTACTTTTGGATTTCATTTCTAGAAATTTACAATCTTCTTTCGGAGTTCCCCATTCGCACGTGTCAAAGAATAATTTGAGTTTGATCTTCCGAGTCAATTTAAAGAAATCTATTTTTTCTTTTAGAAGTGAACTACTCTGGCTGGGGACAAACGAAATGCCTTTTTTTTAAAAGTTTTTTCCTCGATTTTGCTCAGTCTATAATCGGAGATATTGATAACTAATTTCTCTTCAGTAAGAAGTTCACTTTCCTGCTTGGGTTTTTTCTTCTTGCCTCTTCTTGTTTTGCCCGATCTAAAAAAGATGCAATATTCTCAGATGGTGATTTTGTTCCCTTTATGTTGTTGGTACTTGTTCGTCTCTCGTTATAGGTGTTTGTTGTTCCTGTTCAAGTGTTTCTGATTCTCCACTAGATGCCTTAGAGGAGGCAATTCCGGTAGTCAGGGTTCTTTTGTTGTAAGGTGTTCTTCCTCTTTTGGAATTATCTTTCTGTTGATAGTATTCCTTCCATGAATAAACAATATCCAGCTTGTAATCCAGAGTATCCCTTCGGAATTTTCTAATTTTCTCAGCTTCTATTTCTTTTTTGTATGTATCCAATTTGTTGTTGGTTTCCTCTAATAGCGTTACTAGTTCTTCTTTCGTAATTAGTTTGGTTAGTGAAGTTTTCAATTTGTCAAGATCTGATTCTATCGTGGTTAATGATTTTGATAGCTCCTCAATCGTTAACAAAATCAAATCCAGGGAGCATTTGTTCAAAATGTGCCTCCACCTTTTAACAAACTCAGGATTTTCTTTGCATAAGGTTGGTTCAAGATCTATTCTCAGCCCTCGTGGTATTCGTTGTGCTTTATAATATTGAGCCAGTGGGGTTGCATGTAGTTTCTGACTGATTTCTCTTGGTATTAGACGTTCTAATTGATGTATCAGTTCTTCAGGATTATCAGTAGTACTGAGGTCTATAATAGTATCTTTAATTAATCCTAGTATCTTTGTTGCTTCCTCTGCTGAGAATCCCAAAGTTTCCGCTCTATTTGTGGTTAATGATTCAATTTTTGAGAAGGACATATCTTTTCTGGTGATGATTAGTGCTGGGTGCTCTGTCTAGAATTGGAGTAGCCGCTAACAATGATAACAACGGTAACAGTAGTGTAGAGGAGCACACCTTTCTTATATTGGCATTCTCGATTTGGTACAAGCATTTCAACCTTTTGCAAAGAAAATCCTGAGTTTGTTAAAAGGTGGAGGTACATTTTGAACAAATGCTCCCTGGATTTGATTTTGTTAACAATTGAGGAGCTATCAAAATCATTAACCACCATAGAATCAGATCTTGACACATTGAAAACTTCACTAACCAAACTAATTACGAAAGAAGAACTAGCAACACTATTAGAGGAAACCAACAACAAATTAGATACATACAAAAAAGAAATAGAAGCTGAGAAAATTAGAAAATTCAGAAGAGAAACTCTGGATTACAAACTGGATATTGTTTATTCATGGAAGGAATACTATCAACAGAAAGATAAGTCCAAAAGTGGAAGAACACCTTACAACAAAAGAACCCCGACTACCGGAAGTGGAGAATCATCTAGTGGAGAATCAGAAACACTTGAACAGGAACAACAAAAACCTATAACGAGAGACGAACAAGTACCAACAACATCAAAGGGAACGGAATCACCATCTGAGAATATAGCATCTTTTTTAGATCGGGCAAAACAAGAAGAGGCAAGAAGAAAAAACCCAAGCCAGAAAGTGAACTTCTTACAGAAGAGAAACTAATTATCAATATCTCTGATTTTAGACTGAGTAAATTCGAGGAAAACACTTTACAAAAAGGCATTTCATTTGTCCCCAGCCACAGTAGTTCACTTCTAAAAGGAAAAAGAGATTTCTTTAAATTGACTCGGAAGATGAAACTCAAATTATTCTTTGACACGTGCGAATGGGGAACTCCGAAAGAAGATTCTACATTTCTAGAAATGAAATCCAAAAGTACATTTATGCCACTAATACAAAATCCAATGATTGAAGTATTCCAGAAACAGGTTCTAAAAGATTTGCAAAAATTGAACTATCGAAAAAGAAGCAAAATTAATTTTACAAAAAGAGAGCAACAAGTGCTGAAAAACTTGTGGCAAAATCCAAACTTATTACTGAAACCAGCGGACAAGGGAGGCGCATTGGTATTGATGAATTCAGAACAATACAAATGGAAATAGAAAGACAACTAGCAGATGTCAACACTTACCTTGAAACTTTTGCAAATCCTACGGAAAAAGTCCAGAAACTCATCAAAATTACACTAGATAAAGCTGAAACTGATGAATTAATCAACCACCGTACAAAAAACATTTTGACGAATATTCATCCTTCAATGCCTATAATATACAAGCTACCAAAAATACACAAAGATCTGAGAAATCCGCCAAGAAGACCAATCATCGCTGGCAACAACAGTTTACTTGAGCCTTTGGCACAATATGTAGACCTGGCAATTCAACCTTTGCTTCACAAATTCAAGACCTAAATTAAAGACACAAACAATTTTCTAAACAAATTAAAAAATATCGAAATAAATGAAGAACATGACATCCTCTTCACGATGGACGTTGTAAGTCTTTATACCAACATCACCCATGAGGGAGGGCTAGAAGCCATAGAGTGGCTATTGTTAAAATCAGACACGGATTGTAAAGCAGACAAACTGTTCATCTTAAAATTGTTCAACATTGTCTTACAGAACAACTTCTTCATGACCGAGGACAAGTACTTCATACAAACGTCAGGAACATCAATGGGGGCCGCCATGGCTCCCATTTATGCCAACACATACATGGCATTCCTAGAAGATACCAATATCTTCAATGAAGAAAGGTGTACGAAACAACTAAAATGTATTTACCGCTTCATAGATGACATATTCGGCATCTGGAGTGGTCCTTCAGAAGAATTAGAGATATTATTTCAACATTTGAATAGAATGGCACCGAGGATAATCTTAACAATGAAGACCAGCAGAGAAACAATTGAATTCATAGACGTACAAATATATAAGAAAAGAGGCAAACTTAAAACCACAATTTATACAAAACTAACAGACAGAAACAGTCTGCTACATACTGTCACACCGCTACCTAGACCGCTGACACACCATTCCGCTCGCCCCTCCTTGTCTACCCATTCCAGCACTCCCCGACACTCATGCATTATGCTCCCCACTCACGTCGCACACAGCAGGGCACGGCATGACAGGTTTGGGGTAACGGGTGTTTATCGCCCCTCACGGCGGTGGCAGATCAACTGGAGGCTCCGTCATTCCAGGAACTCCCATCCCTTGCGGAGACCGGCGCTTCCCGGCGCTTCACGGATCACGTGACTTCTGTTGCCTAGCAGCATGGCAACACTTTCGGTTCGCATCACACGTGACCCTACGTACGACCCTTCCGAGGATAAAAGGAGTCTGTGAACCGAGGGCGTTGCTTCACAGCTGTCTTGTTTTGGATCACGTGACGTTCTCTGTTCGTTCAAGGACTTGCTCTGATTCTGACCTCGGCTCGCTCCACGGATTCCTCTTGCATAGCCCTTCAAATACTTTTGGATTTGCCTGTTACCGACCCACGCTTGCTCCACGGATTCCTCTTGCCTAGCCCTTCAAGTACTTTTGGATTTGCCTATTATCGACCCACGCTTGCTCCACGGATTCCTCTTGCATAGCCCTTCAAGTACTTTTGGATTTGCCTATTATCGACCCACGCTTGCTCCACGGATTCCTCTTGCATAGCCCTTCAAGTACTTTTGGATTTGCCTGTTACCGACCCACGCTTGCTCCACGGATTCCTCTTGCCTAGCCCTTCATGTACTTTGGATTTGCCTGTTACCGACCCACGCTTGCTCCACGGACTCCACTTGCTTAACCCTTCACTGGCTAGGGCCTCAGTCCTACAAATAGGTGGTTACCTGTTCTACCCTACAGCTTGTTCCAGCTACAGCTAGGAGACACACGCCTTGACCCAAGACCTCACAGGTATTCAGGGATTTTGGGGTTATGCACATAAAAGTATTCGGGCCCTGTTTCTTTACTTAACCACTGTACCTTTCCTTACAGCGCTCAAGGGGTTCTTCCGGCTGTTCCCGCGTCCTGGTTTTCCGGACTTCCACCTGTGGCCTTAATATTCACACTGACGATGTCACTAAACCGTCAGGGTGTTTCTTGGGGACAGAGGGGTTGTTCATACTCTACACGACCAACGAACTTCGTAACAGACTGTGAAGCCCTTTTTTTGGTCGTCCAGAGCATGAATCCCTCCGCCGGGGATCCAGTGACCGCCTTGTTACAAGCTGTGGCGGCCCTTAGGACCGACATGACTACCGCCACGGCAGCAATACACCACCGTCTGGATGCCCTCCAAAGCACACGTTTTCCTTTACCCTCGGATGCTGAATTCGGTGACACAGTCCCCTCAGACCAACCAGCCCCGGTTATGGCTCCTGCACCCACTCCCATACTGCTTCCTACGCCTGTTCCCCTTGCTGCCCCCGAACGTTACCAGGGGGACCCTCGGAGGTATCGTACTTTCATTAATCAATGTAAGCTACACTTTTTGTGTAGACCCTTAGCGTTCCCCGATTCTGTTACAAAGGCCGCATTTCTTCTATCCCATTTGTCTGGGGTAGCGGCCACCTGGGCCAATCCGATGCTAGAGAACGACCATCCCGCCCTCTATGACTTCGATCTTCTTGTATCAGAAATGGCCAAAGTCTTTGATACACGGTATAAAGCCCACTCCAGAGACCTCGAACTCCTAGATCTAACACAAGGCAAACAAACTTTGATAGAGTACATTACTAAGTATAACCAACTCGCTGCTGAGACATCCTGGCCAGAGGAGAAAAAAGCAATCGTATTCTACCGTGGCCTTTGCAACTCCATGAAAGATGCTCTCTCAGCGGTTCCTGCCCTTCCCTCGGTATTCTCGGATTTGGTGGATCTTGCGTTACAAATAGACGCAAGGAGATCCGAGAGAAGGGCCGAAACATCTTTTTCTGCCCACTCTGGACATCCCATATCCACCGCCCCTGTTGAACCCATGCAAATAGGAGGTGTCCGTAGTCCGATAACCCTATCCGAACGAGAACGCCGGAGAAATGACAATGCCTGCTTTTATTGCGGGTTGAACGGACACTTTGTAAGGGAATGCCCCAGACGCCCCAAGAACAAAGCATCGGGTTTTCCGAGGGCTCGCCCATGATCCAGGGGGCACCGGCGAGCCTATCTCTGACCCCCTCCGAACCTGCCTTTGGCCCTGTCAGACCGATAGAGGTCCATGCCCTGCTAAAACCCACTGGGGAGATCAAACACATAGTCCATATTGTGATCGATTCCGGGGCCACTGGTTGTTTCATCGATATTTCCCTGGCCCATCGTCTCAACCTGCCCCTGGTTAGGAAGGAACATCCAGAACCAGTACATGCTGTGGACGGTACTTCGCTATCTTCCGGTCCGATCAGGTTCCAAACTGCTCCTATGGAAGTGGTGATTCAAAACAACCATAGAGAAACCTTGGTATTTGATCTGATTAACACACCACTGTTCGGCATCATACTGGGAATACCATGGTTACGGCAACATAATCCATTGATCTATTGGGGCAACGGACAGGTCACGTTCGAGTCGGATCTGTGTCAACATTACTGTCTCATCGACACAGATTCACTGTCCACTCCTGCCTCGATTCTTGGTGCCATGACCGCCACCCATCTCAACGACACGGTTTCGGACCCTGTGCCTTCACACACTGTGGGGGCTGTCACAGCCAACATACCTGCGGCCTATCACGATTTTCACATGGTGTTCGATAAAGCCACTGCTGAGGGCCTTCCCCCTCATAGACCGTACGATTGACCGATCGACCTGGTTCCGGATGCTCCTATTCCCAGGGGTAGGATTTATTCGTTGTCACGGTCAGAGGAGCAAGCCCTTAAGGACTACATACAGAAAGCACTGGAATTGGGTCATATACGTCCTTCTTGTTCTCCAGCTGCTAGTCCGATCTTCTTTGTGCCGAAAAAAGAGGGCGATCTCCGTCCGTGTGTGGACTACAGACGGCTAAATGCCATCACTATAAAGAACAGGTACCCTCTTCCGCTCATATCCACGCTACTGGACAGGTTGACTAAAGCATCCGTTTTTACCAAGCTGGACCTCAGAGGGGCGTACAATCTGGTTCGCATGCGGCTTGGGGATGAGTGGAAGACGGCGTTTTGCTCCCGACAGGGTTTATTCGAATACACTGTGATGCCCTTCGGGCTTTGTAATGCTCCTGCCACGTTCCAACGTTTTGTCAATGACGTATTCTCGGACATCCTGGATACGTTCGTGGTGGTTTATCTGGACGATATACTGATCTATTCATCCTCCCTGGAGGAACACGTCGGGCATGTTAGGGAAGTGCTCTCTCGCCTTAAGGCTAATGCCTTGTTTGCCAAACCTGAAAAGTGTCTATTTCATTCCAAGGAAGTGGAATTTCTGGGCTTTCACATATCCCCTGGAGGCCTGTCCATGAATTTTTCTAAGGTCCATGCCGTCACTGAATGGCCGACTCCCGTTACTCTGAAACAACTCCAGTCTTTTCTCGGCTTCGCAAATTTTTACCGGCGATTCATCGTCGGCTTCTCTTCTATTGTTTCTCCACTGACCGCTCTGACCAGCCCCCTGGTCCCGTTCACTTGGACCTCCACTCATCAGAAGGCTTTTGAGGAACTCAAGGCCAGGTTCGTGTCCGCCCCTGTTTTGCAGCATCCTGATCCCGATCTCCCCTATGTTCTGGAGGCAGATGCCTCCTCGTTTGCTCTAGGCGCAGTGTTGTCTCAACCATGCCCGTCCACGGGTTGTTTTCATCCAGTGGCCTATCACTCACGTAAGTTCTCTGTGGCTGAATCACACTATACGGTAACTGAAAAAGAGTTATTGGCCATCAAGGATGCTTTACAAACGTGGCGTCATCATCTCATGGGAGCAAAACATCAGACAGTGGTATATACAGACCACAAAAACCTACAGGACCTGGCCTCTCTAAAATGTGCAAACAGCAGACAGGTGCGTTGGCATTTGTTTTTTGCCGCTTTCGATTTTGTGGTCAAGCACAGACCAGGACGCATTCATGGCAAAGCTGATGCCTTATCCCGTTCTCCCGGAGGGGAGTCCTTGTCTGTGTACCCCGACACACTGCTAGGAAAGGGCCATGTCATCTGTACTTGTACTCCATCCCCCACCATGCTTACTGACATCAGGCGTTGGGTTTCCCAGAACCCTCAGGCACTCAACGAATGGGACATTGCCCTTCACGAGGGGTTACCTTTTATCCACGATAAGTTGTTCCTTCCTACGTGTGACGTACGCAACCAGGCGTTAACATGGTCACACGATGCTGCGGTAAACGGCCATCCCGGGCAACAGCGTACTCTGGACCTATTGCAACGCTGGTGCTGGTGGCCTTCCATGAGAAAAGACGTCGAACATTACGTTAACACTTGTTCCATATGTGCCCAATGTAAAACACGCAAAGGACGGCCTTTAGGGCTACTCTTGCCGCTACCCGTACCTCCCAGACCATGGCACACCGTCTCGATGGATCTCATCACTGACCTACCCCGCAAGCAGGGCTACGATACCATATGGGTTATTGTCGATTCGTACACCAAAATGGCCCGCTTTATCCCCTGTACTGGTATACCATCTGCTCCAGCCCTGGCTCGCTTATTCTTCAGATCTGTCTTCTGTCTCTTTGGTTTGCCACAGGTCATCATATCAGACCGTGGGTCACAATTCACGTCCTGTTTCTGGCGCGCTCTCACCAGACTTCTGGGGATCGATGCTCGCTTCTCTTCGGCTTATCACCCCGAAAGCGACGGGCAGACCGAGCGGGTAAATCAGGCTCTGGAGCAGTATTTGCGGTGTTTGTCCCTCCAGTACCAGGACTCTTGGGCCAAACTACTGTATATTGCTGAATTTGCATACAATAACTCCCGTCATTCGACCACTGGTTTCTCGCCCTTTTATGCTCTATACGGGCAGCATCCACGTGCCCTTCCACTTCCTGATTTTCCCTCTGCTACTCCCGCTGCTAATGCCTGTGTTCGTGATCTGGCCGGTGTCCATGCCCAGACCTTGGTCCATCTCCGTGAGGCCCAAACAGTTATGAAGAAGAAGGCTGACCGTAAACGGGCTGCAGCCCCGGAGTATCGGGTGGGTGACCGGGTGTGGCTTTCGACCAGGCATTTGCGGATCCCTGGTTGTCGCAAGTTGTTGCCTCGTTTTGTGGGCCCTTATAAGATCTCCAGGGTCTTGAATCCCGTGGCTCTCAAGCTTTCGGTTCCCCTTTCCTGGAGGATTCACCCGGTCTTCCATACTTCTCTCCTGAAACCCTACCTTGCTCCTACCCGTGTCCTGGTCCCGCCCGCTCCTGTCTCGGTGGCTTCTCAGGATGTTTATGAGGTCAGTGCCATCCTTGGGTCCCGTTTCCATCGGGGTCGGCTTCAATACCTGGTGGACTGGCTGGGCTATGGTCCCGAGGATCGCTCTTGGGTTCTCTCCCGGGATGTCCAGGCTCCGCTTCTGGTTTCTCGTTTTCATAGGGACAATCCTGCGAGCCCACGGGGTCGTGGGCCTTTGAGGGGGGATTCTGTCACACCGCTACCTAGACCGCGGACACACCATTCCGCTCGCCCCTCCTTGTCTACCCATTCCAGCACTCCCCGACACTCATGCATTATGCTCCCCACTCACGTCGCACACAGCAGGGCACGGCATGACAGGTTTGGGGTAACGGGTGTTTATCGCCCCTCACGGCGGTGGCAGATCAACTGGAGGCTCCGTCATTCCAGGAACTCCCATCCCTTGCGGAGACCGGCGCTTCCCGGCGCTTCACGGATCACGTGACTTCTGTTGCCTAGCAGCATGGCAACACTTTCGGTTCGCATCACACGTGACCCTACGTACGACCCTTCCGAGGATAAAAGGAGTCTGTGAACCGAGGGCGTTGCTTCACAGCTGTCTTGTTTTGGATCACGTGACGTTCTCTGTTCGTTCAAGGACTTGCTCTGATTCTGACCTCGGCTTGCTCCACGGATTCCTCTTGCATAGCCCTTCAAATACTTTTGGATTTGCCTGTTACCGACCCACGCTTGCTCCACGGATTCCTCTTGCCTAGCCCTTCAAGTACTTTTGGATTTGCCTATTATCGACCCACGCTTGCTCCACGGATTCCTCTTGCATAGCCCTTCAAGTACTTTTGGATTTGCCTATTATCGACCCACGCTTGCTCCACGGATTCCTCTTGCATAGCCCTTCAAGTACTTTTGGATTTGCCTGTTACCGACCCACGCTTGCTCCACGGATTCCTCTTGCCTAGCCCTTCATGTACTTTGGATTTGCCTGTTACCGACCCACGCTTGCTCCACGGACTCCACTTGCTTAACCCTTCACTGGCTAGGGCCTCAGTCCTACAAATAGGTGGTTACCTGTTCTACCCTACAGCTTGTTCCAGCTACAGCTAGGAGACCCACGCCTTGACCCAAGACCTCACAGGTATTCAGGGATTTTGGGGTTATGCACATAAAAGTATTCGGGCCCTGTTTCTTTACTTAACCACTGTACCTTTCCTTACAGCCCTCAAGGGGTTCTTCCGGCTGTTCCCGCGTCCTGGTTTTCCGGACTTCCACCTGTGGCCTTAATATTCACACTGACGATATCACTAAACCGTCAGGGTGTTTCTTGGGGACAGAGGGGTTGTTCATACTCTACACGACCAACAAACTTCGTAACACATACAAACAGTTTTCATCCACAGAGAACAATAGAAAGTATACCATCCAGCCAATTCCTAAGATACAGACGGATTATCTCAGAAGAAGATGAATACAAAAACAAGATGAAGGCCTTAAAAGTAAATTTGAAAAAAGAGGTTATCAGCCAATGAACATCAACATAAGTGTTGATAAAGTAAGCAGGATCAGCAGAGAAGAAGCATTGAAATTAAAAGAAAAATAGAAGTGGAGAAACTGGTATATGTTACCACTTACTCCCAACTGAGTCCTAAAATAAAGAAATCATCAAGAAGAATTGGACAACTCTCACACTTGATCCTGTGATGAAAAGACTCTTTCCAGAACCCCCACTTTTTGCATACAATAAAAGTAAATCAATCAGAGAACATTTGGTCAAGGCAGATTTCTCAGCTGAAAGACAGACTCAGGTAAACTGGAAAGGAACAACACTGTGTCATAATTGCAATAACTGCAATAACATAATTACAGGCAACACCATCACTCATCCTCACAAAGGGTACAAAATAAATCTCCATCACTTATCTCCATGCGACTCCAAGAATGTAATATATGGCATAAGATGCTCCTGCGGTCTATATTATGTGGGAATGACAACAAGGAAAGTGAAAACAAGATGTTCAAAACACAAGTCCAACATAAGACCTGGCGCCATCAAATGTCCAGTAACTCAACACTTCAAAAAAGAGAGACACAACATTGCCCAAATAAGGTTTATTATTTTTGAACAAATAAAAGTACCAAGGCGAGGGGGAAACCTTAACAAGATGCTGCTACAGAAAGAAACATACTGGACTGAAAAATTTAATTCCATGCAGCCGAACGGTATGAACGTTGATTGTGACCTAAGTTGTTTTTTATAACATATAAAGAAGTTTGAACAAAATTACTGAAATACGGCTTATGACTGTTGAAATGCACACTTCACTAACCACAGCGTGAGCGCTTTAAGATGGAGCCCATTTAATACACCGGGGCATGTACGGCTAATACAGACCACAAGCAAGTACAAGTCAATTGAAGAATGAGTGCCACTCGAAATAGTTGGTTTTTGAAATTCCATAAACACATCAACAGTTGAATGAAGTGTACAATTTCATAAACAACTTGACAAATATCATGAGTCAGTAACAGAAACGCACTAGGAGTAAGAATCAGTGCCATTCAACACAGTAACTTGTCATCAGTAGTTTATACAAGATGGCGCGCAGCAAAATCCATAGAAATAACCAATGCAATATATTCCAGAATCAGTTAACTAGGGTTTTGTGACTGGGACACAGCGCTATTATCTAGCGACTGTTCCCAGCACAAAACCCACACACAATAAAGTCACAGACATCCTAAAAAAAATGAACATTTTTCATTTTGTGCACAGACCAAAACATCCTCCGGTGGTTTAAGGAAGAACAATCGTAGAGCCAGATTCAATTGCAAAAAAGCAACACTGACATGTTTATGATGTTTTTAAGAAGATCACAACTTCAGAATTAAAGGTATTTGAGGTTCAAAATGTATACTGATAAAAATGACAAGAGTAATTATGATGATAATATTTGCTGAACAAACAATGACTAAGGAACTGAACAAAAATATGTTATTTTTAACTTTCAGAATCTAAGATCATTGAAACAAGGTACTGATCCGCACCTGATGAAGGGCATTCAGAACCTGAAATGCGTAGTGCATTAGAGAAACCCTTAAACAAAAAGACTATTGGCATCCTAGCCAGTTACAAGTTTGATATATGGACTAAAGTTTCTCTTAAAACAATAGGAAATGTACCACGGAGGAAGAAATGTTACACTTTGTTGTTTGAATTGTGATTTATATGGAAATGTTTCAAGTATCCTTTAATTTGATATACTGTCAAGCATGAAGTAATGCTAAAAGTGTGCAATAATCTATGTTTTGAACATTGAAGAAATTAGAAAATGAATGGCGTACACTAGTTACCACCCAAAAAACTTTATTTAAATAATTAAAACTGGTGCAAAACCACAAATAAACACAGTATTCATTTTTGCATAGTTTTATGCTCAAAAGTGTGCACGGAGCCAAGGTCATATTTGCTAAAGTGATCCCAAAATTGTTCTATGTATATTAGATTCTGTAGCCCAGAATCTGACTCTGTTAGCACCTAAAAATCCTGAGGAATTGATTTGAAACTTATGTACCAAGTCGAGAAAGCCAATATAAGAAAGGTGTGCTCCTCTACACTGCTGTTAGCGTTGTTATCATTGTTAGAGGCTACTCCAATTCTAGACAGAGCACCCACCACTAATCATCACCAGAAAAGATATGTCCTTCTCAAAAATTGAATCATTAACCACAAATAGAGCGGAAACTTTGGGCTTCTCAGCAGAAGAAGCAACAAAGATACTAGGATTAATTAAAGATACTAATATAGACCTCAGTACTACTGAAAATCCTGAAGAACTGATACATCAATTAGAACGTCTATTACGAAGAGAAATCAATCAGAAACTACATGCAACCACACTGGCTCAATATTGAATACCACAAGGGTTGAGAATAGATCTTGAACCAACCTTATACAAAGAAAATCCTGAGTTTGTTAAGGTGGAGGTACATTTTGAACAAATGCTCCCTGGATTTGATTTTGTTAACGATTGAGGAGCTATCAAAATCATTAACCACTATAGAATCAGATCTTGACAAATTGAAAACTTCACTAACCAAACTAATTTCGAAAGAAGAACTAGTAACACTATTAGAGGAAACCAACAACAAATTAGATACATACAAAAAAGAAATAGAAGCTAAGAAAATTAGAAAATTCCGAAGGGATACTCTGGATTACAAGTTGGATATTGTTTATTCATGGAAGGAATACTATCAACAGAAAGATAAGTCCAAAAGTGGAAGAACACCTTACAACAAAAGAACCCTGACTACCGGAATTGCCTCCTCTGAGGCATCTAGTGGAGAATCAGAAACACTTGAACAGGAACAACAAACACCTATAACGAGAGACGAACAAGTACCAACAACATCAAAGGGAACAAAATCACCATCTGAGAATATTGCATCTTTTTTTAGATCGGGCAAAACAAGAAGAAGAAAACCCAAGCTGGAAAGTGAACTTCTTACAGAAGAGAAACTAGTTATCAATATCTCTGATTTTAGACTGAGCAAATTTGAAGAAAAAACTTTATAAAAAGGCATTTCATTTGTCCACAGCAGTTCACTTCTAAAAGAAAAAATAGATTTTTTTAAATTGACTCGGAAGATGAAACTCAAATTATTCTTTGACACGTGCGGATGGGGAACTCCGAAAGAAGATTGTAAATTTCTAGAAATGAAATCCAAAAGTACATTTATGCCACCAATACAAAATCCAATGATTGAAGTATTCCAGAAAGAGGTTCTAAAAGATTTGGAAAAATTGAACTATCGAAAAAGAAGCAAAATGAATTTTACAAAAAGGGAGCAACAAGTGCTGAAAAACATGTGGCAAAATCCAAACTTAGTACTGAAACCAGCGGACAAGGGAAGCGCATTGGTATTGATGAATTCAGAACAATACAAAATGAAAATAGAAAGACAACTAGCAGATGTCAACACTTACCTTGAAATTTTTGAAAATCCTACGGAAAAAGTCCAGAAACTCATCAAACTTACACTAGATGAAGCTGAAACTGATGAATTAATCAACCACTGTACAAAAAACTTTTTGACGAATATTCATCCATCAATGCCTATAATATACACGCTACCAAAAATACACAAAGATCTGAGAAATCCGCCAGTAAGACCAATCATAGCTGCCAACAACAGTTTACTTGAGCCTTTGGCACAATATATAGACCGGACAATTCAACCTTCGGTTCAAAAATTCAAGACCTACATTAAAGACACAAATGATTTTCTAAACAAATTAAAAAATATCGAAATAAATGAAGAACATGACATCCTCTTCACGATGGACGTTGTAAGTCTTAATACCAACATCGCCCATGAGGGGGGACTAGAAGCCATGGAGTGGCTATTGTTAAAATCAGACACGGATTGTAAAGCAGACAAACTGTTCATCTTAAAATTGTTAAAAATTGTCTTACAGAACAACTCCTACATGTTCGAGGACAAGTACTTCATACAAACATCAGGAACATCAATGGGGGCCGCCATGGCTCCCAACTATGCCAACACATACATGGCGTACCTAGAAGATACCAATATCTTCAATGAAGAAAGGTGGACGAAACAACTAAAATGTATTTACCGCTTCATAGATGACATATTCGGCATCTGGAGTGGACCTTCAGAAGAATTAGAGATATTCTTTCAACATTTGAATAGAATGGCACCGAAGATAAACTTAACAATGAAGACCAGCAGAAAAACAATTGAATTCTTAGACGTACACATATATAAGAAAAGAGGCAAACTTGAAACCACAATGTATACAAAACTAACAGACAGAAACAGTCTGCTACATGCAAACAGTTTTCATCCACAGAGAACAATAGAAAGTATACCATTCAGCCAATTCCTAAAATACAGACGGATGATCTCAGAAGAAGATGAATACAAAAACAAGATTGAAGGCCTTCAAAGTAAATTTGAAAAAAGAGGTTATCAGCCAATGAACATCAACATAAGTGCTGATAAAGTAAGCAGGACCAGCAGAGAAGAAGCATTGAAATCAAAAGAAAAAACAGAAGTGGAGAAACTGGTATATGTTGCCACTTACTCCCAACAGAGTCCTAAAATAAAGAAAATCATCAAGAAGAACTGGACAACTCTCACACTTGATCCTGTGATGAAAAGAGTCTTTCCAGAACCCCCACTTTTTGCATACAATAAAAGTAAATCAATCAGAGAACATTTGGTCAAGACAGATTTCTCAGCTGAACGACAGACTCAGGTAAACTGGAAAGGAACAACACTGTGTTATAATTGCAATAACTGCAATAACTTAATTACAGGCAACACCATCACTCATCCTCACAAAGGGTACAAAATAAATCTCCATCACTCGTCTTCATGCGACTCCAAGAATGTAATATATGGCATAAGATGCCCCTGCGGTCTATATTATGTGGGAATGACAACAAGGAAAGTGAAAACAAGATGGTCAGAACACAAGTCCAACATAAGAACAGGTGCCATCAAATCTCCAGTAACTCAACACTTCAAAAAAGAGAGACACAACATTGCCCAAATAAGGTTTATTATTTTTGAACAAATAAAAATACCAAGCAGAGGGGGAAACCTTAACAAGATGCTGCTACAGAAAGAAACATACTGTATTGAAAAATTGAATTCCATGCAGCCGAACGGTATGAACGCTGATTGGGACCTAAGTTGTTTTTTATAACATATAAAGAAGTTTGAACAAAATTACTGAAATACGGCTTATGACTGTTGAAATGCACACCTCACTAACCACAGCGTGAGGGCTTTAAGATGGAGCCCATTTAATACACCGGGGCATGTACGGCTAATACAGACCACAAGCAAGTACAAGTCAATTGAAGAATGAGCGCCACTCGAAATAGTTGGTTTTTGAAATTCCATAAACACATCAACAGTTGAATGAAGTGTACAATTTCATAAACAACTTGACAAATATCATGAGTCAGTAACAGAAACGCACTAGGAGTAAGAATCAGTGCCATTCAACACAGAAACTTGTCATCAGTAGTTTATACAAGATGGCGCGCAGTAAAATCCATAGAACTAAGCATCTGTGTCTACATGGAAAGAGAGAAAGGACTAATTAGAACACAGTTGCCATCACAACCAACAAAACCACGGGAACGCGATTTGCAAACCCGGGCGAAGAATCCATCCTCCTCTGCCAGGAGCTGCCACGAAAGGACGAACGTAATAAGGAGTGAGAAAAACATTATACTGGAGGCAAGGACGACAGACAGATTGGTGAAAGGAAACCAAGCTACCCCGGAAGACGACTAGACAGAGGTGAGCAGCGCTTACCGCATGGACACAGTAAAATGCAATATATTCCAGAATCAGTCAACTAGGGTTTTGTGACTGGGACACAACGCTATTATCTAGCGACTGTGCCCAGCACAAAACCCACACACAATAAAGTCACAGACATCCTAAAAAAAATGAACATTTTTTTGTTTTGTTCACAGACCAAAATATCCTCCGGTGCTTTAAGGAGGAACAATCGTAGAGCCAGATTCAATTGCAAAAAAGCAACACTGACACGTTTATGATGTTTTTAAGAAGACAAAATCTTCAGAATTAAAGGTATTTGAGTTTCAAAATTTATACTGATAAAAAATGACAAGAGTAATTATGATGATGATATTTGCTAAACAAACAATGACTAAGGAACTGAACAAAAATTTGTTATTTTTAACTTACAGAATCTAAAATCATTGAAACAAGGTACTGATCCGCACCGGATGAAGGGCATTCAGAGCCCGAAACGCGTAGTGCATTAGAGGAACCCTCAAACAAAAGGACTATTGGCTTGCTAGCCAGTTACAGGTTTGATATATGGAATAAAGTTTCTCTTAAAACAATAGGAAATGTACCCACAGAGGAAGAAAATGTTACACTTTGTTGTTTGAATTGTGATTTATATGGAAATGTTTCAAGTATCATTTACTTTGATATACTGTGAAGCATGAAGTAATGCTAAAAGTGTGCAATAATGGATGTTTTGAACATTGAAGAAATTAAAAAATTAATGGGGTACACGAGTTACCACCAAAAAACTCTGTTTAAATAATTAAAACTGGTGTAAAACCACAAGTAAACACAGTATTCATTTTTGCATAGTTTTATGCTCAAAAGTGTGCACAGAGCCAAGGTCATTTTTGCTAAAGTGATCCCAAAATTATTCTTTCTCTCTCCTGGCCATTACATTACTTTGGCTATCATCTACCGACCACATGGTCAGATCTCCTCCTTCCTCTCTGGGTGGGTGGACCTCTCCTCTTCCCACCTGGTCTCGACCACTCAAATATTCCTTCTTGGAGATGTTAACATCCACCTGAATGCTTCCTGTCCTTCCTATGGACTCTTTTGGGACCTCTTTGACTCTCTCTCACTCTCTATTCTTCCCTTTAGCCTGACTCACTCAGCAGGGCACACTCTGGATGTTCTGATCTCTTCAGTTCTTCCCCTTTCTATCCCTCTCACTCCTCCTCTCTCCTGGAGTGATCACTTTCTCCTTTCCCCCCAGCTCACCCTCTCTACCCCTCAGGCCAAGCCACCTCAGCACTGCCACTTACCTTCTCGGTTATCCAACCCAAGAAGCGTGTGTCAGTTGAGGCTTTAGCTGCCACTTTCTCACCCCCTTCTTTCCCTTTGGCTGACTCACACACTGACACAGCCCTTTTCATGCACCACTCTGCTATATCTGATACTCTTGATGTTCTTGCCCCTGTCATGAGGATCCACCTGAAGCTCAAAGCCAAGTGCAACTCCTGGTATGACTCAGACCTCGTCACCCTTCAACACAAGTGCAGGGTGGCTGAGAGGAAATGGTGTTGTTCCAGTACATCCTCTGGCAAACTGGCCTACCGCCTGCTCCAGAGGCAATACCGGCTCTCTGTCCGCATCAAGAAGAGAGCCCACATCCAAGCCCGAGTCTCTGCAGCATCTAACAACTCGGCAAAACTCTTTAAAATCTGCAAGGAGCTGGCCAATCCTGCTGCAGTCTCTGCCTCTCCTGTCCACTCCCAGGCGGTCTGCACGGCTCTAACTTCTCATTTCATCTCTAAAACGCAGGACATCCAGTCCTCTCTCGTTTCCTCTCCCCCTCCTCCCTCTACTCCCTGCTCTTCCTCTGGCCCTTTTTTGGCCACCTCTACTCCCTCCTTCTGTGACTTTCCCCTGTTCTCCCCAGACAAGGTTTCTAGACAAGTCCAATCTAAGTCTCGTCAAAACAGGTTCACCCCTGTTCAGTGCTTAATTTGTAAAAGAATCAGTGCCAGTGCCCAAAAAATATTGGCACCATAATGCTGGGCGCAGCGCCGCCTGCAGTGCGGGCACAGCGCTGCCCTCAGCGCGGGCGCACCGGTCGCCCCAGTTCAGTGCTAGACCTACCTAGATCGGCCCACCACCAGCCCATCACACTGCTGCTGCTCCATGTCACATGTTTGGCGCTGCAGCAACTGCTGGCACAGGCTAGTAGTAAATACGCAACTAAGACATTCTCCTCCTGTAACTACACCTTGATGCCCCCGGGCTGTGTGAGCACTTTAAAAATGCAAATAAATAAAAAAGCATTCTGTTTCAGTCACTGTTGCACTGTATTTGTCTCTACCTCTTCTGCCCCATCTGACAGTCTGTTAAAGTACACCAAGTATTGTTAATCGGTTACCTCCAGGAAGAGCACCCTCCCCTCAGCCCGTACTTCAGTCAACTCATCCAGGTGTTTTGTGTAATCAATTTACTCTCAAGCCCTTATCAGTCATCACATCTCATAAATGCATCCCTCTCCACCCTTCCTTCAAGCATGAGCATGGTGTTGTATAACTTGAAAAAAGTCATTTCTGCAAGACATTGTTGTGAAATCAACGGCCTGTGCTACTTCTGCTTTGGGGCCATTTTCCACCTTAACACATATTAAAAAACTAAATATATTTTGTCACCCAATATTCAGGAGCCAGAGGAGAATGCATATTCGGATAGCTCCTTCCCACTGACATGTTCTTGACATACTTTACTAAACTGCGGGGTGTAACAGACACCCACCTCGCTATCTGAGGATTCCAATGTGAGGATTGCACGTGCTATCATTCGGAGCACATGCTGGGAGCGTATTGTACCCAGTTTAAAGGGGCACATCTGGTGTATAAACCACACATCAGGATGGAAAACATGCGCTGGAATTCTGTAAAAAAAATGACAGCAAAAGACGGTTGAGAATTATACAGGAATACTCAACTAGTGCTTTTATTTATGACGACAGATTAGTGGGTATGTGCACCATGTTTATCGCCGTCTAGTTTACATGTGTATATCTTTAAGCCTGAAATAGCATTTCAGAAGTTCGTCTTTGCATGGGCTTTTCTCGCGAAGTGCAGCCGGTTCGGTTTTGGCCCAATGTGTGCACCGTTCCGGGTCCCCTCCCTGAAGCTCATTTGTGCTTGTAATGAGACCTATAACATTAAAAGGAAGAACCGAAACACCCAGGCAAAAATTGACAGTTCATGTTTCATTTAGATGAATGCTATCCAGGGTCAGACTGGGGCATACAATTGTCGCGAGTCGGACTCAGCACCAATGAAAAAGTGGCCAAAGTTGCAAACGACAATTCATTCCTTTTGTGACAGACACTAGTGGGACCACGCTGCTGCCCGTGCCCCGCCCAGTCCTGGGCTTTGCCCTGCATTGCCTCAATCACTTAGGCTACCTTCCGTGGGGCCACCACCGCCACGGCCATGCTGAACCTGATGATGGTAAAAATAGGTGCGCGGTGCAGCGCCCCACGGAAGGTAAGATTTTAAAAGAAAAAACGTATATTTGGGTGGCTGGGGCCCATCACTTTCGAAGTGATGGGCCACAGCCGCCACTCAAAATCAGTTATTTCTTTTAAAACCTACCATCCGTGGTGTGAGGCCCCAGCCACCGGCCTCACGGAAGGTCAGGTTTTCAAAGAAAAAAGTAAAAAACATACTTTTGGGCACAATCCATGGGCCCGGCCGCCTGCGGCAGAGTCATCTGACTCAGTCTGCGGTCCCTGGCAGCTCCATGTCACAGAAATTGGCCTGGGCCTGGCACTGACTGCAGTCAGCAGCACACTGCACACAGGTCAGACAGACAGAAGCCTGGGCGCGGACGGGCCCCTGGTGGGGTCCTGACTCCTGGGCAGTCAGGATACCACCAGGGGACAGTGCCACTGCTCGGGCCCTGACCTGGGCCTTCCTTGCCTGATCACTTGACTGTGACAGGCTCAGGCTGCACCGCACGCAACAACAAGTGACTTACGTGCTTTGCCGGCTGAGACTTGCTCTCCTGTCGGAGTCTCAGGGTGGGGGGGCTGGGTGCGCACACTGGCACCCGCACAAATGAAAAAGCAGGCAGAGGGGGCCCCAGGAAGCAACTGGGCCGCACCAGTCAGTGCAGCAGGGCAGGCTCTCTCTCTCAACTAGTCAGGACCGACGATGCCACGCCTCGACACCTTCACTTCACAGTAACTTGTGAGATGAAGGTGGCGCTGCGCTGCCTCCTGTGGCAACAACAACACGTCACCTTGTAATTTCACTGGCTCAGAAGAACAGCCAATGAAAACTGCACATTCTGTGTTACTATACAGAATGTATCAAATACTGCGTAGTAACAACAGAATGGTAGTTTTCATTGGCTGTTGTTTGTAACCTTTTGTTGTTCATTGCTATTGCTAGCCCCTCCCAAGCCCAGCCAGCCATGGCCTGCAAACTGCAAGCACGAGAGATCGAGATCAGAATGACAAATCCCAATGATGTATAATCGAAGAAAAGCGAAGTGGAAGAACAAACAAAGCAATTGCACATGCGCTGGTCCTGCATGAGTTCCAGTGCCCAAAAAAGAGTGCCGGTGTTGAGCGCCACCACAAATTAAGCACTGCTGGGTTCCTCCAAAACCATGAAGGACCACATTCACACCCTGGCTCCTGCTCTGGCTGACTTCTGAAACCACTCCTTTGCCACTGGAGTCTTCCATTCCCCCTGAAACACTCCCTTCTGCACCCTTTTCTTAGGAAACCCTCTGCCTACCCGTCCTGCCCGGTTAACTATCGCCCAATCTCCATCACCCCTTTCCAGGGCAAACTCCTGAAAAAGCTTGCCATCTCCCAGCTTAATCTTCACATCCATAACCATCAGTCTTGCTTCAGAGCTGCCAGAAGCACGGAAACTGCTCTCCTGAACATCCATGAAGACTTGCTCTCCAACCTCAATTCCAACACACCTTGTGTCCTCATCTTACTTGATCTCTCTTCTGCCTTTGACACGGTCAACCATGCTATCATGCTCAACCGTCTCTGTGATAACCTGGGTATCACCGATCAGGCCCTGGCTTGGCTGACTTCTTTCCTCTCTGATCAACCCTCCCAGGTCCAACTTGTATCCTTCCTCTCCTCTATCTCTATCTCTTCCTGTGGTGTTCCTCAGTGGTCTAACCTCTCTCCTTGGCTGTTCAACCAATAACTGGCACTTCTTGCCTGCTGCATTGCCGCTCTCTGCCCCAGCTTTCAGTGGTATGCGGATGACACTCATCTCATTTCCAGGCTCCCTTCAGCCGCCTCTTCTTTTTCTCTCATCTCTGACTGTCTGTCTGCTGTCCAGGAGTGGTGTGCCGCCAATGATCTATGCCTTAATGCCAGTAAGACTGAGCTTTTCCTCATTGGCACACCTGCTCCCTCCTTTCCTGTCACTCACCGACCAGCCTCTCTTGGCCCTCATCCTGCTCCCACCTGTGAGGCTAAACACCTTGTGGTTATCTTTGACTCCACACTCTCCTTCTCCTCTCACATCTCTGACGCCTCTAAGAAGTCACACTACTAGTGCACCTCCTCTTATGTATTCTGCCTTTCCTCTCCTTCCCCCAGAAGTTCACTGTCTCCAGAGGTCTGGTTCCCTCTAAGCTGGACCACTGCAACAGCCTCTTTCTAAATCTGCCTACCTCTACTCTCCGCCCTCTGCAACTCATCCAAAACAGGACTGCACAACTTGTCCTTGGCCTTAAGCCCAGGGATCGTATCTCTCCAGGACTGAAATCTCTGCACTGGCTCCCAGTGGCTACGAGGATTAAGTTTAAAACCCTCTGAATTGACCACAAGGCCTTCTGGGTCCTGGGGCCTCAATACCTTCAACTCTCTCTTCCTAAATATCTTCCTTCTCAAGCTCTTCGCTCATCCGCTTCCAACTCCATCAGGGTCAGTCGCTTCTCCAAGCAACGAGTTGGTGGAAGATCTCTTTCTTCGGCTGGGACTTCCCTCTGGAACAGCCTCCCAGGCTCTCTGAAACTTGAGGAGAACCATCTCCGGTTCCGTAAGCACCTCCAGACCTTCCTCTTTGCTTCTGCTTTCTCTCCTCCTCTCCCCTGCTGAACTACTGGCTGAAACTGCACTAGTCACATGGCTACCTTCTGTTCTCGTGCCCAGGTCCCCTCCCCGCCAGTTGGACACCTGCACTGCCCAACATGGCAACCCTTGCACTCGGGTGCTGTTTCTGTATCCCTACAGCCCCTTACCAGCATTTGACACCTGATGAGGCACTTGCCACCAGCTGGCTTCACTTCTCATTTATTGTTTTATTTATTTTACTGTTTATCCTATGTACTGCACTGCCTCTCCCCCTTGCCCCTCACACTTTTCCCCTTCACCCCTCCCGTGCACTTGATCGATCTCAATGTCACTTGGCCTAGAAAGATCATTGTCTCTGTCTTCCCTCTGTTCCCCCTCCCTTGCCTCGTCGCACCTTGAAACACTTGTGTACAGGCGCGTTATAAATGCCTTATCATATCATATCATGTCATTTTATAGCTTTGGAAACCAGCTTCATAACTCTGAAAACGCAACATTTTGACACTCATCCAAGACATCTTACCATATTGTGTAAAAGTGTAAATACTCGGGTACAACTGTGATAGAGGAGCCTAAGGCTTGTCAGAGGTGCTGGGGTATAGCGGTGGGAGGAATAACCAAGGATTCTGCCCCCTGCCCTAATTGCCAGATTAATTCCTGAAAAACACTGTTCACTTCCATCTCTAGTAGGCATTGGCCTTGCAGTCAGATGTCCCAGCTGGAGGTTTTGAACGATCGGACCAAAAAAAAGGTCAGACCGTACAAAACGATGGAAAAATGCTACCACCAAAGGTTCGAACACCAAACGTTTGAACCTTTGGTGGTAGCATTGCAGGTGCAACATCCCGCTCACTATACTGTGTGTCATAGTGAGCGGGGTGTTGCTGTGACACCCCCGCAGCACACCCGCAAAAAAAAAATAATAACAAAAAATAAAAGAAAAAAAAACGGGGGCTGTAGGGATTTCCCCCCTCCACCCCTGCTCACTACAGTATAGTGAGCGGGGGTTGCGGGGGAAACCCCTGCAGCCCCCGTAGTATGTAAGTGTGTTTGCATGAGAAAGGTGCAAACATTTGGTAGTTCGCACCTTTCTCATGCGAACATTCCGGCCTCAGTAAAATCAGCCGCAGTCGGATCACTTAGAATCCAGCTGGGCATTGAGAACATAACCTGAACAAGTTAGAGTGAGGTTAGAGACAACTCTCACTTTTCCAGCCAACATACTGAGGAAGGTAAAATGAGTGACTGTTGTCCTCATATCTGAAGTATTGGTTTATCTGAAACAAAAGTTCATGTTTCCAATATTAATAAGAATGAAGAGGGGAGAGAGACAGCGAGAGAGAGAGAGAAAACGCCAGGTTATTTTATTTTGTGCGGTCTACTGCTCTCTTCCCCTGACTAATTGATGGCTCTAGAAAGTCTGCAGGCATCTTACACACAAGGCCCACAAAGACAGCCACCCTATTATTTGGCTCTGGTGCAGGCATCTTACACACATGTCCCACAAAGAGAGCAACCCTATTAAGTCTAGCCTTTAGTACATAAGCACTACTTAAGCTATGAACACTATCTCCCCTTTAGTCCTATCACGCTCCACAGATTAGTCAGTAACCACATGCAATGCATTCCAACCTATCAGATCAAAGGCGCTACCCTTCAGATTATGTATCCCCAAGTGTTTATCCCAAACCCATATTAGCAGGTCGGCAGTCAGGATCTTGGTACTGCTGACCTGCCACAATCAACACCACATTGTTGACATATGTCCATTCCCCTATCCCACTAACAAGCTCTACCTCTTTTCTTTCACAGGCACATACGTGCATTAAGGCCAACAGAAATGGCAGAAGTGAGCTATATAAGACCACTTTACATTACAATACACTATCATGTTTGGTGAAAATGGGCAACTAGTTTCTAACACAGTAAATAACCCCAGAATATACGTGCGACATACCCATCATCCGTCCTCTCTTTTTTGCACAATCATAGTCGAACAACTAGCTGAGCCGGGATTGCAGAAATTGTGTGCCCACACAAAAATCCATGATTCCAGAAATGCTTTTAAATGAATGCATATTTAAGCTGACTCCATTTTGGCTCTGGTGCAAAACATTGCCATGCACTGGCGCAAAGTGTTGGTGCTACAATGTACAGCGTAGTGTGATTTAGCGGGATAGCCCTGCTTTGTAAAACTGACAATTTAAGATTCAGTATACACAGTTTAGGTAATATCTCATAAAGGGTGCAGGATATCAAATTTAGAAAGATATTTCTGCTGGCTAAAGCCTCACCTTTCAGAATCTGCTTTCTTCCAACAACCCATTCTCAGGCAGATATTCCCGTATCTCAGCTATCCAAACTGAATCTCTGCCATCCTCACCTTCATCCTCTCCCACTTAGACTATACAAACTGCCCTTGTCTAGGCGCACCAGCATTTCAACTTAGGAAACTCCAAAGTACCAAATCTATGCGGCCTGCCTGCGCATTGGCCTCTCTCCATCACCACACTGAGAGTCCTACACTGGCTCTCTATTGATCGACAAACTACCTTTAAAGCCATATGTATTACTCACCGTGCCACCCGCAACAATGGCCCTGAATTCCTCCAAGATAACCTCACATGCTACCGGCCCCCCAGGACACTCAGATCGGCCGCAACCTTTCTCCTAGTTATACCCCAAAATAACTGCACCAGACTGGGTGGATCCTCCTTGTCACTCCAAGCTCCCACCATCTTGGACTCTTTGCCTCAGATCCCAAGCACTGACAATCACCTTGCATTCAGACAGGCCCTCAAAACCTGTCTGTTTCCTTCCTCCTCCTGAAATCCCTCTTCCAAACTAAGCTTTGATTGCTCCTCGCACACAAGTACTGGCACGGACCCAACAAAACACCAACCATTTCAAACCCCTGAGGATGCTGGCAGCGTTTGCAGCGGCAAACCGTGATCAACTCGCCCCTTCCACTCCCACAGATGAGAGTACATCACCCCTCACCCTTACCTGGTCCACTAACACTATAACTGGTGCAAACTAGTCACCAAGCAACACCTGTAAATCTGATTGTTCCTTGGACATGGCCACTTAAAAGTGCCTGGACAGAATGCTCGATTAGACAGACACTTTAAAAGCTTTTGTGGGGTAGGAATAGAGATGCACTAAGACACACATAGACGGTTCTTTCCTTAGGGTGTGGGAAACAATGCCATTGGTCTTAGGCCATAGGTGGCAATGTCGATTTAATGTACTTGTCTATTGCACTCAAAGAATGCCACCAGCCAAGGCCTTCCCGATGGTAGTATGCTAATGTATTTATTTATTTTTATTTATTGGTCATTATATAGCACCTATACACCGGAACAAGAGTTTCAAAGCACTCCAACAGAGGGAGGTTAGACGTTAAGAGTTAAAGGTAATTTAAATTCTTAAAAAGGCATTGGAACATTCAGAATGGGCAAGTGCTATACATTTACAGGTACAACATGATACAATGGAATACATACGATTTTACAACATGAAACAAAAATGATTGTACGTGCCTGACGGTGGTTTCAATAATGTAAGAGCTCATCATACAGAAAGGAGAGAATAGGAGGGGAAATGGGAGGGTAGAGACAAACAGAACCATAAGACTAATGTACGCGCCTGACAGCGTTTCTGATAGTGAACTGTCATACTAGAACTGAAGGCATTTCAGAAAGTGCCAAGTACTGTGAAAAAAAGATAGGAGAAAGGGGAGGAGGGAGGAGAAGGGGGAGGGACAGACAGGATAGTGAGATAGATAGGTGTTGCTAGGGGAATGAAGGCAAATCGATGCATTGCAAGAGGAAGGTGCAGAGAAGTAAAACACGCCAACATTGGAAAGATCACACATATGCAGTGTATGAGGAAGATGCAGTGAAGTAAAAAAAAAACAAAATGTAAATGTCCAAGATCAAACAGATGCAGTGCGTGAGAAAGGTGCAGAGAAGTAAAACACACCATAATTCAAATGTGCAAGATCACACAGATGCAGTGCATGCAGAGGGTGCAGAGAAATAAAAAACACACACATTTGAATGTCCAAGATCACACAGATGCAGAGCATGAGGAAGTGCAGAGAAGTAAAACACACCAAAATGCAAATGTCCAAGATCTCACAGATGCAGTACATGAGGAGGGAGCGGAGAAGTAAAAAAAAAACACCAGAATTTGTATGTCCAAGATCACACAGATGCAGTGCATGACAAAGGTGCATAGAAGTAAAAAATACAAAAATTCGAATTGCACTATGAAGGAATAGAGAGACCAGTTGCAGTCAGTGACCACCGGAGCATCAGCGCAGTGAGGTACTGATGTGAATTGCAGTGAAATTAAGTACTGGGATCAAGTGGGGGAGTGCAGGGCATCATGGACTGCAGGGGGGTGGAGGAGAGAGGGATAACTCATGTGGCGCTCTTACCTTGTGCAGCACTGAGATGTGAAAAATGACTAGATGTGCCTCGGAACAGTTGAAGGCAGCCAGACAAGGAGAACCATAGCCCTTCAAGGAGGCCCTTTGAGGGGGCCGGCGGTCTCCTGCAGGCTCTGGTTCGCCATCTGCTGATTTTGTGGAGGCTGGCCAATCACGGCAAGCATCCTCTGCAGGCTGGGAGGAAAGAAAAAGCTGATCAAATTTGCTGCGAGGGGCGACCATGCTGGAAGGTCCCTCGGCGGCAAGCGAACAATGGTGGAGGTACGAGAGTGTGCACATGGTGCTGGGGGGAGCAGCAGATCAGAAGTGGAGAAAAAAGAATCCCACCAGAAGATGCACTCGAATGATCAGCCTAACACCGTGGGAGACCTAATAAAACAAAAATGCAGATACAATCAGTTTGAGTTTAAGGTATGTATAGATTGCTTTGTCATGATTAATTAGGCAGTAACTGCCAACTCAGTTCCTTCACCTCACCCCCCCCCCGAGCAAAGGTGGAGCACATACAAAGCGCTTATACAGATTCAACTTTACTAAAGCCTCCAACGTGTCTCGCACCACCCCAGCCAATACCCTCTGTCCCATCAATGAGTTAGGAACCAGGCCTGTGTATAGTAAGAATATATATTTATTTAAGATTTGACAAAGAATAATTGCAACCAAACATCAGCCCCCGATGCCACGGGACAACACAATGTCACAATTTTAAATTACTTGCATCAATTGACTGACTTGTATTTCTAATTAACACATAGATACTACAACGCACAGGTAAAAATGTAGACACTGTACATCAAACACACACAGAGGATTTCTTGCACATTAACAATTATGACATTTTAACAGCCCGCAGTGATTTCTTGGGTTATCACAATGCTCTTCTCTCCCAGCAACCCCCACCCCCATGCATCAGTTATATATGACCCCTTAATTTGAAGGCAAGGTACAGGGAGTGAGAATACAGTAGCAAAATCATTTTGGCTTTTTATTAAAAGGCAGTGTTGACAAATAGACCCGATGGAAAAAAAATGTTTTGGGTTTTGTATTTGAAAGGCAAAGTTTAGGAAAGGAACTCACTGGTAAAATTATTTTGGCCTTTTTATTATCATGACATGCAGGGCCTTGGGAAAATCACTTTGAGATTCAAGTAAATGAATGGGAAATTTCATTTTGCACACTTTACATTCACTTGAATGGCAGCATTTTAGGGGTACTTATTTTGGGATTGTGGGCACCCCCTTCAGTACAGAAGACAGGGATTTCAGAAAGGTATAGACACCCAATTACTTTATTGTCTATCCTGGCTCTAACACACTGGGCATAAACTTTGTTTCAAACTCTAACAACACTCATCCCGTGATTTTTCTATATGGGAATTAATTGATTTAACTCCAATTCAATGCGCAAAGGATCCTAACAGATTCCCCCTCCCCACAATTTAATGGAAAGGATTAAGGCAGGTAGTTCCCAAAACAATTCAATGGAAATAGATAGGGTGATTTTCTATAGTGGAATTAATTTGAGTTGGATTTAATAAAATGTGCCAAGGGTCTCCGCAGTTCCACCTCACTACCCGCTATGCAAGACAGAGATTATGTCTGGCAGATTCCCCCCCAACACTTTTGTTGGCATTCAGATTAATCTACTTACATGGGAGGCCTTGACTATGGGGCATCCAGGGAAACAGCAGTGCACCTCAGAGGACAGCACAGATATGGTTGTAGGCTTCAGTCAAGGGTAGTCCCCAGCACCCAGACTTCCTCTAGCTCCTGAAATAGCAATGCTTAAGGCCTTGGTAGCTCTGCTGTCTTTCTGCTAGTTCTCTGCAAGAGTCCTGAAGCAGACTACCTCCAGCAAGAGTGGGAAAGTCAAAGGAAAAATAAAAATTCCAAAGGAAGGTCCCAAGAGTCGAAAAGTCATTGAAAGATTATAGGGCTGGTGACACTCCATAATTATCAAAATTCCCACGCTACGGATTGGCCAGATCTCTCCCTCTCCCGCCCCCCAATACGCCCACTGCCTGCTAATAGGACAAAGAGTTAGGGGGTGTAAATGATGGAGGCTGAGGGTGAGGGCAGAGAAAGATTCATCATCCCAAAATGTTGGTTTAACTTCTTCAGTACCCTTAACAGCATGGCAGCTACCCTAATTTTTCAGATAATTGCAGGCACATATATATTTATGAGTTCTATATGTTATGGTGAGTCGGAAAATACTAATCATATCTTGGCATGCCCTCCTGGGAGGAGCTACAGTGTTTATCGATTTACCCCTGAGCTGAAATAGTCACAAATCTGCCACTTCCTGATTCAAGCCATACTTCCATAACCTACCATCAAAACACCTTTCTATTCCTTCAAAATTATGAGAAGACTGGAATCATTATTGTCTTCATAACTCAAGTTGTATCCATCATACAAAATTTGTTTTTACATGGTCCCGATGGGCTTCTGATCCCTTTTAACATGAACCCCGGATGAGCTCAGTGGAATACATGATGCACCTTTTATTCAAGAAAATGTATTCAATATTAATCATGGGCAAGGCACGGCAAGTGTACCTGAGATTCACACCAGCTCCCACCATTTCTGAGTTTTCATTTCTCTATCGTCACCTGACTTAAACATCTGCTTATCAGCAATCTGTTTCATACACAATGTTTGATCAACCATTAATGGTTCTGAAGCTATTTCCTGAGGTCAAGTTAGCCCTGAAAAAGGTAATTTCTGTTGGCCACTAATGCACAGCTAATGGGCAGACCTGACTTTAAAGATCATAATTGCTGGCTGTGTTATGTGCAAATCCCACGAGATTCTGATCTAATTCTCTGTTAATTCTTTGTATTTATAAATGAAAACGAGGCCTGCTTTTGCTGTGGTGGGTGGGGGGTTTGGGGAGCCCCAGTCTTGAGTTCAAATGTTCAAAGGCACAGTCCTTTCAGTTCAGTGTGGAAAACACCAGCTGCATCCACAAGATGTGCTTACATGTACCATTTTAGCATTATATCTAGGCCTGCAGTTCATAAATACAATCTTTCTTTTCTTCTATATTAGCACAGAGGTAAATTACTTAATAATCTTATGCACACAGATAGATCACAGTTAACATAGGATACCAGTGTTCACTTTTACAAAATTGAAATAGGCCTTTCTATTTACATGACGTGATTTTATATGATGAAAATTAAGTCTCTTTATTCCTGATAATGCAATCTGTTAGCAATATTACAGTTCTAAGGCACACTCTCCTTCAACTCATTGGGCCTCATTAGGACCCTGGCGGAATGGGTTTAATGGTGCCGGTAATGGTGCCGGTGCCGTTAAACCCATTCCACCCTATTACGAGGTTCCCTCGCGGGACCCGCTCTGGGCGTCTGGTCAGACCAGACGCCCTTTTCGGATTCCGTGAGGGGACCAGGGAGCTAACAACAGGCCCGTTATTATTGGGCCCATTGTTAGCTCCCTACCCATTCCCATTGAGCCCTATGCGGGCTCAAATGGGAATGGCGATGGGTAAATTGAGTGAGGAATTATCGGGTCCTTCAAGGTTGGAATGGCCCAGTAATTCCTCATTCAAGGAACCCAGACCCGAGTTTGGAGACAGCCATGCTGCAAATAGCGGCATGGCTACCTCCAAACTCGTAATGAGCCTTTGACATTGATTTCCCTTGCATGAACATTTATACACATATTATTTATGTATTTTTGCTGATTCTTATACATTCTTTTTGAGTATTAATTCCTTTACTCCCTGTAGTTGCGTGTTATTCTCCATCTGGGTTTCCTTCCTTTCCTGTCATTCCTCAGATGGTTCCTATGCTGTACCCTCACTGGGCTCTTCAATCAGTCATAAAGTCTGTCTGGGGTCACAGCTCTTCAACTGATTGACATGAACCCATGTCCCTTCTGTATGTTCTCCTTTAGGGATGCAGATCTCAAAGGCGACAGGTTAAATTTTATGGAAAATTTCAAAGTCACCATGCCGAGAGGGGAGGATCCTCTGCACCTTGGTCTGTTTCCTTTGGAAATTGCATAGGTAGACCCTATCTCCTACTTTGTACTCCTTCATGGTAGTTTCTAAGTCACAGTAGGCTTTCATTCCTTCTGCTAACCTTTCTAAATTGTTCTGAGCATAAGCAAAAGCTTGCTGAAGGTGTTTCTGTATATTCTCAATGTACTCATTGGTAGTGGACGCATTGATCAGGGTCTGCTCTTAAGTTCTGTAGAGCAGTTGCTGAGGTAGCATCATTTTTCATCCAGTCATGAGCTCAAATGGAGAATTTTGGTTGCAGAAGACAGTGTGGACTTAATGGCCATTAGGACAAGCGGTAATCAGATGTCCCAACTTGGTCCAGAGTCCACCACAAATATGCCCACAATAGTTTTATTGTACCTCTCAACTCCCCAGCTTGAGGCTTGATGGTAGGCAAAGTGGAGTTTACTCTTTAACCCTAGTATTTCCCACATCTTGTTCATCACCTCACTGGTGAAATGACTTACTCAGTCTGACTCAATCCTTTGGGGAAGGCCAAAATGAGAGAGGATGTGGTTGAACATTAGTGTGGAAGCTGTCTCCGCCTTGCAATTCAGGGCTGGAAGATATTCTACCTTCTTGGTAAACAAGCAAGTCACAGTCAACATGTACTTGTTTCCTCTATTTGAGCGAATCACTGGCCCGATGAAATTGACATGAAAATCCGACCAAGGCATTGACATTCCCTTTTTCTTTAGGGTAGCTCTCTGGTGAGAGAACCCGGCTGAAACTGAGCACACACAAGACAGCCCTTTAAGTAGATGTCGATTTCCTGGCCCGTTTATGGCCAATATGCAACCTTGCACAAGATTTCTAATGTGGTATGAAACCCCCTATGACCGGTAGTGGCCACGTCATGGTCGTGACTTAACATCAGGCTATGGAATGAGGTAGGTGCCACCCACTGGTCACATCCAGATATGGAACATTTTGGAAAACTTCATCAACACCCGAAGATTCTCCTTCCTGATATAATCAGATTCTGTCAGAGTAAAATTCACGGGGTCTTCCATATGTTGATAACATTCCCAACAATTGAGTCCTCTTTTTGTGCAGTAATCAGTTCTGCATCTGGGGTTTCTTTACTCCACTGGGCAGTTGAGAGTTCATTATTGGCATGGGTTTAGGACTTGGTGACAGCAGTGACCTGGATTTCCCCCAACCGGGATACGGTTTCTATGAGATCCCTGTGAATGGCTCCGGTTTTAGGTAACTGGTCAGCCAAGTCATTTTCAGTTTTGTCTTGTCCCTTTAATTTGGAGTGACCTCTGATCTTTTTCCAATAGATGGTCAGCTCATTAGAGGTTATCAGATCATCAATTGATTGAATTCATTTTGCATGGTTTAGCGTTTTATTGTTTGCACATAGCATGCCTTGATTTTTCCAGTTGTTCAGGTGTTCCACAAACCCATTCCTGACATAATTAGAGTCAGTGACCAGTTTTTTGAGTTAGTGATGTGCTGCAGTGAGAATGGCTTGATCTACCATCATTAACTCTGGAACCTGACTACCTTGAGTACCTATTTTTGTAACCAGCAGAGGGTTCTGGATTGTTAACATGGTAGGAGCACCCATTCACATAAACTGTGGGTATTCCTTGTAGAGTTTATGCGGGGATATGCCTCCATATTGTCATTGGTCCTTAGACTTTATTCCTCATGAATGGCTGGTAATTCTTCAACGCCCACACCATTGCCAGGTGTGCCTTTTCATAGTCATTGGATTTTCACACAGGACAAAATCTTGCTGGTGTACAAGATTACTTTGTTGTGCTTTTGGTACAATACTGCTGTTAAGAAAGTAGCTGAGAACCCCGTCTCCCAGAAGAACTCCTTGTTTTTTTATGGGGTAAGCCAAACAAGGGGCTTGGGAAAGGGTTCTCTTTAGTTATTTTAGTGCCTTCGATTGTTCTGGGCCGCTCTCCACTTGACCACAGCCTTTAATAAATGGACCAAGGGTCGAGTGACCTCTGCATAGTCTGCAATGAACTTTCTGCTATAATTAGTGAGTCCAAGAAGGCTTCTTAGTCCTCGCAGGGTAATAGAGTCTTTCAACTTCAATGATGATTCCACCTTTTTTGCTTGGCGACTGAGACTGTCAGGTTTGATTATGTGTCCTAAGAAGTTCACATGGGTCTTAAACCAATATGTCTCTGAACAGGACAGTTTTGCTCCGGCTTTCTGCAACTGGGTCAGAACATAGCATATTTCCACTATACGTTCCTCCACATTTGAGCTCTTGATTAAGACATCATCTACATAGGTCAGGTTTCCCCTTTTGCCCAAATCGGGCATTGCCTTATGTAGGAAGATGTTAGATTTGCTGCCAGAGTTTATGTATCCAAAGGGGGTTTGGGTCCACGTGTATTGCTGACCCCCAAAGGTAAAGGCAATCTTGTACTGGTCTTCCCTACTCATGGGTATTGTCTAGTAAACGTTGGTCAGGTTAATGGTGGTATACACCTTTGACCCTTGGATCTGGGCCAGTCCCAGATTGATCTAGGGAAAGGACCATCTTGACATGTGGACCTATTTATTTAACTCTGTTAGGTCTATGAAAAGTCTCCATTGGCCATCAGGTTTGAGTATCCCCAGTACCGGGTTGTTAAAGGTTCTGTGGATTGGCCAAATTATCCCACAGGATTCTACATTTTTACTAATCTCTGTAAGTGACTCCATGGATGTGAGATGTAACCGGTATTGCTTCACAAATACTGAAGCCATCTCGGGGTCCGTGTGTATGGTGGTTAAATGTATCTCTGAGCAACCACAGTCATATGAATCCCCTGCAAAGATATACTGAAAATCTAGAAACACCTTTTTAAGCTTCTGTTTTTGCTCCTCGGTCTCACAGGCATCAGCCAGATTGATTTGTTCTTCGACCATCTGCTTAAAGCCTGGAAAGAGCTCAGGCTTGGCAATTTCAGCAGTGTCCTCCAGTTGGGTGGGGAGATCTCTTGTGGTTGTGTTGGCCTGGATGGGAGGTTCCAAGGATGTTAGGTAGTCACTGTTGACTCGGAATACCATCTCATCCTTCCTGATATCACAGTTCACCTCTACCACATCATAAGGGCTGGAAGAGTACACCAAGAAATTCCACCCTTGCCTGATGAAAATCTTTTCCGGATGGATACTGTAATTAAAATTGTAGCAGTCATTTGAAATTGGCCCAAGAATCTCATTACCTAAATCAATAGAATAATGCTGGGCATCAACCGCCATTCCAATAAAAGTGTCTGCACCCAAAGTGATAATTCGAGGGTCGCTGTTATCCACCAATATTCGAATGGTGTTGTGTTCTAGGTCAAATAGTGGTGTTAGATGTAAATACAAACCTTGCTGTTGGAGATGATAATTCAAATTTATATGGGCGTCCTGGTTTTTGTAGGTTCTGCCCTCGCTTAATTTTTAGGGGAATTGTAAATCGTCACACCTGCCCTGGGGTGGTAACCTCTTCTCTCACTTGAACGTCAACCGCAAATGGCAGCAATTGAGCTGACCAAAATGCTTTCTCAGTGTTGTCAAAGCCCATGAGGTTACCCCCAGTCGGGATCAGGCTTTGTTATTAATTAGGTCCAAATTAATTGTGAATCAATTGAGAATGCCACTGCCTAAGTAAAAGGTGGAGGGGATATCTCTCACAACCCAAAAATGATGTTCTATGCTTTTTTCACCAATTGACCTTTTTAGCATACACCTGCTATGCAGAAGATGTTTGGAATTTGGAGTTTTCAGACTCATTTCCCACTTATCAATCAATTTAAATGTGGGAATGGTCTGATCTTTTGGGAGTTTCCTGAATAATGCTTTGCTGATGAAGCTTCTTCTGTTATTCAGGCATACTCTGGAGAGAACAGGCTCCTCCCGTCATTTATCTGAATAGGGAAAAACAGCTGTTCACCATTTCTCAGGATGTCGGTCAAACTTTGAGCTGGTTTTTCATCATCTTTTGTCATGGAATTTGGGTTTTCCTCTGAATTGTGGATTGGTAAAAACTTTAGAGCATTTCCCTCCAGTGTGGAATGCCACTAAAACTGGGAGGGAGGTTGATTTTCAAGAATGTAGAAGGGTTCCCATTGCCAGTTTGTTCTCCTGCAGAGATGACAGTGATGTCTCGGACTTGATTGTTTCTGAAAATGTAATTCTATTTCATCGAACCGTTGTTCAATCATGTGGCATGAGTCATTCAAACTCACATAATGTGGCTTTGTTTTAATTTAATTGGCCTGCTAGTCTGGGTCCAGAGGATCTTGTTCATACTGTCAATCAGGGGTGGCAACCTCTGAAGGAGGTCATTCCCCAAGAGACAAGGTGTGCTCTCTGCAATCATGACTGTCACTGGGTGTTTCACCCTATGTCGCCCAATTTTTATCACCAGATACACAGTTCCTTCGACGGAAATATCATTCGGATGGAGGTTTTTGAGCTGTCTGGGAAGAGGTTTGAGGGGAATTTGGTGACTCTCCCCCCTTCATGAATTCAGTTGGTTGAAGGCCTTTTTGGACAAGAGGGTGACTTGGGATCCAGTATCCACCAGCACTGATAATGCACACTGATCCTGTACCTTGACGGAAGCAAATCTACATTTTCTTTCCTCAAGGGGGCAAAGAAGATGTGCTGTCTGTGCCAGCTTGGTTGTTAACCTTTTTATATTGAACTCCGACACTGTGTGATCTTGGACAGTTTTTTGTGTCGGAGTCTGGTAGTGTGTAAAAAAGATTCTGCACACAGAAACAGGTGGGACTGGTAAGTCCCCCTTTTCCCCTGATTCTTTGCTGTCCCCCTTTTCCTGGAGACAGTTACCGAACCTGTTTGGGGGAGGATACCTGAGTGATTTCTGGGTCCTCTGGGTGACATTGTTTAGGTTGAAGAGTTTCTTGCTCTGGGTTTGTTTCTATACTTACCCTGTCAAAACCAGGGTCTCTTGGTACCCATTATTCCTTGGACGGGATCCCTCCATCTCTGAAAGAGAAGATTTTCTTTCCTGAATCATCCAGGGATTTTTCTCCTTCGAAAGGAATGATGCAGAATTCCTCCACAAAGTATGTTGTCTTTGGCTTTAAATTTCTCCTACTTAACCTTTTGGTTCCATATTTTTGGGAGTAGAAGATTGATGTCCAGACTCAGAGGTTTCCAGGGGTTTTGTTCCAGTGGGAAAGAAAGCTTCCTCTAGGGCTTTGCATCTCCCTACCACCTGTGCCCCCTCCTCTGGAAGCAATCTGTGGGTTGTTGGAGTTTTGTTCACATCATTGCTCCCCCAGGGCACCAGACTCGTTGTTGAGTTATTCTGGGCATCAGTTTCCAGTTGAGGATTTTTCTGAGCCCTCAACATGTGACCCAGGTCATGGGTTAATTGTTGGACTCCAGTTGTGAAATTGTTTCTGGTTGGTGGGGAGTTCTAGATTCAAATGTTTGCTGCTCCCAGAAAGGGTAGCTGTCCCTTCTCCCGAAGTAGCTTGGGTTTTGGCAGTTTCCTGGATAACCCTCCATCCTAGGTCTCCCTTCTCCTGGACTTGGGAATCTATTGTCCTGAAAGCAGGGGGAGAGAGGAGGATTATTCAGGAAATTAGGGTTTGAAGGGTATCTTGGAAAGAAGCTTAGGCTGGAGGGGTGGAGTATTTCTTCCCTCCTGAGGGAAGTTTTGAAGGAGGTTTTAAGGGAAGTTTCCCGGGGTGCTACCTACTTGTTCGGGCCCCCCTTTCTGCGGCGGGGGAGTTTAGACGTACCCCAGGATGGGTCTGTTACCCTTGTATCTCAGACTGATGTAGCTGGCAGGGTCCTATGGAGTGTTGGTCTGGTATCTTCCCTGGCTACCACCCGATTGGGTTGGATCCAAGGGTGTCATCTGTCTCTCTTTCTGATGATTGGTGGGAGGAGTATTTTTAGGCCCCTTTGTCTCCAAGTCCAATGGGGGAATATTTTTCACTTCCACTAGCTTTGCAGCAGCAGGTGTGTTTTATGTTTTTTCTTTTTACATTCTTACTTTCAGAGGGCTTTTGGACTTCATGGATCATGGTGGCCTGTTCTATACCCAGTCCAGGGTCGTACACTCATGGAAATCCCCTACTTATTGGGTCTTTATGTATTTTGGTAGCGCATGAAAATAGGTGTTGATGAAATCCCGGCTAATGCTCGTTTGAGCTCCTCCATAAACTCTCCTCCACTTGGTCTTCCCCACACTGCAGGTATGGCGCTTCGTGGGCCTCCTACGGGTTTCTATGGATTGAAAAGTGTTTAAGAATGGCTGCCTTATAGGTGGACCATTTTTGGTGATCTTGGTCCTCCAACCCTGAAAAGAAGATGGAGCATTCAGAGGAGGATACCACTTAGCACATTCCATACAATTCCGATCATTTGTAACACCAAATGATGTCATCATTTGATCATAAAGCTCTAGATGCTCCCATACTGAGTATTTAACATTGTTATGTAGGGAGTCATGAAGCTTTGTATGGCCTTTATCTGCTGAATTGGGTCTTTCACTAGCCCTTTCTTCTGTTTGGCAGACTTAATTTTTCTGCTGCACCTGAGACCACTCATCCACTGAATCAGAGCTGCTACTGTTGGTGGCCCATTCACAACCTCGATGAAACTGGGAAAATACCTCAGAATTACAGGATCTGGACTCTTCTCTCTCGTGGTGCTGTAATTTTCCTTATACTCCCCTTTTCACACCAGAGAGAACTCATCTTCCTCATCCCTCCTTCCAGGGATGGTGGGGAAATCCGCCCACCTCCCTGAATGTATGCAGGTTTTTAAGATGCTCTTTTGAGGCCTAAATTCGGGTTCTTCTCTTTCTGTAACATGGACCAGGTGGTCCCTCTGTAACTTAATTTTCTGCCAGTCCAACTCCTTGATCTTTTCATCATAGGTGCCAACCTGGTCAGAGGTACATGCCAGGGTATGGTGAAATTCCCAGAGCCCACTGGTCCGACCACCATCCTTTCTAATTGGTAACTCTGAATCTCATCGATGTCAGATAAGGACTGGCCTTCTGGATCAACTGGACTAAGCCATGTTGGGTCCAGCTGCATCATGTTTCCCTGTTCTTGAGAATTGGTATGCATGAAGTCAGCTGCACTCTGCTCATATGAGGTGGTGAGTTGGCTTGAGGTCCTGGTAGTGAGGTCATAACTGCGAGGGTGCTTTTCTATACCCTGACTGGTCAGGGTGCCTCAGAGCCTGTTTATATTTGGCTATTTAATTTTCCAATCTCTCACATTTGTTTTTCTCAGGCCCTATCTCCTGGTGATATGCAGAGGCTTGAGTTTTTAATTCTGACACCAGTGCTGGAGTGGCTTCTGCACTTTATTTTGTGCCATTAATAGGTCTGTTAGACCCTTGTTCTCTTCACAATAGGAATCATTGAGGGAATCATGTGAGGCTTGCATCGTCTGTGCATATTCAGAGCGTTTCTTTTTCAGGAGTCTAATGTTCTCCCCTTGTGCAATTTTGTCCTGTGCTGCCTGCTCTAGGTCAATCTCTGCTTGCCTCACACATTCCATTTATTGTACATTTTGTAACCTACTGACAGTCAGTTCCTGAGAACAGGAGTCACTTTTCTCCACGTTCATCCTTAACTGACAAAACTTTCCTGAAACAGGGCACTATTCTGTTGACTTAATTTGTTATTTTCTTCCCTCAACTGCTCTCTCTGTTGTTTCAACATGTTCAGATCTTGGTGCATCTGATCGAGCTCACCCTTAGAATCAACCCCCTTAATAATTGACTGGCTGTTTTCAGCCTTCAGTTGTTTTACCATTGATTGAAGTATGAAAATGTCCTCTAATCAGGCTCTATTGTGAACAGCCTCCTCATTACTCCCCTTGCAGTGCAGAACATGGAGTCACTTGCTCTCCATTTTCTTGTTGCTGTGTTTGCAACTCATCTTTTAGCTGCTGAATAATATTTCCTAATTTTAACTCCAAATTTTGGCTCTGTTGCACCTTTGCTTCTAATTGTTTCAGCTCTTTCTCGGCTTGATTCACAAGCTCAGCCCGGTTTTGCACAGGGGACACACTATTCTGGTGTCTTTCTTCCATGATCAGCATATGGAAATATATGCATGCTGTGAAATTATCCATTTTAATTTGCTCATCTTTGCTGGTTTGTGTCATGTAAAAGTTATTCAGGGCCTGTTGTAAAAGCCAATTATCCTGCCACATGTCAACATTTGCAGAGGTAACCTCCTGCAACATTCTGGCTTGCCACTTTTCATGTTCTTGTTATACCGATTCACCTTTAATAAACAATTTGGATGTGAGGTGCTTCCTGGTTATATTGATTTCTACGGTGCTCATTCTGAAATGTGTTCTGTACCCTATGTACTCGGTATGCAAGGGGAAAAATCTCAACCCTGTTCCTGCTTAGTTTCCACTCAGAATGACAACTCATCTATACACCGCCCTGTCCCAATTTCAAATTACTTGCACCAATTGACTGACTTGACTGACTTGTATTTCCAATGAACTTACAAATACTACAACACATAGGTACAATTTAGAGACTGTATATCAAACACCCACAGAGGATTTCTTTCACATTAACAATTATGAAATTTTAACAACCCCCAGATATTGTTTGTGTTATCACAATGCTCTTCTCTCCCAGAAACCTCCATCCCTAGTCATCCATTATATATGACCCCTTAATTTGAAGGCAAGGTACAGAGAGTGAGAATACAGTAGCAAAAACATTTTGGCTTTTTATTAAAAGGCAGGGTTTTCCATCACAATGGAAAAAACAATTTTTGGATTTTTATTTGAGAGGTAAGGTTTAGGAAAGGAACTCACTGGGAAAATCGTTTTGGGCTTTTTATTTGCATGAAATGCAGGGCCTTGGAAAATCGTGTTGGGATGCAGGTAAATAAATGGGAAATTGTTTTGCACACTTTACATTCACTTGAATGGACACCCCCTTTGGTACAGAAGACAGGGGTTTCAGAAAGGTATAGTCACCCAAGTACTTTATTGTCTATACTGGCGCTAACACACTGGGCATTTTTAGGAAAGATTACCCTTCGGTGCAATGTTCCCTCCATTCGTGAACCCCTCAAACTTTTCGCTTTTGTTTGACGTACCTATCCTGACTTTTTCCAGTGGAGCCCAGCCTTCAACTGCACTCCTCTGGGCTTTCACTGATTTGTTACAGGGAAACTGACACATTCTTCAGGCTGTCAGTATTGGGAAAATATGTTTCCCTTAATCTTCGACTATGATGCCATTTCTTGGTAACTTTTTATCTATGAGCCAAGTACCTTACTGTACCATGCATAGGGGTCCTTTTGTTTTATGGCCCTAGCCACACTCTAAGGATTTTTTGGTGTTTGTGCAAGTGTGCTTAGGACGAACTGGTGGCAGCAGTTTACTTTTAAAGTATTTTTACTTTTTTTTATGGACCATACCGTGTTTACTGCATTTTGCCCAAGACTGTGGCCAGTGCTGAAAATGGCCATGCCACAAAGTCTTTTGTTCTGTCCTTTGGCCATTTTGTCCCTTTGCCTTCCCCCAGATTGAGAGACCAATGTATTCCTTGTTTGGGCGTGCAGCCTCCCAAGAAAACCTCATCTTTCATGGGCTCCTGCATGTCACGTGCATGTACTAGTGCCCAGGAAGAGGGTTGGGACTGTCTGGACCCCATCCACCCTACTGGTGCCAGTATGTCTGGTAGTCCTGAATGACTGGAAACACTGTGGGCCACGACTGACCCATGTCTGGCAAACATGCAAGAAAGAAGATCTTCCATTGTCTATCTGAAATGTCAGCGCAAAACGAATCTTGGATAAGAGAAGGGGCTCTGCACCCATTCCAGGTCGATCAACTGAAGTTCACATCAAACTTCAGAAGGAGCCAAGTATCCATAACAAAAGAGCAGACTCAAGGAACCGCTGATGACGGGCTTGGAAGGTTTGGCACGCTGACCCCGCTGTTGTCTAGTCGGACCCCTGCTTTTGCATCATACCAAGAAGGCCTGCAAGGGCACTTCACCCCATGGAGTAGTGGGAACAATTACACTCGGCATCTCCTACTTACCCTCACAAAGAGCCCATTCGGAAGTGTTCCTGGGCCATCCAGTGAACTGTCCATCTCGAACCCATTGTATCGCATAGGAATGCTGCCTTCCTGAGTTGAGACTCAAGACTTTGAGAATCGCTTACTTGTTGTCCTGGCTCCACTGGGTCATGATTTATGAGAGTGCACCACACCACAAGGATTTGCTGTCCCTATGCCGTTCCTCTGTGGTGACTGTCAATGTAAGTGCCTGCAGACCTGCACCACCTTGTCCTGAGATGAGCTGCATCAGAACTATCCTTCTCCTTTCTTCGAGAGCTGAGTAAAGTCTACTGTCCTGCCACAGATTATTGTCCCATCCCCCAGCCACTGAGAGCTGGAGGGTGGAAATCTATCAGCGAAGTGGGCTAGATTGCCAACGTCTGGTCCCGACTATGTCGAAGGTTGGTGAGTACTTTTATCATTTATCAGTTGCCCCTGGCACATCCATCTATTTTTACTCATGAGAATCCCTTAAAAGATTCTTACCTTGGCTGGTCTAGCGGTACGATGTCCTTTCATCACCTGCTTTTACATCGCCAGGCTTTTAAATGTGCACATTATATCGAATGTGCTTATCGAATTCTTTAGGGTGGGTGGGAAAGGGAAAATAAGGGTTTGGGCGGATGGACAATAGCAACAAATAAGTGTGGGTGGGGTGTTTGGGGGACCCCCCCCCAAAAAAAAAAAACGATGAACACAATCGATGGAATGTGCACGTTTAAAAGCCTGGCGATGTAAAAGCAGGCGATGAAATCACATGGACCCGGTCTAGCCTGCGCTCGCCAGCTATTCCCGAACATCACTCTATGCGCAAAGGTAGACCCTACTCTAGTAATAGGACTTCATCGCCTCAAGCCCCTTCCTTAGAAGCTACAGCCCCCTGAAGAGAACCCATTTTTCACTTTACGTACGGCTGTGCATTGTCAACACACTACTGTACTTTGAGCACAAGGCTCCTCACTTCTTAGGGCTGCACTACATAAGTTAGGGATTGACTACAAAGAACTGTGTTGAACTGACCCCTTTCTGTTGCAGTTTGTGGTTATTTTCTCCCCTTTCATCAGCATTAGGCTAAACACATTATTGTATATATCTTGCATAGTGAATAAGTATGTGTGGTAATTGTTTTCTTGATAACTGTGGTTCAATCGTGTTTTGTTATAAAGGCATATAACACAGGTATTTTTGACATTCATCTGTCTAAGGCTAATCTGTGGCGTTTTACTGTGTATGCTCATTGTGGGCTTCCGATCACTCTCACCCCTTCTGAGACTTAAGAGGTTATTACGAGAATGGAGGTAGCCATGCCGCTATTTGCGGCATGGCTACCCCCATTCCGGGTACATGGTCCGGGTTCCCTGAATGGTGAATTACCGGGCCATTCCGACCTTGGAGGGCCCGGTATTTCCCCATTCAGGGAAGCCGATCCCAGTACATCCCCATTACCATGTGAGCGCCTATAGGGCTCAATGGGAATGGGGATGATGCTAACAAAGGGCCCGTTAATGACGGGCCCGTTGTTAGCATCCTGGTCTGCTCGCTGGACCCGCTAAGGACGCCTGGTAAAGCGCCTTGTAAAACCAGGTGTCCTTAGCGGGTCCCGCGAGAGGAACTCGTAATGAGGCAATAGAAGATTAATGGGGCCGGCAGCTCTACCGGCCCCGTTAACCCCCTACCGCCAGGGTCAGAATGACCCCCACAGTGTTGGCCTCCTGACAAGCTACCATAGATTGGTCGGGTTTGTCCAGAAGGCTCCCCTGTTCCATTAAACTAGGGTGGCATCCTAAACTTCTGGCCACCAACTCAGAGTTTATAAATTAATCTTAAAAGGCATGAACTTTGTTAGTTTCGACTCTAACAACACTCATCCATTTCAATGCGCTAAGGATCTACACAGCTTCCCCCTCCTCACAATTGAATGGGAAGGATTAAGACAGGCAGTTCCCAACACAATTCCATTTTAATGGATATGGTGATTTTCTAAAGAGGAATTAATTTGAGTTGGATTTAATAAAATGTGCCATGGGTCTCCCCAGTTCCACCCCTCTGCCCACTATGTGAGATGGAGATTAAGGCTGGCAGATTCCCCCCACACATTTGTTGGCATTCGGCTTAATCTACTTAGATGGGAGGCCTTGCTAATGGGGCATGCAGGGAAACAGTAGGGCTCCTCTGAGGACAGCACAGATCTGGTCACAGGCTTCAGTCGAGGGTAGTCACCAGCACCCAGACTTCCTCTGGCTCCTCAAATGGCAGGCTCAGCTAGCTTCTAGATTTCCCAATCTCTGCCATGCAAAGTTTAAGGCCTTGGTAGCTCTTGTGCTTCTCTGCCAGTTCTCGGCAAGAGTCCAGAAGCAGACTACTTCCAGCAATAGAGTGGGAAAGTCAAGGGAAAAATCAAAAGCCCAAAGGAAGATCCCAAGAGTCAAAAACTCTATGAAAGATCCCTCTCAGATTGAAAACTAATCTCTTATGGGGCTGGTGACACACCATTATTATCGAAATTCCCATGCTACGGATTGGCCAGCGCTCTCCCTCTCCCCAATATGCCCACTGCTTGCTAACAGGGAAAGGAGTTAGGGGGTGTGAATGATGGAGGGTGAGGGAGGAGAAGATTGATCATCCCAAAATGACAAGTGGGTTTAACTTCTTCAGTGTCCTTAAAATATAACAACATGGCAGCGTCCCTAATTTTTCATATAATATCTGGCACATATGTATATATTTATGAGTTCTTTATTTTATGGCGAGTGTGAACTTAATAATCATATCTCGGCACGCCCTTCCTGGGAGGGGCTACCATTTTTATTGATTTACTCCTGAGCCGAATAGTCACAAATCTGCCCCTTCATGATTAAAACCTTACTTCCATAACCTATCACTACAACAACTTGCTATTCCCTCGGAATTATGAGAAGGCTGGAACCATAATTGTCTTCATATCTCACGTTGTATCCATCACACAAAATTAATTTGTATGTGCTCCCGATGGGCTTCTGATCCACTTTAATATGAACCCATGATGAGCTCAGCGATACACACAGTGCACTTTTTATTCAAGAAAATGTACTCAATATTAGTCAAAGGCAAGGTACTGCAAGTGTCCCTAATATTTTACACCAGATCCCACCATAGTTTTCATTTCTCCATCATCACCTGACTTGAACATCTGCTTATCAGCAATCTGTTTCATACACAATGTTTGATCATCCATTAGTGGCTCTAAAGCCATTTGTTGATGTCGATTTAGCCCTGAAAAGGTCCTTTCTGTTGGCCACTAATACACAGCTAATGGCTAGACTTGACCTTAAAGGCCATTTTTGCTGCCTGTGTTATCTGCAAATCCCACGATAGTGTAGAGGAAGAGTCGAAAGCCCCTACCAGAAGCTTCGCCCCAGGTTTCCTATATGTTGGGAACCGGAAATTGTGACACGTGCAGTACCAGTGAGTATGCCTGTACCGCAAACAATCTGGAAACAAGGTATCCAGTGAGAAAACCCCATATGCATTCACAAAGATATGATGGTCTTCTGGACAGAGTCGCGGAAGAAGTGTGAAAATGGATGGAGAAAGAGGACTGGTGACATCATGAAAAGCTGCACTAATGCACCCAGAAAAGACAACCGACAAAAGAACATAGAAATTCTATAAGATCTGAAGAGGAGGTGTCAAAGATGAGCAACATTTCGGGCTAAAAATTAAGATGCTCATTCAAAGAAATGCTTAAGAAAATGCAGTCATTTTACAATTGTACAAATGCTGTAACGCAAGTCGACAAAGCAATCTTGAGGCTGGCTATGTAGTGAATAGATTGCGGTGATGTGCCAATGTATAGACATAGGAATGTATAGAACCTGGATGTTCCATGATGTACTTTAGCAAAGCTTGTACCCTGTGAATAGAAAGGGTTTCAGTGTGGTGCAGTTGGAAAATGGCTAATGGCGAAGGAGAATCCAAGAAAGGCTGGCTGGCCCAGCACCAAGGGTCGAGGCCACCATGAGCCCGGTTGTCTGTCAAGTAGCTACATGAACATGAGAAAGAAACAAATTTCTGTTTTAGGTGGAATGAAAAAACACTGAAGGTGTCAAGAGTTTAATAGTATTATATGCAGCAAAAAGATTGAAAACATGCTCACCAGTCACATGGTCAGATGAAAATAGACTATTGGGTCGACCTACACCGAAACTAGAAGATAAAATCATGCCGCACTCCCTTTTATTCTCAGGCACAGAGAGCTTCTGCAAGGCCAAGTTCAAAGCCTTAATTGAATGTCAGACCGCAAAAGTGATGATAGATGTCAGGATAACTGGGTGGGAAGCTATGATAAAGACCAGCCCAAAGGCACCTGGCGTACCAGCCTGCGTGCTGCTAGTGTGTGGAATATTCCAGAAGGGTACAAGCATGCCAACCAATTATAGAGGGCCATGTGACAGAGAGCCCTATAGTTTATGCAACCAATGAAGCGTTGTGTATTTTGTGACAATTAAAATGACTTGCACTAGAGGAGGGCTTAGTTGTCCACCTGATGTTAGAGACCCAATCACAACCCCTGTCAATATGTAACGTATACCTAGATTGTTCCCTGTAAGCCTATCACATTCCTTAGTAGGTGTTTGTAGTTTGCCACGTAGTGTGATGTCATTGATGACAAATTTTGACTATGAAAGTTGTGTTTTTTTATGAAATTCACTGAGATTGTGCTTTGCGACGTCTGTCGATGTCCATTGTAACTCCCTGTTTTAGATGATTGCAAATAAAACAGTACTAAGTTTTGCCAACTTCCTGAGTCAGTTTCATTATTGATGTATGAGTAATTTCTGCATCCCCATCCATCTCTAAGCATAGCTGCCTCGTCTTAAAGGACCCATGTCTATGGGTTCACGTAGTGGCAGAGGATGGTTAAAGATCCGTCCACCCAGTAGGCTTTTAAGGGTCTCGCAATATCAGCCGTCCTCTGCCATATAGCTGGAGGACCGCAAGGCTTCCTCTGGATAGCGGCCAAACAAAACTTCTTGCAAGACACAATGAGATAGGTGGGATGGGCCCCTCTTTCACGGAATTCCCCTCCCGATTCTTACAAGCAGCTGAGTGGACCGAAGGCTATGGTGGCTGCTTCAGGAGGAGACGATCCCGAGAGTCAGGAGTTGAAAAGCAAATGGTGAGTAGATTAAGAAAGGTGGCAAAAAACGATATGTGTATATTAAGTGGGGAAAGTGACAATGGGAAGAAAGTAATAGAGGGTTGGTGGGGTATCTAGTTAATGAAGAAGAACATCAAGTAGAGGTATATAAAGGATGAGGAGCATCATAGAATAAGCCCATAAATCCTACGTCCAGGGCCCTCTGGAAGAAGTTATTTCAAAATCCAAGTGGATATACCCAGGCTACGAGCAAACAAGGTTTGCTAAGGGAGATAACTTACACTCTGATCGCAGTAATTTTACGGGCAAGAATAAGCAGCGAGCAGCGCTGAGAAGAGATATATGTTGGGGCTGGCCAGTTTGTCTGTTTGTATATTGTATGTATTGTATGTATTAAGAAAAGGATGAAATGTCGAAGAGCGACAAGTAATATATTGTGGTAAAAGGCTGAGAGTAGATTATTTTATTTAGTTGTTAATGGTGTTGATTGAATAGGAAAATTGAAGTAAAGTGAGACATAGAGGTTTGGAGGGGTGACGATTAGTGCATGCTCATATTATATTGTTTTTCTGAAAAGTATTTTCGGTGTAAAATAAAGTAAGTATTGACAGTCAATTGTGACCTGTCGTAATGGAGGATGTTACTCCGCTCATGCACCTGTGCAAACAGCTGCCAAAACACGCAACCAAGCTTAAGCAGTATAGTGCAGAATGGGTTAAGGGCACAGCAGATAAAATGTTCATGCCATGGCCACAAGGGGAATCACTGTCAAAAGCAGTTTTGCAACACATGACCACATACTTGCACACTGCGAACACGGGAAAGAAATTGGAAATAAAAGGTTAGCTAGCCTAGAGCTTTGAAAAATGCATAAGGGGGAACGGGAAGACCCACCTCCTGAAGACTGGATACTGAATCACTGTAAAGAGGGGGGTGTTGAGTCTTCTGCTCCCCCTACCGCGCCTCAAGTAAATTGCAATAGTGGGAAGGATGAATGATTGTATCCATTAAGAGAGCTTAAGGCAGCGACAGGCTACAGTAATTCCGATTCATGAGCCACCTGCATACAGCAGTGAGTCCAGAGAGAACTCGAGAAAGAGATGTGATCTCTTAAGTCGCATGGGACAAAGAGAAAAGTGAACAACCAAGTGTGACCCTCGATATATAGAACGAGAAATTAAGAGATGGAAAGGAGATAAAGATAAAGCTGACGAGATAGCGCTCATACAGAATGAATTGATAGGTGTTCAGATATTGCTCAAACTTGATAGAAAGAGCATCAAAGAAGTACAGCAAGGGGAAGAACAAGATGAGCAAAAATAAAAAGACAGGGAATGAGAGAAACGATTGAAAGAAGATGAGTCTAAAAGAAAGAGTAGACAAAGACGGGAACAAATATATAGGAAGAACAGTTAAGGAAGGAAGAGAGAGCAGAAGAGCAAAGAAAATATGACAATAGGGAGAGAGCAATCGAAGAACAAGATAGGCTAGAAAAGAAAAGAGAAGAAGAGAAGAAGAGGAAGAACAGAAATTAAGAGATAAAAGAATGCAAGGCCGCAGAGATGAAGAGGTGCATAGGGCAAATGAGAGAAGAGAAGCGAAAAGACAGGAAGAAGAAAGGAAGAAAGGGTTAGGAGGGAAGCAAAGGAACAAGGAATTTGATGAGGAAAAGGAACGAAAGAGAAGACAGAGAGTATGCAACATTGATCGCATTGAGAGAGAGCTAATGGAGCTGGGTCCAGTAGTATGATGGGAGGACATAGAGGAGTTCCTCCCATCACAAGAACCGATTCTAGGACCCTCTAGAGTAAATCTAGAGGAGAATTTTGAGATAGGAAGCATCAGAGACAGAATCGAGAAGGCTTATCGGGAGACGAGGACAAAAAGTGAATCAAGAAATAAAGGGAAAGACGATCAATCTGAAAGTGCCCAGTCACGAGGCAAGAAGGGAGACCTGTTTAGCCTCGAGCATAGAGCCCAGTCTTTGGACAGGCAGACTCTAAACAGACACGAGAAGGATAACAGCTACACTAGCTGGGGACACGATATGTCAGATGAAGACAGTATGAATAAGCAGACGATGGGAGACAATTACGATTTTGGGATTTCACAATTTCCCTTGTTAGAAAAAGGAGGGGCCAGACCACAGTATATCCCATGGCCCCAGATAGATAAGGACAATTTAAGATGTAAATTGCCCACTTTAATGTCAGGTGGGGAAATGGATCTATGCATTAGAGAAAATGACAGGAGGCAACACGTTAGCTATAGGGGACATCAAGGGTCTTTGGGGAGAGGGCTGACAACATTTGGATGAGAGCAGGAAACTCATGTGTCATAGCACAGAACACAGGGCATGATGGGGCGCTGTTAAATAATTGCAGAGTGGCAGTCTGGAAAGTGCTTAGAGTAAACTATTGTCACGACTCTCGCCCAAAACCCCCTCTGGCAAACCCATTGGCCAGGTGGTGTCAGGACTCGTGCCTTTAGAGCCTGGCATCCTCTTCAAAAGCCCTCCTGGGGCCAGTCCTGGCGCCTATGGTGCCAGGCTCATACACCCTAAAAAACACGTGCTTTGGAACTACTTTATTGTGTTGTCAGCCAACATGGAGGCATCCACATAGCTTAGTTCCTAGGAACCAAGCTATGCGGTCTAGTGTTTTGGGTGTGGTAGCCTAGGGACTACTTTACCTGGACTGTTTTGTTGGGGCTATTTAAACCACGAGCAAGACAAAATGCTTCGCGTTACTTTGCAGTTTGCAACATGACGCTCACCGTGTCCAGCTATACCCACGAACCTCGGAGAAGCAGAACCTGCAAGGAGACAAAAGTAACATCGTTAGCAGCAGCATCTTACCTGCAGTCTTCATCTTTAGCTTCTCGCAGCTCCTGAGAACAGCTTCCTTGAAACCACACGCCTCCCGGACTGAACGACCTGAAAGAGGAAGATAGAGGCAACATTAAAGAAAGCATAAGAGACATTGCAAATTCCGAACTGCTCTAAAGGCTTACCTGGCTGGTTGCCTCTCAGATGGAACCACTCCGGAAATTCCACACGCGCTGAAGAACACTGCGACCTACAAGAAAATAAGGAAAAACAGGTTAGAAAAAGCAAGACATTGCAGCGCTGCGCATAGTGCTTACTTACTGCATCATAGCGCTCTTTATGCGCCATCATTTACCAGCGAGGCTCAACCAAGCCAGTTCACCGCACTGAAGCTCTGCATATCTAAGGGAGAACAAGAGACATTATTAAACAAAGAAAGGCATGCAGTATAGCAACAATACTAAAGTAAAGCAATAAGACCTACCTGAACGATATCAAACCGGCTGGCATCAGTGAAGTAACTGGACCGCACATGCCCACGAAAGACAACACGCCCCTGCAAAGAAGACAGGACGGAGAGCATGCCTAACTCTACCACAAGGTGAGGAGAGGGCCCCAGAGGGGCTGAAATCATATGGGGGTGGACGGAGGATACTTACCTCGTCTTGAACACAGTCCTCCTGTATTTTCAGGCAGAACCTTCCCCGCAGACCACATCTGGGCACCACTGAGAAGTATACCAGCGAGTAACCTGGCTGGGTGGCATCCCTGTGGATACCAGGTGAGCGTAACAACTATCCAGATATGTCAGATATGGGAACTTAAGATGCTGGAAGGTCAAGATCCGCTTGCTTACATTCAGAATTTTCAGGAACAGTGGTCTTTGGAAACACGAGAGCCGTGGGGGAAATCGATATTGTATTCTATCATATTTTGTGTCAGGGATTGCCAGATCAGGTGAAGAGACAACTCAAGAATCTGGTGGGTATGGAAGCAAAGCCATGGCCAGAAATACAGCTGACCTGTGTGCACTATTGCCGACTGTTGCAAAAGAAACATTGAAAGAGAGAAGATGCTATGAAGCTTGAGGAAGCTAAACTAGTACAGAAAAAGCTGTCAAAATATGCCATAGAACGGGCGATGTCGACTAGCAGAGAAGGGCTAGGATCACAACAGATAACAGGTATGCTGCAGGTGTATAACCAATGGCAGTTGGATCAAGGAGGAAACGGATTTATGCCGAGGGGCCTGGGAGGCTACCGCTGAAGAGGGGCTTTCAGAATAATCAGAGAAACTTTCAGAATAACCAAGGCAGTTTTCAGAATGTGCAGAATGATAATCAAGACATGCAGGGAGGGCAAATTAGAAGACCCCTTCCTGTGTGTTGGACACATGGAATGACAGGACACATTGCGCGATCATGTGGAAACCAAGGGTATGTGCAGAATGGGCAATTCTCAAGAGGGGGGAAAGCTTATCCACCAGCATATAGTCCACAAAGCAGGGACGGGTTAGCCCAAGATCAGACAGTGTATCAAGCACAAGTGCCACAAACACAACCAGTTTTGCAACCACAGCAACAACCATTGAATCCGCTGCAAGGGTAGTCACAGCACGCACCCATGCAGATACAGTAGAGTGCAAACAAAGGACAGTCATTGAGTCCTAGAGTAGGGGGTGCCACCATTGAGGGTGGCAATCCTTCTACAGGCACAGGAATAAGTATGTACCCACAGTAGGACAGCTCACAGGGTATCTTGATGTGTTCAGTACTATCAGCGATGCTAAATCCTTTAAGAGGAGGCAAATCCTTTTCTTTTTTAGTAGACACTGGGGCAACTCGCCCATGTATACGAGAGGGAACATTTTCTTTATCGTTAAATGCCATGAATGCTCAAGGGTTCTCTGGAGCTACAAGCAGAGTTCCTTTTACTGAGAAATTGCCAGTCTCTATAGGAGAGTGTGATATGTCAGTCCCATTGTTGTATTCAAGGCAGACACCAGTTAATATACTGGGCAGAGATTTAATGACAAATCTAAATATGATGATTTCCTTCACTGATGAAGTCATAGTGTGTTCAACGCCAGAAATACATTATTTAAATGTGGCCAAATGTATCATGGCATTTACTAGACAAATAGCTCTGCAGGGAACGCTGTTAGAGCCCAATGTTTTTCACTAAGGGGTATGCATTTGTTAATGTGGTTACCCAATTTAGTGGGCAAGATTATGAGAATACCTGATGAATTACTGTTCAGGCCACAGATACCTATGGACGAAGACGGGGGACAGGGTTTTCCCTTGGAATTACAGGCAGCCAAGGTGCAAGGGGAGTTGGCCATGCTCGCAGGATTTGATGTTGAGGGCAGGCCATGGAGAGCAGTGATTTCTATTGGGGAAGGATATTGATTGACTGATGTCACTAATGAGGATATGTTTAAAGACATCCCATCAGATGACAAAGTAGTGTTTGAAATGAGCATTACGTATTGGATTAGGACAGAAAGACAAGAGATTTCCCAGAAGATGATGATAGTGCAGCAGCATCCTGCATTTTTTGATGAGGATATGAAGAAAGTACTGATTCCCTTATGCCCTACGGGCCCCTATGATGTAGGCCTGTTAAAAGGGGTGGGAGAAGTTAAAATTAAGTTGAAACCAGGAGTAATTTTACATCGAGCAAGGCAGTATCCCATGTCTCGAGAGGCAGACAAGGGTATCTTCAAGACTATGGGGGTCATTACGAGTTTGGAGGCAACCATGGAGCTATTAGCGCCATGGCTGCCTCCAAACTCGTGTCCGGGTCCGGGTTCTTTGAATGGGGACTTACCAGGTCATTCCAACCTTGGAGGATCTGGTAAGTCCCCATTCAAAATACCCATCCCCATTCCCATTCGAGCCCCCATAGGGCTCAATGGGAATGGGGAGGGAGCTAATAACTGGCCCATTAATAACGAGCCCGTTATTAGCTCCCTGGTCCCCTTGTGGGACCCGCAAAGGACGTCTGGTCTTTACCGCCATCATTAACCCCTTACCGCCATACTCGTAATGACCCCCTATATCGCCTATGATGGAACAAGGTATCTTAGTAACATCAGAGTCACCATATAATACTGAGGCGTAACCGATTAAGAAATCAATTGGCTGGTCATGGCTTTTAATTCAGGATATGAGACCTATTAACCAGATTGTAGAGGCAGAGTTTCCTCTAGTTCCGAATCCTGCAATGATTTTGTGCAGCATTCACATGGAAGCGTGATATTTTACGGTGATTGACTTGAAAAATGCATTTTTCTCAATCCCATTGCATAATTCCCAAGATCTTACGTCATTTACATTCCATCAGACTAAGCTGAAAAGACAACGTTTGCCCCAGGGCTATTCATTGATTTTCAATAGGGTACTGCAGATGGACCTAAGCAATATTGATTTGCCAAGCTTTGTGCTGCAATACGTAGATGATATTTTGGTCTGTAGCACAACAGAAGAAGAGTGCAGATGAGACTTGATTCAGCTAATGATTATTTTAGCAGACAAAGGATATAAGGTAGATAAAGAGAAATTGCAGTACTGTCACAAAGAGGTGTTGTACATAGGACAGTTAATCTTGCATGAATGAAAGAAATTTACACCTGAAAGAGCTGCAGTGATCTTGAAAAAGTGAAAACCACACACTATAAAGCAAATGCAACAGTTTTTAGGACAAGTAATTATGTTGGAGCATGGGTATTTTATTATAGTTCACACACGAGACCTTTGTTGCAGGCACTGAAAAAGGCACAGGTGAATAAGGAAAGAAATGAATGGACTAAGGAAATGGAGGAAGGGTTTGATGAACTAATAAAGACAATTTGCACAGCTCCAGTTATAGGAATTCCTAATTATTCTGAGGAGTTCTTTTAATTCTCGCACATGAATGGGACAGTCATGACAGCAGTACTCATACAGAGAACTACATTGGGGTACAAACCCTTAGCATATTACAGTGGGATTCTGAACCCAGTTATGAGGGGTCACTTCCCTTGCGAACAATCGTTGGCAGCAGTCGCACTTGCTATCGAGAAATCTGCAAGCATAGTGAAGGGGTGTTCCATGACATGATTTGTTGAGCATGCTCTGTTTGCTGTTTTGGAGAAACCTAATGGTACACTGATGCCACAAAGAGCTTCTGCTTATGAGGTGGTTAAATTGAATCCACTTATCAAAATAATCAGGTGTAAAATGGTGAATCCTGCCACGTTTGTAGCCGAACCACTGGCAGTAGATGAACAAGTGCATGATTGCTCAAACTATGAGGAATTCTATGACGAAATTCAGAGAGTGAAGGAAAATGCCCTAGCAGCTTGGGAGGTTCTCTTTATTGATGGTTATTCGACAATCAATCAAACAGATGCAGAAAGGCATTCAGACTCAGCTGTGGTAAAACACAGAGCCAATGGGAATTTGAAGTGGTAGCAACTATCGTCTCATTTTTCAGCACAGGCTGCAGAATTGGTGGCGCTTATTGTCGCGCTTGAGAATCATGCAGGGCAGGAAGTGAATGTGTACAGTGACTCTGCCTACATGACATCCATTGTGCATGCAGGGTTAGCACGTTGGAAAAGGAGGGGCTACCTCAGAGCGGACGGCACTCCAGTGCAACATGCTGCATTATTGGACAGGCTTATTAAAGCACTAAAACTCCCGGTAGCCACCACAATAGTTAAGTGCGCAGCACACACTAAGAGAAGTGACTTTATTTCATGAGAAAACCAAGCCGCAGACAAAGAGGCCAAAAGAGTTGCATATTCTTTTGATATTTTTAGTTTCGATATTCCTGATGTGAAAGAGAAAATGGTTGTAATAATGGTTGTGAATGAAAGCTTTAATCATTTGTCATGAACGCAGTTAATGGAGGCGCAAGGTGGAGCTCCACAGGAAGGGAAAGACCTGTGGATGCTGACGGAGTCTTCTTTATCCCCTTCCGAAGCATTGTGGCGACAAGACAGCACTGGTAAACCGGTGATGCCTGTAGCCTTATTAAGGATGGCGTTAGAACAGCTACACTACCCTGCACATGTCATTAGGGAGAGCTTTGCAGCAACCATTTCAGAGGACTGGTTCGTAGCAAACCTGTTATAACACGTTGCTTTTTATGTAGTAAATTGCATCATACGTCAAATGTTTACTGCTGGGCACACACTGTGAACAGTCAGAGGAGTAATTCCTCAACCAAATGGTCCTTTTCAGGATTTACATATCGATTATGTTGATATGCTGCAAATTCGTAATGGATATAGGTATATGATAGTGGTAGTGTGCCTGTTTTTGAGATGGATTGAAGTTGGTCCTTGCACACATCCTGATGCCACTTGCCCTGCAAGGTTTTTAGTCAAAGAAGTATTTCCTAGATGTGGTAGTGTGCCTGTTTTTGAGATGGATTGAAGTTGGTCCTTGCACACATCCTGATGCCACTTGCCCTGCAAGGTTTTTAGTCAAAGAAGTATTTCCTAGATGGGGAGTATGTGATGTGGTGAGATCAGATAATGGCCCCCATTTGTGAATGAGGTATTTGAACATATTAGCTTATTGCTTAGCTTTAAACATAAGTTTTCTTCTACTTATCACCGCAAATGAACGGGTTATGTGAGAGACTGTATGGTCTGATCAAGGAGAGAATAGCAAAGTTGAAACTGACCCTGAAGAAGGGGTGGCTGCATTGCCTGCCCCTTACATTATATGCATTAAGAAATCTGCTCGACTCTGACCACCGCCTCACACCCCACAAATTAGTCACAGGCAGGTGAATGAGAACGCCTCTGACTCCTCCATCGAGGCCTAGGAGTAATGCCCAGACAACTGCAGAATTGTTGGGAAATGAGTTACATGAGTACTTAACATGTATGACCGCGTGTATCTCCATCATTTCATATCAAGGCAAGCAGAGAGGGTGTCAGTCTCAGAACACAGATGAAGGCCATGCAGCAAATGGACCTGAGAGACTATGTGTACCTAGATTATTTTCTGGAGATAAGGTTCTAGGAATTTCACAATAAAAATGGCACAAACCCAGATTTAGCAGCCCTTTCATTGTGGAGGATATTACTCCATCAGCAGTCAAGATCCTAGGGATACGAGCTTGGATGCACCTTGGAGACGTGATAATCTATGCTGGAGAGGCCGACACACCCCCAACCCATTTGGAAGCAAGTCAAGGAGAAGAAGTTCAGCACGTGCAGACTCGATCCCTCGATGACGAGGAAGAAGGATGCAAAGACTGTCCATTAGACAGATGAAAGTGTGCATTTGGACTGTGGCTCCCATGAAACACTCTTTGTAGCTGCTAGCAAGGAGTGAGAAAGTTACTGTTCTTGAGCCACAGGAGTTTGCTGACATTGGATTTAGGAGTGCTGGAGTAAACTAAAAATGCCCGATTTAGAATTTCTGTTTGACGACTGAAAGAGGGAGCAGTTCCCTGATTCGTTTCTCACTGAGTTTCTCTTTGGAGGTGCCCATGGTGCTGTCAGATGTTGACATACACAGACTACTACTTGCTGTATTCATATTTATACTCAGAGCTTACCCAGCTCTTGTTGAGCATAGGACTGACGTGCATACTTTTGTCCAAGATCCTAAAAATGGGCCGACAATTAGACAATAATTGGCAGCAATTATAGAGCAGATCAGACTATTATCATGATCTTTTACTATTTGCTTCAAGTACACCCTTATCTTGTTTGGCGAAACACTAACACTTATGTGTTTATGCGAGATCCTATAAATCGTCCAGCTATCAACCGGTTACTTGTGGAGATCATACAGCAAATTCAACAACTACTGGAGCATCTAATAAAATTGCCTGAATAAAATATGTTTTTCCTTCCATAAAAGTAGTTACAGGCAATCATGTAGTCTATAGAGAATATTGCAGATCCCGAAAGTGAGCAGAGTCAACGACGTGTGGAGAGACATCGATGAAGTCTAATGTATTGGTGCATAATCTACGACTGTTCTGCATCCATTATCATTTTTCTGTTTCTATTGAGCCACACGGTGTACTTTAATGGTTCCAGACGGGAAGGAGTTCCATTAATCTTCCCACTCCAGTTACTTTGCAGAACTAGACAATGTAAGAAGGCCAAGGCCTTATGTGACTGTTCCTACTCCAGTATCTCATTTGAAGGCATCGATTTCTCTGACACATATCCCATTATGAAGAATGTATACTGATGTGACTCTTGAGTTGCTTATATGAGCTCATTTGGCAAGAAAGAGACCTAAGAGAAGTGCAAGGGAGGATGAATATGAATTAAATGATTATTTATACAGTACAGCACATTTGGGGAACAGCATGTGGTATCAGCACATGAAAGAAGTGGGAAAAATAACTTCTAAGGAGGATTGCAATGTATGTGCACTCCTGCCTTATGCTATGGGAAAGTCTAAAATATGCATACCTATTGAAATAAATGTTCAAACAGCTCATTGCCTGACTCATCTTGCACTCTGCCATACAAGAGGTCAGTTACAGAGTCAAAAATCATCCATGGTATGGTGGACACAATGGTCAGCCCCAGATGAAGATGATTATGTTCAAGATTTGAAGGCAAGAGAAAGAGCACACACCAGAAATCATGTGATAAGATATGAACAACCTGTCATGAAGGGAGCTTGCATCAGATGGGAGATAAACAGGAATCTCAACTGCCAAGGTAAGACTGATGAGGAAGTTTGAAGCTGCAAGTAAAGCTGAAAGAGTCCAGATGCAAATTTGGGGAACAGTTCTTTCTTCAGATGGCTTGCAAGAAGGCATAGTCATGTGCAGAGCTGTGGAAATAACTGGTCATCACAAGCCAGTTATTGAACGAGTGGAAAATTGATGCAAACCTCATTGGCCAAGACTTGAAAAGCTTCAGACGTGGTTGGAAGACAAAGGAGGTCCACTGCAGATAGTGCCTTTGGCCAGTGCAGAACTATGTTTCAGAAATAATGGCACAAGAAACATCACAGAGAATCAACAGTGCAGTCAAATCTTTGATGTGCCAGGAATGAAGGACGGGACAGTAGTGATAATTGATTACTATTGGGCCTGCTGATCCAGAGCATACATGAGGCTGCCAAGAGACTGGGGAGGGCTATGTTCCATTGTGATCGTTAATGTTCCAGCATTCGTGATTCCAAAGACTGATCTGAATTTTGGAGGGTTTCCTAAAGCAGATGCTCACCTGAGGAAAAAGAGCTCTGCTGAACTCCTAAATTGGATGAATAGGGAACATTATTTCTCAGCCAAATCGATAGAAGCTTCTGATGCCATTCCATATGAACACAGATTGTTCAGCAAGACTTCTTCAGTGTTTACTATTATCTTTATGCCTGGGATCCAGACGATGGGGAATACCACATGGTTGCAGATAACCAGATGGGAGCTTCTGCAGATGATCAACACCACCATAAAGGGATTTAATGCTATCAAGGAGGAGCTAAGAGCAATTCGACTGATAACTCTGCAGAACAGATATGTCTTCGATATGATTAAAGCTATGGGTGGAGGTGTTTTTGCCAAAATCGAAGAATCATGTTACACATTGATACCTTCTCACAATGACGAGAATGGCACCTTGACAGAGGCCATAACGATGCTGACAAACCTACACGTCAAGATGGAAGACGAAGTGGAAGACATTGCTGATGACAGCTGGTTTGCGTCCATTTTTTCATGGGTTCCACAATGGATGGTGAACATTTTAAAGTTCCTTGGGGCACTGTTGGTGATGAACATGATTGGGTTCTGTTTGACCAGGATAATAATCACACAATGCAAGACGACTGTGAAGAAAGCAGTAGGAATGAATATTGTGATTGATGTCGAATCAGGATTCAAACCTAAAGAGCTAGCAGATGAAGAGAACAGAGACTACGTGAAAGCCAGTATTTATGCACCTGAAGAAACAAAGTTCCTGTATCCAAAGAACCATAAGACGTATAAGGGAAGATGTATTTACTGCAGTCCCAATGGGCAATGCAGACGTATGACAAGGAGTGTAGAGGAACAGTCAAATGCCCTTACCAGACACTCTGCCCCCATTTTGCCTATATGCTGGGAACCAGAAATTGCGACACGTGCAGTACCAGTGAGGATGCCTGTACCGCAAAGTATTCTGGAAACAAGGTACCACTGAGAAAACCCTATATGCGTTCACAAAGATATGATGGTCTTCTGAACAGAGTCCCGGAAGAAGTGTGAAAATGGATGCAGAAAGATGACTGGTGATGTCATGAAAAGCAGCATTGACAAACCCATAAAAGACAAACGACAAAAGAAAATAGACATTCTACAAGATCTGAAGAGAAGGTGTCAAATATGAGCAATATTTTGGGCTCAAAATAAAGATGTTCATGCAAAGAAACACTGAAGAAAATGCAAAGTCATTTTACAATTGTACAGATGCTGTAATGCAAGTAGACAAAGCAATCTTGAGGCTCGCTACATAGTGAATAGATTGCAGCGCTGCACCAATGTATATACATAGGAATGTATAGAACCTGGATGTTCCACTCTGCACTTTAGCAAAGCTTGAATCCCATGAATGGAAAGGGTTTCAGTGTGGTGCAGTTGGAAAATAGCTAATGTCGAAGGAGAATCCAAGAAAGGCTGGCTGGCCCAGCACCAAGAGTCAAGGCCACTGTGAGCCTGGTTGTCTCTCAAGTAGCTACATGAACGTGAGAGAGAAATAAACTTCTGTTTGAGGTGGAATGAAAAATGAAAAAACACTGAAGGTGTCAAGAGTTCTACACTGAAACTAGAAGATAAAACCATTCCACACTCCCTTTTATTCTCAGGCACAGAGAGCTTCTGCAAGACCAAGTTTAAAGCCTTATTGAATGGCAGACTGCAAGAGTGATGATAGATGTCAGGCTAATTGGGTGGGAAGCTATGGTCAAGACCAGCCCACAGGCACCTGGGGTACCAACCTGCGTGCTGCTATTGTGTGGAATATTCCAGAAGGGTACCAGCGTGTTAACCAATTATAGAGGGCGATGTAACAGAGAGCCCTATAGTTTGTGTAACCAATGAAGCATTGTGTATTTTGTGACGATGAAGATGACTTGCACTAGAGGAGGGCTTAGTTGTCCACTTGTTTCGAAACCTAATCACAAACCTAATCACAAACCTCGTCAGTATGGAATGTATACCTAGATGTTCCCTGTAAGCCTATAACATTCCCAAGTAGGTTTTTGTCGTTTGCCACATAGTGTGACGTCACTGATGACAAAGTTTGACTATAAAAGTTGTGTTTTTTATGAAATTCACAGAGATTGTCCTTTGCGACATCCGTCGATGTCCGTTATAACTCCTTATTTTAGATAATTGCAAATAAAACAGAACTAAGTTTTGCCAACTTCCTGAGTCAGTTTCATTATTGATGCATGAGTAATTTCTGCATCCCCATCCATCTCTAAGTATAGCTGCTCCTCTTAAAGGACCCAGGTCTATGGGTTCAATTCCGATCTAATTCCTTGTTAATTCTTTCTATGTATAAAAGAAAACCAGGCCTGCTTTTCTTGGGGACCCAGCCCAGGACTTGAGTTAAAATTTTCAAAGGCACAGACCTTTCAGTTCAGTGGGGAAAACCCTAGCTGCATCCATATTTGAGAAAATACAGTTTTACATCAACGAGATGTGCTTACATGTAACATTTTAACACTATGACCCTCATTACAACCCTGGCGTTAAGGGATTACCGGTACCGCTAAGCGTACCAGTACCGGTAATACCTTAACGCCTGATTATGAGGTCCCCTTGCGGGTCCCGACCTTAACGGCTGGTCTGTACCAGCCGTTAAACTAAGGACCCGCAAAGGGACCTTGAAGGTGATTACGGAACCACATTTTGCGGTACCGTAATTACTGCCTTCCCCATTCCCATTGAGCCCTACAGGGCAAAAATGGGAATGGGGAAGGGCCAACAGTAAGTGGAGAATTACCGCCCCGCCAACCTTGGAATGGGACGGTAATTCCCCATGTCACATGGCGGATCCGGTAAATTACCGGCGTTAACCATGGTGCTAATAGCGCCATTGGTTAACCCCAGGGTCGTAATGAGGGCCTATATCTAGGCCTGCTGTTCATAAAAACAATCTTCCTTTTCTACTATATTAGAACAGAGGTAGATTCATTATTAATCTTATGCACACAGATAGTCCATAGTTAACATAGGAAACCAGTGTTCAAGTTTTACAAAAACACAATAGAACTTTCTCTTTACATGCTGTGATTTTATATGATGAAAATTAAGTATCTTTATTCCTGATAACGCAATCTGTCACTTGACTTTATTTCTTAAATGTCAGGCATAATTCCTCCTTTTTATCTTCCAAATGCGCAGTATTTCAAATGTATCTTTTCTTTCCACATGCACTGCTGCGGTTTTAAATCCTTCAATGGTGCCTTTTCCCAATTTACTCAAGTCAAAATCTGCAGCACCACATGTTTCCTTTTGTTTGACTCCATTGGACACTGTTAACAATATTACAGTTGTAAGGCACACTATCCTTCAAATCTGTGGGCCTCATCACGAGTTGGGCGGTAACGCCGGCGCTAATAGCGCTGGCGTTATGTGCCCTACCGCCAAACCCACCGGCGCTATTAGCGCCGGATCACAGGTTTGGCGGATTTGGAAATCCCCATTCAGCCCATTCGGGAATGCCGCATTCCCCATTGGGCTCAATGGGGAAATTTTGCGCTGATACCGCCGGCGGATTTACCGCCAGCGGTATGAGCATGAATTTTCAGCGGATTTCCCCCCAGCTCAGAGCTGGGGGGAAATCCGCCGAAGCCCTGATTTGGCGGACCCTTAAATCCGGCGGTAACAGCGATACCGCCAGATTTAAAGGTTACCGCCAAACTCGTGATGAGGCCCTGTGTATTTGTATTTTACTAAATTTGATATAGACCCATTTTTGTTCATTCACTAGGCCTTATGTCGGAAAACAATGTTTTGAACTGGCTTTTATGTTTCAATGGAACTCCACACTGAGCCAGCTTCACTCTCACAATAGGGACCTAGCAGGGCATCTCCATCGCTGTACTCTGGGGCTGTCTTTTCACCCCACCGCACCACACCTGTGGGTAGATGCCGCAGGCACAGCTCCCCATCCATGCACTCTAGCATGCCGCTAGTGCTCTGACAAATCCGGTCTAGCCGCTCGTGTAGCCACCCGCACTGAAACGCCTGACATGTCTCAACACCTCTGCCATTAGTATACAGCAACAACCTACATCAAATTTGTTCTAGCTGGGCACACATTGAGTCTCTTGCACTAGCTCTCTATCTTCACCACAGACAGCACTCACCCATGTACCTGACCTCTGGGTTGCTTACTGGGGCCTTGCCAGCCGTCCTAAATCCTAACCTGACAGAATGCACACTCGCATTTTAAAGTAAGATCTTAGAATGTTCCCATACCTGGACTTCGGTCCCTAAGGGCATTCCAACCACAGAGCGCACTGAGGCCAAACAAATGGGGAAATGGCGCTATGTAAGTGATGACTACAATACAACAATAAGGGCTCTGTAGTTCCACTTTCTGCCACCTATTTTTGCTAACTTTTCTTAAAGCACTCCATCAAACACTGTAGGTTGGTCCTTAACTCACCTACCAACCTAAGGCCAGACAGAACCAGCTTCCAACGGTGGTTATTTTGTTTTTAGTATTTCGTTTTGTTCACGTGGGATTGGGGCTGATGATCAGATTGGCCGGAACACTAGTTCAACTAATTGGTATCTGCTTTCGTTTTACCGAGGCCAACCAGTGCCTTCTCCCTGAGTCCACCATCTTCTTTGCGGCCAGCCTCCTACTTTAGCGGCCACCTTGCATGTCCACCAACCCCCACGTCCCAAACAATACTATAATGTGACCGCCTGCCCAGGAGTCTGCTGGGACCATCTTTCATAGGTGGTGGAGGATCTGACATCAGGTACTAACTACTGAATCGCTGAAAAATAGCCCGCAGAAGGACACAGAAAGCGGTAACGTTCATAGTACTACTGGTCATGTTTTATTTTAAGGCTCTGGACAATACCGCCAGTAGCACAAGCCAATGGCGACTGATGATAGATGCTTCTACACCCGAGACGGGCGTTACAATGGGAGGTAGGAGTTGTTGTGTACGTTGTACACGAAGTGCGCATGCGCGGCCCGCCGGGCCGGCGCATGCGTGCTGGGTTAATAAAGGCGGTGCCCGGGCAGTTCACGCCGGAGCACCGGAACACACAGACGTCTCCGGCGTGTGTTCTTGCGCGCCCGCCCGCGTGCACTGGTACTCAGACCCTGGGGGGCCCGCACGCCATCACTGGGCTTCCCCAGGTCCCAACACTGGTGACGAGGAGGTACGGATCACTTCCCTGCTCCGACAGCCTCGGAGAGACGAAAAGCTCTTCCGTATCATGGACCCGCGGAGTGCCGGCGGCCATTTTATTTTTGGTCGCACACACAGCTGCAGTGGTTGCGGCCCGAGAGGGTGCTCGTGCGCCACCTGCCAGCTGTGTTTTGGGGAATACAACCTAATTTTTGGAACTCCCACAGTCCTGCAGGCGCAGGGCTGTGGCATTAAAGAAGAAAGAAGTGGGTTTCTACGGTGTCCAGTCAACTGGTCGACAACAAACTGGTCGACTGCAATTTGGTCGACACCATTTGGTTGAATGCCAATTGGTCACATTTTTTTTTTTTTTTATATATATGTGTTTTGTGGGTTTTCGTGTGGTGGGGGAAAAAAAAAAAGAAAAAAAAGGGGGTTGGGGGGGGACCCCCCCAAAAAAACCAAAAAATGGGTAAAAAAAAAACAAAAAAAAAATTCGACCATTTGGCATTCGACCAAATGGTGTCGACCAATTGTCCTGTCGACCAAATGTTTTCGACCATTTGACCGGTAACCTAGTAACCCCAGCACCACTACAAGCCCGGGACAAGACACCCATCATTCTAGGAATAGATAACTGTGAGGACGTGACGCAGAAATGGGCGAAGAGACTGATGATGAAGGTGCCGTAGCCCCAATCCCGCGCAGATCTCGCAGTTCCCTGGCCCCCATGCCTGAATTCGATACTACCGGCCCCCCTTCCAAACTGGGCCCGAAGTGGCTGCTGTGGGTCAAGAGGCTAGATATGTTCTTCAGGGCATCTGGGGTGAACGATGATGACACCAAGATTGCAACTATGATCTACTCGGCAGGCGCGGAAGTCCACAAAATCTACGATTCCCTCGTCATCCCTGTGGTCACGTATGACGCAGTCAAACAGGCACTCAAAGACCATTTTCTCCCCATGGCAAATGTGGATTTTGATAGATTTGTCATGGGCGCCGAAAGGCAACTAGACGACGAACCCCTAGACAAATTCTGTGCCCGTCTGAGGCACCTGGCGACCACTTGCAGATGGGTCGATGAGGAAGAAATGGTCCTCAACCAGCTATTGCAGGGGTGCAGCTCCGGCAAACTTAGAAGGCAAGTACTGAGAGAACCTGGTCTGACCCTCCAGCAAATTTTGGACCTGGGAAGAGCACATGAGCTGGCAGAAGCCAGAGGTGCGAAAATGGACGCTGCCACGCGACCGAAGAATGATGAAGACGCATTTGCTGTGGGACGTTCAGCAACGGGAAGGTCGAAATGGGCGCCGAGAAGGCCTGATGCCCCGCCCACACCAGGCAACGCCTCATCCTGCTCCTACTGTGGATATGACCTTCCCCACGGAGGAGAATGCCCAGCTAAGTTGAGGACATGCGGCAGGTGTGGCACACCAGGGCACTATGCAAGGATGTGCCGAGCTGCCGCCCCTGTAGCGGCAGGAAGAGGACCGGAGAGAGTGGACGTGGAGGCGCTCGCAGAGTGAGAGGCATCTCATCGATCAATCAGGGTCTGCAGGACCTGGACATCGCAGAAGAGGAGGAGGAGGAGGAAGAGATCTTCTTCATTTCCAGCATTGTGAAAGGTCCTGGCACGAGACGCCAACCCACATGCACTGTTAACATCAACAACGTCCCCACCCCCATTCTCATAGATACTGGGGCTTCGGTCTGTGTGCTGGCCACCAAACATTATGAAGCCCTGCCAGGCCCACCGGAGCTGTCAGCGTCCACGGCGCGAATATATGCCTTCGGAGGGGAAACACCTCTACCCATCCAAGGTGTGTTTGTAGCCCCGGTTTCTCATGGACAGAACACTATCAAAGCGAGGTTCTTTGTCACCAGCGTCAGCCCACATTCCCTGTTGAGCTGTGCGGCATCAGAAGCACTCGACATCGTCCACTTCTCGTTCGGAGTATACCATGCCGATCTGAAAAGCATGCGCACTTCGTGTACCACGTACACAACAGGAGTTATTTAGCGGCCTTTTTTAAGACCTTTGCCACGTGATTACATTTCCACACACTTCTGAGCATTCATTTTCGCTTAGGTGGCATTGCAACCTCTGCACAATATAATTGGTGTTAGAATGGCACGGTGGCTGTTTCTTCTTGGCGGCGCAATAATACAAGTTCTAATTATTTAATATTGCCTTGGAGTCTAGTCTGGGATGCCAGCCTAATCTATTGATGTCATTGTTTTGATAAGTACAGCACAGAAACATAGATAATTAAAACATCTCATTCCCAAGGAAGTCCAAAGGCAGTTGCTGCAGGGACGGCCGTGCCTAATTATATGTTGCACTGACTTGCGAGAGGAAACAGCATGATAACATTAACACCCATTGTGTCTGCCTTTTCATTATTTGCTCAGTAACATTTTGAAACCATACATCAGAACACCCTTATTGCAAAATAACAGCTACAGAAGAATGGATGCTTAGCGAGGCATTACCCCATGTATCATATTTTTCTACTGGATTAATGGAATACCTGGATTTCTTGTATGTTTAATACAGCCCACAGGAAATGTGTGCAAACGACACGCACCAGCACAAAACAAATAAGCTCATGCACAAATGGCTTTGCCCGTGCAGTTTAACGGCCATTCAAAAGCTTCGGTGTGTGAGTATGGTGCGATGGCACGGCTGAATGCAACACAGACATGCCTTATTCTCATAGAGGGGGCGGGGGGTTGGGAGGGGGGCTTCTGGGATGAACATCCCATCCAGCACATCTCCCCGTCTCTGCTCCGCCCTCTTGCAGGCCATGCAGAGCGGAAGGTGCATTGCAGACTGGGCCTTAGTAGCACCCTGCCTGCCCTCCCGCGAACAGAAATGAAACACTCATGCAGAGCATGAGCATATCCATCCTTTTACATATTTCCTTTCTCAATGTCAGTAAAACACGCAATGCTGGTTGTGGGAAGGTATGTCCTGGTGCATGTTTTTAAAAAACGCAGCATATCCGTTGCACAAGGCATCTTGGTGGTACAAATCCCACACATGCTTCTAATCTGAAGAGGAATACGCGCAGTCAAACTATGAGTGAAGCAGACTTCATTTTAAGAGTGCGTCCAAACAGCAGGTGGTCAATGATACCGCTGAGTTGATGAGATCCATAGTCTGCTACTTGGACAGTGGAAGACCCTCTGCCTCATCTGGCCAGCTTGAATCATGGAAAGACCACTTGACCGAAGTTCGGAGTGACCCAGGGGGGTACACAGAGAGTAAATCGCTTCTGTGGGAAGCAGGGTACTTGGTGTTGCAGTGGGAAGTTCCAGAGAGATTGCATTCAGTAATCGAAACGGCTCGACATTTGTGAACATGGAAACCAGTCCAAGAATTGGTGTCATGTCTGTATATGGAAAATGCAGACCTGGGATACTTGAGCTATGTGTGGAGTTAAAACCAACAATGTGTCAACCAATATAACAACGTGTGGTGCTTGAGTTGGCAAAGCTGGACATTGCCTTAGCGAAGATGACCAGCTAAATAGTTGTAGAACCATCATTCCCAGTGCTCTATGAATAAACCATCAGCCTTTCTGGCTTTGCAAGGCAGAAGTTCGGTTTTAGAGGGATATGATATGCTATGATGATTACATTTTAACATTTTTCTGTCCATCCACAGACCAACCACACCCATGCATTGTTTAAAATGTTCTGCAGTAACCCCCAGGCCACCCCGCCCAGATGGAGGGAGTGACATGGGTGTCATGTGCATACATTTCAAAGGTCAGGCAATGGGAAGGGACTAGATCAGCCAGAGATTTTAAACACAATTTAAGCAAGGGAGGACCTAGCAATGAATCCAGGGGTAAACCGCAAGTAGCGGCCATTGGAGCAGACTCAAAAGAAGGGGCGGTCACAGATTGCTGTTGCCGTGTCAAAAAAGACTCAATACAAGTTACTGCTTTACCTCCATCCTCAAAGCAGAAGATGCCCCAATACAAGTTACTGCTTTACCTCCATCCTCAAAGCAGAAGATGCCCCAAGAGGATGGAGTGAAAGACATAGTCGAATGTTGCAGAACAATCCAGCAGCAGGGTTAGGGCTCCAATGCTGTCATCGTCTACCACCTCCGAAAGGTCACCTAAAGCCACTACGTTGACCCTTTCTGTAACTCCTAATCAAAACCCTGCCTGGGAATCATCTAGAAGAGAATTGTCTTCTAAACAAATCTGAAATTATGAGGTAACAATAGTCTCTAGAAAGTACCCCAGTAAGGAAGCTGATAAATGGCACAGAATTTGGAACTGGATCCAAGGAGAACTTCTTCGGCAAAGGAGTTGCCACTGCTGAATTAAGAAGACTGAGTACTTTCCCAGTAGTGAAGGAGGAATTCCTTATCACATAAAGTTTGCCACCAAGGAAGCATAAGCATGGCTCATGAGGGGAACCCTCAAGGGTCCAGGTTGATATGATCTTCATGTGAAGCTCTGAAATCGCCTGAAAGCTGTATACAACTCGGCAGATGTGGTTCCGTATCATTATCCCACCTATCGCACGCCGTTCTCTAACAAATGACCACCTTTCAAACTGCCATGGAGCAGCCAATGGGTAGTATTTTGCATCCATCGGTGCAGAAGCATTCTACCTCCTGAGCCCCTCTTGTAATGTGCAACCGGACTGCCCCCCAGCCATGTTTTGTCACCTTTGGTTTTTCATCCCCATCTCTCCTAAAGCCCCCCTTAGTTAAGCCCAATCCTCATCTCCAGGGCACCCTCCTACCCGACCTATTCAAAGTTGCCCCTTCCCGTTCTTCAACTCACCACACGCCCATTAAACTACATATCTTCCCAAGCACTGACCTGCTGCCCACCCCACCTGTTGTGGTGTGGATTTCTGTAAGGGGTCGTTTACTGGGTGGATTCTTTCACAATCGGTCCTTGAAATGCAGTTGAAAGAAAGGACACCATTATTAGGCCCAGTGGGAATTTTGGGGGGCGTCAGAAATGCATCCACATCACCTACTTGCTCTAGCTTATCAGCTCCGATTGGATCGCGTGAACCTTTGCAGAAAAGAACAGAGAATGTTCATCACAAAGTGATTGAGAAGTGAGTGGACTCTAGGCCATGTAAGTTGACTACTTTATGTAGATCATTAGAAATAATGCAGCTGGAGAAAATATGAGCACCATATAATATTTAGTTTGCCTTTACAAAAGCACATTTTGCCTGCTGTAAAAGCAGCAGCAAATTGAATTTGGCTGTTTATATTGTAGTTTTTCTGCCAATGTTGTTCGTGTTGCTGCAATGAATCGGTCCGTGTCTTAAGCTTTAAAGTATACCAAGGATTCCTACATTGTGATTAGAGCTTCTCCTGACATTTAGCTAAGGAAGCTAAGATGATAATAGAAGAGGAGGTGTACACATACAATGTATCTAGAATTAAGAGAGTCAGGACCAGGTTTGTTAATTGGAATTCTCCAATGATTCCATCAGTAATGGTCTCAAGCATTCTGGTGTAAAATCTGAACAGTTCAGATGTTCATTTTTTAATTTTCCTTTTTATTTAAACTATTTGTGGTTAAATAATAAACCCTAGAATACAATAAAAATACAACACATTTCATATAATACATTCAAGTCAATCCCCCCAAAAATCAATAATAGTAATACAAATCATCTAAATTCATCACTCAAAATTCCAATTCTATTTCCATAAAATATAACTTTACATTTAAAAATCCTCAATAATCTCAATTTGTCATATATAAAAAACACTAAAGTTTAAAACCGTATTACTTCCTGGATGAATATAAGCCCAATCCTGTCATTCCATTACATTTTCATTATCTATATAGCCTATTACTCTCTCTTATAAATAGTGTTCAGATTCTGGCAACTTGTTAATAGGTGTCTGGACGTTTCTATTTCCAAGTTACAAATTCTACAATGATGTTCTAGTCGCAGGACTTGTTTGCAGGCACCTATTCGGGCATAAGTGGGCAGTTGTTCTAGATGCAATTGGGGAATGAATCTCCTATGTTTGGCTTTTTTTGTATTAATCAGGTAGAAGACTAAGGGCCTCATTACGACCCTGGCGCTAATGGCTTAACGGCGCCGTAAAAGGCTGCGGCGCCGTTAACCCATTAGCGCCTTACTACGAGGTTAAAGTAGGGACCCGCAAAGGGACCTTGGTGCTAAGCACGGTACCGCAATTTGCGGTACCGTACTTAGCGCCTTTCCCAGTCCCATTGAGCCCTATGGGGCAAAAATGGGAATGGGGAAGGGCCAATGTTCAATGGGGAATTACCGCCCCGCCAACCTTGGAATGGGGTGGTAATTCCCCACTGAACATTGGCGGACTCGTTACGATACCGGCACCAACCATGGTGCTAATAGCGCCATGGTTTAGTGCCAGTATCGTAATGAGGGCCTAAGGCTTTAACTGGGAAACTCTGCATAGTTTATTTTCAATGAGAACACCTTTTACTTAATTCCAGCATGTTCCTGTCTCTCTCTGATATAGCAGGATTTTGTTTAATCTCTTTTTCTGTGATCCCTGAGTGAAAGGGGTATTTGATCTCAACATTAATTTTATTCAGGATTCCAGTCTTCCAAAGACCTATAATCTCTTAAGAAAATGTTTTATCCCATATTTTAAAACAAAATTGGAATACATGGATGCTGTGTTATCCTTTTCTGTGGTAATTCTTAGCATAAATATCACCAGAATCATCACTTTCTTGTGTCATTAAGGACATCACGCCTAATTACCTTTGTATGGCTTCATTAGGAGTGGACCTGTAAAGACATAATTTAGTGTGCCAAAGATTACTTTCCAATTTCATGAGCCAGCAGATTTCTTTGTTTAAGAAAATGTCTACCCCGTACAGCGCACATGGAACTATACTGGTATTATATACCTTTAATAGTCCTTCAAGGAATAACCACATTTCTGGAAGACCAATTTGTTTATCACATTCAGTTATTTTTCTACTTTCCCCATGATGTCCCACAAGATGGATTTTATATTTGTGTTATCCATGATCAGTATCCCTAAATACATGCATTTCTTGACCACCTCTATCCGTTCACCCTTGATCTTCCATTCAAAGAACTTTTCTTTGTTATTTTGTTCACTTTGGAGGATTTAATCGAATATTCCTCTAAGTCCCTGATACTGCATTGTAACATGATCTGTGTTCTGTCAAAGAGGACAATGTCATCCACATAGGATTTCCATATTATCAAATGAGGTTCTATGCAGGGTGGAAAGTTGTTCCAACCAGACACTGCTTCCTCCAAATCAGCCGTGTATACATTAAAGAGTATTGGGTACATCATACAGCCCTGTTTAAATCCGAGGTTTGTTGTTACATTATGGCTGAAAAGCCTTTCTAAATTAAGTCAGAGCTGAGCTGTAGTATCAGTAAAAAACTGTTTTATGAAGTAAAGGATCCCGGGTGATGACAACACTCCTTCATCTTACTCCCCAGTTTCTGTTGGTTTTCAGTGTCAAAGGCCTTGGTGTAGTCAATGAAGCACATGTAGAATGAAGGATCTTAATGGGATAAAGCCACACGGATAAAGTACATTAAGGACCACAGATTGGCAGAGGTACCAACCCCTCAGCCTAACCCTGTTTGTTGTTTGCTCTGGAAATGTTTCTCTTTAATCCAGGCATTAACACCCTCTAATAGAAAAGAGGAGATGATCTTTGCCATACTGTCAACCATAGCGAGGAGTCCATAATTTTACAGTAACTAATGGCTGCCGTTTTTAAATCTCAGGATAAGTATAGATCTTTTTCAACTATTTGGAATTGTCCCAATTTCTTTATATTTTTAAATAAATTGGCCACAATCAGAGAACATCACTTAGGTCCTTGTTTAATTACTATATTTGCCAATTTTTCTGGGCCGGGTGCTCTAGATGGTTTGATCCCGGCTCTGGCTTCTATGATTTCATCTAAAGATATCTCGGCAAAGTCTCAATCCTTAAAACCCTTGAGGGCTATCAATGGGTTAGGATTTTGAGTGTCTGTCCAGTATGACTTGTCATTATATTTTGTCCAGGAGTCCTCTTATATAGGATTCACCTCTTGGTTATAGATTTGAGGTTCGGAGTATCATTTAATGATCACCCCAAATTGTTTGGGGTCTCCATGGCCTTACACTCAAAACATAATCTTCAACTGCTTTGTTGCAGTGGACTCAAACTTCTGTAGAGTAATCTTGTTCAATGTGGTAGAACTTCTTTGTTTTATATGTCTTATTTCTTTAATTACTTTTTCTTAACTGTTTCTTTGTAGTAACTCTGTGCATATCGTTAATTCTTCTATCTCATTTCCTTTATAGGAAATGGCACAAGGGGTAGGGAACCTAAACAAGAGTGCACTTACACTTGTGTTATTTGAATAAGTGAGAAGGAGAGGTAATTCCAGAGAAGTTTGATATGCTGCAGTAGCAGGGGAACTGGTGACTTCCCTAGGTCAAGCGGAAACCTCTGGACGTCTGTAGCACTCACCCTTAATTTTTACTGTGTGGACCGCCACAGTCTGCATTCAGAGCAATCTATTCCTTGCACGCCCATATGTTGTGGTTTGGAAAGATTGCGCATTAAACCAATGCGCCGGCAAACCTCACACGTATTACTCACAATAGCATGAGTGTGATTGTCACAACAACCAGATAGGTTGCTTCAATGTATTGGAACACATAAATATGTTGATTACAAATGTGTAGTCCTGATGACGACCTTAGTAGGTTGAAACACGTGTCGGCAGTTATCAGTGTCTTTAAATTTGCCCATTTTCATTTCCTATTTTGAGGAAAATCCTCTTATTAATCCTCACGCCAGTACCATGTTGCGATCTCAACGGAGAGAGTTATCAGTGTCTCAAAACTCATTTTAGTTTATTTTCATTTGATATTCGGAGGAAGACTTTCTAATTGATGTTTTGTGTGCAACTTTTGGGATTCCAATTGAGTATGTAATCCAATGGTTTTCAATGTCTAAAACGTCTGGGAAAACCCACTCATGTTGACTTTGTTTCAAGCTTATCACAAATAAATAGAGCCACACAGGCAGAATATTTTATCTGTATCGTCTCTTTTCAGCATACAAACAGAACCTAGTTGGAGAGCGCAGCAAGCAGAGGACAACATTTCTTATAGTTTACTTCATTTACTTTATGCACTAGTTTTCTTTGAGCCATCAATGTCAAATGAAGTGCTTCCTCTAAACATTCTTCATATTTACTTATATCACTGAAATCAACAAAATTCTAAGTGGCTTAATAGACAAGTATTTTTCATCAAAAGATATAACAGTCTTTTATAGCCACAATATGCAGTTTCCCATAAGGCTGACTCCAATGTTATTCCCAATCATCTCCTGGTTAGCATCTTTACCACTTCTAAAGGTGAATTTGAGTACCACATGGTCACACAAGTCCTTCTTCCAAAGGTTAAAATCAAGGACTATTTCAAATCGTTTTCTGGTTCCTAACACATAATCTATGCATGATTTTGTATGTCATTTGTCCACATATAAGGGAGATAGCCCTTTGTGCCAGGGAGTGTTATCAACTGCAGGACATCAAGAGATGCAAAAAGGGCTAGCCAATCATCCTCTAGATTGATCATTTCTTAATTTCTGGTCTCCATTGCACATATTTCCTGTCTATTATTCATCATGTCATTTGTGAAATTTGCCCCGCTTTTTTCCTTGGCAGGGGTATATTGATGGTTTAAGTCCCCTACAATCAAAATATGTCCTCTTGCATTATGATAAAGCCAGTTCGGTGTACCTTCTTTCAACATCAATATTATATCTTCTTTCTTTTCATCATTCGGCAGACAATACATTTTGATCATTAAAACATATAAGCACACTTCAGTCCTCAAATGGGCACTTGCAGGCAGAACATTATCACTAGTGGTTGTAAGGACACATTTATTTATTTTGATATAATTTTGTGCTCCTATAAGTAGGCCTCCAAAAGGTCTTCGAATCAGGTTTTGTTTCACTTTTCTTTGAAATATATGATAACCATCAAATTGATATGCATTGGTCATCCAAGTTTCCTGAAGGAAAAATATATTGACAGCTATTGAAAATGCAATCTAGTTTTGTTTCGCTTTTCTTTGTAAAATATGATAAACATCTAAATTGATATGCATTGGTTATCCCAGTTTCCTGAAGGAAAAATATATTGACAGCTGTTGAAAATGTTTGACCGCTGAATCCTTTTGTAAAGGAGCTAAATCCTCTTGTTTTCCATGATATAAATCTCAAGGGTTCGTCTCTTCTTCCTCTTTGTCAGGCCACTTGATCAAATTTGGTTACCTCTTCGTAGTCTTAATAGTACTCATGTCTATAATAATTATTATTCATTGCGGCCATTAACATTTGTCTCAGTAGTTCCATGTCCTGTATGTTCAGTCTTGTGGTGCTTCCTCTATTTCCTTCGAACATTGTATCTTTCCGCTCGTAGTAGTGTCTTGTTGTCATTCAATCAATTAGCCAATGTCTGTCAATTATTGGTAATGGGGGGTTATTGTTTCTACTATAATTGGTGTTACTAACTCAACCATTGCCCAATTTGCTTCATAGGCTGATTCTGGTAATTCGACTATCTTTTGATGGAATTACTTAAAGCTTCTCACAATTGTGTAATGATTCTAAGATTGATCTTCAATTGAAGAAGTTGCTATTTCCATCTGAATAAATGTCTAGAGAAATGTGGACACATATTTTGTACCACATTTTTATTCAGGGGTGCAATACATGTCTTTAGCAGTCTCTCTCGTCTCCTGCTTCATTGGCTTCTCTCTAGGAATTGCTTCTTGTGATTTAGTCAACCTTGACTTATTTGTTTCTTATCTTATAGGTTCTTCTCTTTCTGGTTTTGATGTTAGTAACATGGTTTCTGTTTTCTTTTTCCTTAACCAGGTATCCAGCGATTGTTGTTGTTGTATCACATTTTGTTCTTGCCTCTGGACTGTTATTACATCCGGCTCTGTGCATTCATTGCTTGTAGTTAGATTACTATCTCCTGGTTCCTTCTCAGAGACATTCCTTGATTGCGGTTGTTGAGGCTTGGTTTTATTCACGGTTTGCTGAGTTACCCTATCTTTTTCATGTATCTGTTCCCTACTCCTTTTCTCCTTATTTCTTTTTCATTGTGCATGGCTGAGGTGAACCTTTTTCTCTATTCCTTCTACTCTCTCGTTTTCTAACAGAGATCTATCACTATCATCCTCTTTTGATGATAACTCCTCATAGCTGTTATTGACTGGCAAGGACGTCGCGTGTAATCTTATAGGAGAGTGATGTTCTCTTATCACTTTATTCATTGTCGTCACCCGCTGTAGTTTCCATAATGTTTTTTATTACTATGGCCGGCTCCCAGAACTGTATCCACCAACCGTATCAATCCTTGCCTAATTATTTGTTGTTCCTTGTGAATGTTGTTGCACACATCCAGTAGAGCTTTCAACATCGTATGCATTTCTGGCTCTGTTTGGAGTTCTTTCTCAGAGGAATCTGCCAAAGTGTATGATGTATTTGGCACATGAGATAATGTGTACACACTTTCTGCAATCATCGCTTAATCTGGAGTCCTAGAAAGGTTCTCCAAGGTAGATGGTAGTACTTCTAATACACCCATGGGGCATCCAACCTCTTTATTTATTATTTCTATGTTAGGCATATCATCCGTTCCCTTTTGATGGCCAAGGCAAAGGTTTTGTAGGGAGTTATCATCAATAATTTCTCCCCCTGACATGTTTGCTGTAGTTTGGAGACAAGAATCTTTCTCCCCAATTTCCTTTTCAATTTCGTTACTATTCATTTCTGTTTGTCCTTTAAGGTAAGCTGTGATTTTCCCTTTGTTAGTGAAAACCCAATTCTTACCCTGCTTTGTATTTAAAATAATGGCTGCAATTCCGTTTAGCAATTTGCCCTTTTTGTTCTTATTTGCTGTTTTTTTTTCCTTATTGTCTGTGCACGATTGCTACTTTGTCTAGCAATGCTTCTTAATAGATATTTGCTACCTACGGCTGGCATATTAGACCAGTCTTAGCCGCAATTTACCAGCTTTCTAAGACAACAGTATTATACCGGCTATTATTCCATTCTCCTCTTCTGTATGTTAGCGAAAATGGAATTATGTCAATTCACGTTCTAAATAGCAACACACTGGGAAGGCACACGGATGGCCATACTCGGCCGCAACAACATATTCCCTGAAAAACAAAACTCTCATGGATCCACAGTAGCCCACTGCAGGCTGATCCTACAACTCTCCATCTTATTACTACTGTTTTGGTGGGCTGATAAGGCACCCCCACTGCCTTGTCCCACAACAGGGAGAGACGTGCACTCACCACATTCACCACTGGTAAGAGTACGACGATGAGAGAGAGGAGAATGCCACTGCTCTTCTGTGGGTTACTCTGGGTGACTCTGGAAAACTGAGCGCAATGCTCAAAACTCGTGGAGATGAGCTGCCTGAAGGGACCACGGCTTACTCAGCCTACACCGGCTCCTCTGACCCAGCAGTCATCTCCCGTCTCAGTCCCTAGTCTCCAGCTAGAAGTTCAATAGAGTATACCTTCCACAAATTAGTGCTGGGGTGGAGTTCTTAATTTACAGTAATTCCCTTCTACCCTTGCTTGGTCAGGATAGGCCTACCTTCAGCTAATAGATTAGAGTAGTCAAAGAAGCAATGTAAGTTACAGCCTGCCAAATGTGTTGACCCCAGAATCAATTGGTGGAGTCCAAAATCATTTAAAGAGTCAATATCAGATTATTTACTTGGATGGTCTGAAATGTAGATATAATAGTTCAAATCTCCCAATATATTCTATTTAGAAAAATTGCAAATGGCTTGTGCACCATAACCTATGAACAAGAGCCAAAAATCATCGACTGTTGCAGGGTGTGGTCACGAAAGATGCAACTCCTCCCCTTTTTGTGAGCAATGTGCGGTTATATGTGATTTTACCGAAGACAATTTCAGAGAGGTAAGTTTCACCAATAATACCGAAAAATACTGATTTCTTTTTTTAATTAATTTGCGGGGGGGTCCCCCCAAACCCCCTGTTTTTCTATCCTTGTACCCTACCCCAACCCCATCCTCTCCCATTTTAACCCCTTACCCCACTTGTGCCCTACCCTCACTCCCCCATATATATTTAATTAGAATCTTGGGTATTTTTTCAGTATTATGGTTTTTGGTAAAACTTACCTCCTGTTTGGTTTTGGTAAAATGACTGGGTACCCAATGTGCTTTTGAATTAGTGCTCTATAATCTACCTAGCCTAAATCTTTTCATGCAGGGATTGAGCAAACCAAAATCCATGTTTTGGTTACAAAAGCAAATTAGGTTCAGAACCTGAAAATAAAAAGTGTTTTTGGCAGCTGAGCGAGCATCGTTCAACATTGATTTGCTTTGTGATGAACTGGAATTATAATCAGGGCACAAAGGGGGAGTATCCATTGGAGGGTTATGCAGAGAAGAGCTATAAAGCTAACAAGCAATGTTACTAGTAACAGGCCTCGTATGTTCCTCCAAACACGGAAGACCCCCTACTCGTATGCTCTAGTGAACAAATCCAGCGTGGAACGTTTTGATTGGCATGACCCACATGGACCCCTTGGTGGGTAATTTTCACTGTAGGCAATGTGCTGCTTGTCCTTTTACAAAGAGGGCATCTTATTTCAAGTTGGCAATGTAGATTGCAAACTACGTCAGATGGCTAACTGCAGCAGAAAGCTACATGTTTACTGCATTGAATATCAATGTTCCTTTAGATATACTGGATAAATGACAAGACCAGTTAAAAAAAGAACACAGATCTTGATTTAAGTGCAAACACATGAATGCTCCAATGATGCAACACTAGCTGGAATCTGTTCACATGGAAGATGAAGTGGTCTCATGGGAGACAGAAACAGGAGGGAAAGACTTGCTAGCAAATGCACCTGCTTGAATTCTCAATTCTATGTCAAGACCGGATGCAAGCATTACAACTTCTTTAATCTACTCTTCAGCAGTTTCAACACTTAACTAACTGGAAATTAACTTTCCTTCATTTCCTTTTCCTTTTTTCAAAAAACGACAAATCCCACTCTACTGATCTACATTTGTAGTTCATCTCATTTCCTACTACAGTAACTCTTAGCCACATCCTGTCTAGGGCCTCACCACGAGTTGGGCGGTAATGCCGGTGATATTACCGCCGGTGGTATTAGCCCTATAGCCAAACCCCCTGCCGCTATTAGCGCCGGATCACAGGTTTGGCGGTAATGGAATTCCCCATTCCCCACTGAGCCCATTCGGGAATGCCCCAGATCTGGGGAGAAATCCGCCGAAGCCCTGATTTGGCGAACCCTTAAGTCCGCCGGTAATAGCGCGACCGCCGGATTTAAGGGTTACCGCCAAACTCGTGATGAGGCCCACATGTCTCCTCCTCTTCTTTTGCTGCTCTTCAGCAAGACAAGCACTGTTTTCCTTACTGGAGAGTCCATAAATGGAACGTTTGTGAATACAGAAGTTATGACATGACTTGTTGTGCTGGCTTGTTCGCACAGGCAGTGCAGTTATTGTACATGCTTTTATAATAAGATTAGCTGTGTTTTTGTGGTCGCGCGACTGAGCAGTTTGCTTTGTCTGCGTTCGAGTTAGCATTTCATTTGTAAGTGCAGAGCGCGTTTGCATACCGTGGCTACACCCACGGTGAACGACTCTTCCTTTTTCCGTACCGAGAGGAGACTCGGAAGTCGAACGGGTCAAGTGCTTCATTACGGGACCCGCTCTGGCTTCCGAGGCAAGCTGTGAGCGAGAGGAGCACGTAGGGTCCCATCCATTGGGAGGGCGGTGCGTGCAGCGCCGCACGAGCGATGCAGCCTTCTGCATTAAAGGATTCCCCCAGAGAGCCAGGACAGCAGCGCACACGACAGAGGCTACTTGCCGGGAAGCAGTGAAAACTCTCACGCATGAGAGTTAATACAAAGCAAACCGTGCTAAGATCAATAAGCACACGTGCTTGCAGGCACCACACCGTGCTGCAAAGGAAAGCACACGTATATTCTGCCAGCAAGCAAGTTGAGCTGCCGAAGAGCACAGTTATAAGAGCAGCTGCAACCAGAACCCTTTTGGAGGGGAATACACTGAGGCAGTGTGAAGCAGTATCCTACACTGCAGGGTGTTTATAGCCACTAGCTAACCAGTGATTACAGTTGGCATGCAATGCAGCCTGCTTCTGTTCAGGCCCTGGCACACAGCATCCCTAAAGAGTACCCCCATCCATCAATCATGTCCGCTAAGAGTGGAGTGAGGAGGAACAAGTGGAGAGCGACTTGGCGCTCAGTTTTAGGCAGGTGCTGGGAAACTCATTGGTGCAAGCGGTCGCAGAGGGAGTCAGACCTATATAGGAGAGACTGGCTACCCTGGTTTCTATACTAGGACAGAAAGGTAAAAGCCCCCAGACAGCCAAGATGAGCATGTCTGCAAAAGGCCTCTGTTCAAGAAAAGAACCTTCAGGGGAGTAGCATGACTTCTCTTCTACTCCCCTGGGTCCACGTTATGGGGTAGAACAACAAGCCCCAGAGGTCACTGATGCTTTTGATAAGGTGAAAGAGGCTTTCCTCCAAAACGCATCAGTGCCGAGTCTCTTGACCCCCACCCGAGGGGAAGATAATATTGGCGAGACTGATGATCACACTAGTGGAGAATACCCAGAGATGCCAGCCTCATCGCAAGAGGAAGACAATAAGACGGAAACCCATGTGGGTGGGAAGAGAGCCACAATCTATTAAAGTGTTGGTGCGCTGTCCTTCCCCTGTGTGCCTTACTTTTGTCTTTTTAACTGTTTTATTTGTTATAATGTGGGGTTAGTTCCCCCGCACTCCTCCCTCACCCCCCCACCCTAACTTATACACCTACCCCACCCCCACCTGTTATTTAACATAGATTTACCAAAGTACCTACTATTTTCGGTCAAATAAATTAGGTCATTTCTCATTTGGTTCTTTTGTATTCGGGTATTTGTACGGATTCATTCCCAAACAGCTTCCAACAAGTAAAAAGAGCATGGAGCACTGACAGATGTCACTTACACACTGTGCACACCTTCGTGCAAGCTTTGTGCAGATTCAAGTTTTTAAACTTTCAGTTGGCAGAGACACGTCCTGGAGGCTGCTGCCAATCCACTTTCCCTAACAGCTTCCAACAAGTGAAAAAAGCAGGGAGCACTGCCAGACTGCAATTACACACTGTGCACACCTTCGCGCAAACTTTGCGCAGATTCAAGTTTGTAAAATATCAGTTGGCGGATACACGTCCTGGAGGCTGCTGCCAATCCGCTTTCCCAACCAGCTTCCAACAACGGAAACGAATAGGGATTGCTGCCAGACTGCAGTTGCACACTGTGCACACACACGCGCAAGCTTCACGCATATTCGAGTTTTTAAACTCTGACAGGGTAATTCATAGAATTTCGCAGAAAAGTGTCGCAAGCGGCTGGCGCAGAGTGTCCGCGTGCGATTGTCTGCGCCAGGCACGTGCGCTAAAACCGATTTCCGCGCACAGCGTATTCATGGATTTTAGGCTCCCAAACCAGCCGTGGCGCAGAGAATCGCAGCGACCCTGCAGCAGCGCCAGTAACGCCCCCAAGAACGCCCTCGCGCAAGGAAAAGCCATCAAAATCGCTAAATCATCGCAAAGGGCTGCGCTAACCCTGGACCAGTTCACCGGGCTGGCAAACAGCAAACGCCAAGCGGGGAACGTGTATTTCAGGGGTGCGCGGGAAGTTCCACACGCGATTGGTCCCGTGCAAGCAGGGTACGTGTATTTCAGGGGTGCGCGGGAAGTTCCACACGCGATTTCATCAGGGTACGTGTATTTCAGGGGTGCGCAGGAAGTTCCACACGCGATTTCAGCAGGGTACGTGTATTTCAGGGGTGCGCGGGAAGTTCCACACGCGAATGGGCCAGTGCGAGCAGGGTACATGTATTCCATGGGTGCACGGGAAGTTCCACACGCGATTTCATCAGGGTACGTGTATTTCAGGGGTGCGCGGGAAGTTCCACACGCGATTGTCCCAGTGCGAGCAGGGTACGTGTATTTCAGGGGTGCGCGGGAAGTTCCACACGCGATTGTCCCCGTGCAAGCAGGGTACGTGTATTTCAGGGGTGCGCGGGAAGTTCCACACGCGATTGGCCCCGTGCAAGCAGGGTACGTGTATTTCAGGGGTGCGCAGGAAGTTCCACACGCGATTTCAGCAGGGTATGTGTATTCCAGGGGTGCACGGGAAGTTCCACACGCGATTGGCCCCGTGCAAGCAGGGTACGTGTATTTCAGGGGTGCGCGGGAAGTTCCACACGCGATTTCATCAGGGTACGTGTATTTCAGGGGTGCGCGGGAAGTTCCACACGCGATTGTCCCAGTGCGAGCAGGGTACGTGTATTCCATGGGTGCGCGGGAAGTTCCACACGCGATTTCAGCAGGGTACGTGTATTTCAGGGGTGCGCGGGAAGTTCCACACGCGAATGGGCCAGTGCGAGCAGGGTACGTGTATTCCATGGGTGCGCGGGAAGTTCCACACGCGATTTCATCAGGGTACGTGTATTTCAGGGGTGCGCGGGAAGTTCCACACGCGATTGTCCCAGTGCGAGCAGGGTACGTGTATTTCAGGGGTGCGCGGGAAGTTCCACACGCGATTGTCCCCGTGCAAGCAGGGTACGTGTATTTCAGGGGTGCGCGGGAAGTTCCACACGCGATTGGCCCCGTGCAAGCAGGGTACGTGTATTTCAGGGGTGAGCGGGAAGTTCCACACGCGATTTCAGCAGGGTACGTGTATTCCAGGGGTGCGCGGGAAGTTCCACGCGCGATTTCAGCAGGGTACGTGTATTCCAGGGGTGCGCGGGAAGTTCCACACGCGATTTCAGCAGGGTACGTGTATTTCAGGGGTGCGCGGGAAGTTCCACACGCGATTTCAGCAGGGTATGTGTATTTCAGGGGTTCTGGGGAGTACTACACGTGAATTGGCCGTGTGGGTCCTCCCAGGTGTACGCTCCACAACCTCCACGGCCCCTGCAGGCAGCCCACACCACGGGGGACTACCCTGCACCCCTGCTCATGTCCAGCAGGCAGCCCATCCACCATGGGCATGCCCCCCAGCCAACCCACATGTCACCTTGCACTACTGATCAACAATGCATGTCTCCCACCAGCCCCACCCCCCAGCAGTGCAGGGGCACCCTCCACCAGGCCCCCACCCATGTCTCCCAGCCACCCCCACCCCCCAGCCACCATGGGCACCCTCCACCAGGCCCCCACTCATGTCTCCCACCCCCCCACCCCCCAGCATCCAGGGGCAGCCTCCACCAGGCCCCCACTCTTGTCTCACAACCACCCCCACCCCCCAGCCACCATGGGCACCCTCCACCGGGCCCCCACTCATGTCTCCCACCCCCCCCACCCCCCAGCATCCAGGGGCAGCCTCCACCAGGCCCCCACTCATGTCTCCCACCCACCCCCACCCCCCAGCCACCATGGGCACCCTCCACCAGGCCCCCACTCATGTCTCCCACCCCCCCACCCCCCAGCATCCAGGGGCAGCCTCCACCAGGCCCCCACTCTTGTCTCACAACCACCCCCACCCCCCAGCCACCATGGGCACCCTCCACCGGGCCCCCACTCATGTCTCCCACCCCCCCACCCCCCAGCATCCAGGGGCAGCCTCCACCAGGCCCCCACTCATGTCTCCCACCCACCCCCACCCCCCAGCCACCATGGGCACCCTCCACCAGGCCCCCACTCATGTCTCCCACCACCCCCACCCCCCAGCAGTGCAGGGGCAGCACCACCAGGCCCCCACTCATGTCTCCCACCCACCCCCACCCCCCAGCCACCATGGGCACCCTCCACCAGGCCCCCACTCATGTCTCCCACCACCCCCACCCCCCAGCAGTGCAGGGGCAGCACCACCAGGCCCCCACTCATGTCTCCCACCCACCCCCACCCCCCAGCCACCATGGGCACCCTCCACCAGGCCCCCACTCATGTCTCCCACCCCCCACCCCCCAGCAGTGCAGGGGCACCCTCCACCAGGCCCCCACCCATGTCTCCCACCCACCCCCACCCCCCAGCCACAATGGGCACCCTCCACCAGGCCCCCACTCATGTCTCCCACCCCCCCCACCCTCCTGCAGTGCAGGGGCAGCACCACCAGGCCCCCACTCATGTCCCCCTGCACCCCCACCCCCCAGCCACCATGGGCAGCCTCCACCAGGCCTCCACTCATGTCTCCCACCCACCCCCACCCCCCAGCCACCATGGGCAGCACCCACCAGGCCCATACTCATGTCTCCCACCCCCCCACCCCCCAGCATCCAGGGGCAGCCTCCACCAGGCCCCCACTCATGTCTCCCACCCACCCCCACCCCCCAGCCACCATGGGCACCCTCCACCAGGCCTCCACTCATGTCTCCCACCCACCCCCACCCCCCAGCCACCATGGGCAGCCCCCACCAGGCCCCCACTCATGTCCCCCTGCACCCCCACCCCCCAGCCACCATGGGCAGCCTCCACCAGGCCTCCACTCATGTCTCCCACCCACCCCCACCCCCCAGCCACCATGGGCAGCACCCACCAGGCCCATACTCATGTCTCCAACCCCCCCACCCCCCAGCATCCAGGGGCAGCCTCCACCAGGCCCCCACTCATGTCTCCCACCCACCCCCACCCCCCAGCAGTGCAGGGGCAGCACCACCAGGCCCCCACTCATGTCCCCCTGCACCCCCACCCACCAGCCACCATGGGCACCCTCCACCAGGCCCCCACTCATGTCTCCCACCACCCCCACCCCCCAGCAGTGCAGGGGCACCCTCCACCAGGCCCCCACCCATGTCTCCCACCCACCCCCACCCCCCAGCCACCATGGGCAGCCCCCACCAGGCCCCCACTCATGTCTCCCACCACCCCTGCCCCCCAGCCACCATGGGCAGCCTCCACCAGGCCTCCACTCATGTCTCCCACCCACCCCCACCCCCCAGCCACCATGGGCAGCCCCCACCAGGCCCCCACTCATGTCTCCCACCCCCCTGCCCCCCAGCATCCAAGGGCAGCCTCCACCAGGCCCCCACTCATGTCTCCCACCCACCCCCACCCCCCAGCCACCATGGGCACCCTCCACCAGGCCCCCACTCATGTCTCCCACCCCCCACCCCCCAGCATCCAGGGGCAGCCTCCACCAGGCCCCCACTCATGTCTCCCAATCACCCCCACCCCCAGCCACCATGGGCACCCTCCACCAGGCCCCCACTCATGTCCCCTATCACCACCACCCCCCAGCAGTGCAGGGGCACCCTCCACCAGGCCCCCACTCATGTCTCCCACCACCCCCACCCCCCAGCAGTGCAGGGGCACCCTCCACCAGGCCCACACCCATGTCCCCTATCACCACCCCCCCAGCAGTGCAGGGGCAGCCTCCACCAGGCCCCCACTCATGTCTCCCACCACCCCCACCCCCCAGCAGTGCAGGGGCACCATCCACCAGGCCCCCACTCATGTCCTCTATCACCACCCCCCCCAGCAGTGCAGGGGCAGCCTCCACCAGGCCCCCACTCATGTCTCCCACCACCCCCACCCCCCAGCAGTGCAGGGGCACCCTCCACCAGGCCCCCACTCATGTCTCCCACCACCCCCACCCCCCAGCAGTGCAGGGGCACCCTCCACCAGGCCCCCACTCATGTCTCCCACCACCCCCACCCCCCAGCATCCAGGGGCAGCCTCCACCAGGCCCCCACTCATGTCTCCCACCCACCCCCACCCCCCAGCCACCATGGGCACCCTCCACCAGGCCCCCACTCATGTCTCCCACCACCCCCACTGCCCCGCAGTGCAGGGGCAGCCTCCACCACGCCCCCACTCATGTCTCCCACCCACCCCCACCCCCTAGCCACCATGGGCACCCTCCACGAGGCCCCCACTCATGTCTCCCACCACCCCCACCCCCCAGCAGTGCAGGGGCAGCACCACCAGGCCCCCACTCATGTCACCAACCCACCCCCACCCCCCAGCCACCATGGGCACCCTCCACCAGGCCCCCACTCATGTCTCCCACCGCCCCCCCCACCCCCCAGCAGTGCAGGGGCACCCTCCACCAGGCCCCCACCCATGTCTCCCACCCCCCAGCCACCATGGGCAGCCCCCACCAGGTCCTCACAATCCCCAATCATGTGCGTTATGGTCAGCCTCCACAGCAAAAAAGCCCTACCAAGTAACCCATTCACCCACATCGAAATGGAAATTACATGTTACACCCCCAATGTTCATAAAGCTAATGAACCCATGTCCGTCACACACAATGGTTGCAATTGAATGGGAAAACACCCAACATGACATGCATGAAACCAATGAGATGATACCACACAGTGAAGTATGAAAACAAAATTGTATTTTAAAAAAAAGAATGCAAAAGAAATGAAACAAACCACAATGGGAATGAAAAAAAGATAAGCTGCATGTCCGTTTAAAAAAATAAAACCACCAAATCCTAATCCAAAAAAATGTTGTCCAAAGTCAAATGAAAAATAAATTCAATCCAATGAAGAACTATGTACAAAACACCCAAGGGTCCATGAGCCCAACTGAACAAAGGAATCCTACAAAAAACCCTAACTAAAATGCAACTATATACAAAAAGTGGAGCAGTGTCCGTTGACTCCAAATCATAAGAACAAACAAAGGAAACCTAAAACTAAAGAACTATATACAAAGGCGGCGGGCAAGTCCAGCGGCTTACTCCGTGGTGTTCCGGGCCAGGGCATCATCGAACTCCTGTTCGATGTCCCGGAGGCGGTCCTGTTCCATGGCCCCGAGGGTCCGCAGGGACGACGCTGTGTCCTCCTCCAACCCCCTGCGGATTGCCTCGAGGCACTCGGCCCGCCTCAGGGCCCTCCGCATGGAGTTCTCCGCCCTGACCATTGTGAGCCGCGCCTCTTCCGCCCGCCGCCGCTCGGCACCTATGGCGTGGCCCAACCGCTGCCACACGGAAGACACTCTCTGTCCTGGGTCCTCCTGCCCTCCGGCCGATGCCTGCCCCTCCGATGTCGAAGGCCCCGAGCCTTCATGGCTCCCACCATGTTGCTGCTGCCGCTCTGCCTCTGCCCGTGCACTGCCTCCTGCTGCCTGCACATCCTCCGCCGGCTGGGGTGCAGTCGTAGATGTGGCCACCCCTGCTGGACGTCCGACTCCCGACTGTGGCAGGGATGCCTCGTCCACCAGCCTGGCCGCACCGTCAGAGGCAGCACCACAGGGCACCCAGGTGACTGATGGGTGGGAAGATGGCACAGAGGACGACTGGCGCGTAGGGGGTCCAGTTGAGGAGGGGGTCAGAGCAAGCCCCATCAGACGGAGGAATCCGGCCTTGGTGACCTGTCCCAGCAGGCTGACGTGGTCAACGAGCCATTCGAGATGACGTGCAGTCTCTCCATGAAAAGACTGCAGGTCACCTCGCATGGCCCGTTGACGCAACGCCACACCAGCCAGGACAGGCTCAACCCGGACCTGGATGGCCACATCCGCAGGCAGAGGAAGGCCAGTTGACGTCAGCTCATCCCCTGCCTGAAAACGGGTCTGGACGTAGGCATCCCTGCTGGTGAAAGATGATGCAGGGACAGGATCGGGGACAGGATTGCACACAGGCACCTCCGCGGCGGCCTGTGCTGCCTCCTGTCCCTGGTTCTGCACTGCACCACTAGCACCAGTGGGATCCCCACCTCCAGACCCCGTCTCTGGTGCTTGCACGGCCTCCTCCTCCACCAAACCCCCCACCAACCTGGATGACTCCGTGCCATCTTCCCCTGTTGGGCCCTGTGGGGTCCCAGCTGCCCCTTCTGCTGCCGAGGAGTCCAACTCCAACCTCCGCCTCTTGGACCTCCCCCCGGCAGCTGCGGCCTGGGACGCGGCACCGGACTCCTCACTCCCCGACGAGATGACAACATGGGAGGGGAGCCGGGCCTTGCGTCTCCGGCTGGCGGTGGGATCCCCGCCGCTATGCTCCACAGCACCTTCTCCGCCCTCTTCATCAGTTGACGCTGCAGACAGGGAGAAACAAAACACAGGCATCAGGGCACTGTACAATGGACGCATACACACATGACAGTTGCACATGAGTGGCATTGGCAAACCTCAGACATGTCATCACAATCCCGAACACACATGTCATTACAACTCGCACACATGAGCCATACCACAGCCATATCGCAACTGCCACCACCATCCCTACACATACAACTGCATGAGCAGCCAAAGGGGAGCCAGACATCACATGCAACACAAGAAGTGCACCACACATGTACACACACCACCACACTTGCATGCATGTGTACACCTCTGCCAAGTGTCGCAGTGTTCAGACGGGCATCCATGTCACATCTGCCAATCAGGCTTCCACATACCGCTGTCACATGCATCCATGTTGCATCACTGTTGCACCCTTGTCAAATACACACACATGCACATGTACACAGTGCTCATACATGCAGCCGAAAACAACATACATGCGTGACATCACGGACATGTCTACTTACATACACATTCATCCAAACATGTGTGCACACACAACTGCATTTGGCATGCAAGCCTACACACACAAGCACCATCCATGTCTCACACATTACAGCCCTCGCATGTGTCAGCCCCACGGCCCTGTACACCCCCACCCATACTCGACCCCATACAAACAGATGTGCAACCTGCACACTACCGAATAATCACCACACGCACTGCTCACAATCAGGATGCATGTACACTCACCGCTCGACTCCAGACGGGTCTGCTTCTCTAGGACCTGGACGTGGAGCGCTGGGGATATGCGTTCCAGGACCCTCATCTGTTCTTCCGACAAGTGGCCCCGACGCCCCTTGGCATCCGCTGCCTTCAAGAGGCGCCGGGCCTTGTTCAGGGTCCTGGACCTGAAGTCCTCCCAGCGCTTCCTGACATGTTGTAAGTCCCGGACTGCCACCCCCTCCGCATTGATGGCAGTCACGATGTCAGTCCAGATCTGAGTCCGTCCTTCCTTGTCGGCGCGGGAACTTCCAAAGAGGGCATCATACTGCCCCAGGACTTGCTCCACCAGGACACCAACTTCGGTGGCACTGAAGCTGGTGCCCCTCTGCCTCTCTGGCCGGGGGTTGTCAGTGGTCACAGATGGTGTTTGCCCCGACATGACAACCCCAGAGGCAGGAGTGGGTGGGCAACTGGGTCCTGGGGCTGGGCTGTGGAGCGATGGAATCCCAGTCGGGAGTCTTCAGTTCCAGCAGGGGTGGTCACAGCAACAGCACCCCTGGCTGATGTGCAGGCAGCAAATGGCAGTGCACGTGGGCAGCAGGCAGTCAGGCAGCAGCAGATGGCAGGTGGGAGCGTGCTCGGGGCTCTGGGGGGCAGTAGTTCGGCCTTCTGGGCAGGAGCGTGGTCTTCCGTGTGCTTACGCGTGGCCAGCTTGATACGGAGTGATTTGGCACGTGAAAATCCTGCACGTCAGCGTGAAAATCGAGGAAAGGCCCTTAGCGCGTAAGCGCGTCAGCACGCATACGCGATTCTATTGGACCAAAGGCACTCAGCGCGTAAACGCGTCGCCAGCGTATGCGCGTCTATGAAGTCACATGCACGTTGAATTGGGCACACGTTTGAAAATGTTGCGTGTGAAAAAAATGAAAGACACGTCCGAGTGTCAAAGCGTGTAATTGGTGGGAATGGGCCTAACGCGTACATGCGGCAGTGACAAAGCGTGTAATTGGTGGAAATGGCCCTACACGCAGAAGTGACAAAGCATGTAATTGGTGGAAATGGCCCTACACGCAGAAGTGACAAAGCGTGTAATTGGTGGAAATGGCCCTAGCGCGTACATGCCGCGTAAGTGACGCTGGACGTGTGGGCCTGTATAAAAGGTACGTGTAGAACACCATTTCCTTGTACGTGCTTTTCGTGGAGAGCGAGTGGGTGAATTCTGTACTTCTTGTCGTTTCACACACGATTTACTTCACAGCGTTTCAAGTTCGTATTCCCTGTTACCTCTGACAGCTTTTTCTCTTTTTTCTCTTTTACTGGTTTACCTGGGCCTGTTCCCTCAAACAGTGTTCCCTTCGACTGTTGTCCTGTCTCCTCAGACAGCGTACAAATCTTCTTTTGGCGGGGGTGTTGCCAACCAAACGCGCTCCTTTTTCACGCTCTTTTACCTGGCAGACGGTGAGTCACACACATATCTAACATCTGTGCTTGCCCCGTGTGTAGCCTACCCCTTCAGAGGTCATTCTAGGCTGCGTGTGACACGCATACGTTCATTCTTGTGTTACTGGGTGCCACAGCGTAGTGCAGGTTTTTCTTTCTGCACACGTGGTCTAGGAGGGGTTGCGTGCACGTCATCTCCCTTTTTTGGGGCTCCTGTGCGTAGCGTGACCCGTCATCTTTCCCCAGGGGTTACATTCAGCCTTGCTAGAGCACTAGGGTACAATTACCATCTGGGACCCAACCCCTTTGACCCCCAATTGCCCAGGACAATAGTTTACAGCCACTCCCATACGCACATTAACATCAGTGCCATGGCTGGGAGGCGAGGATTCTGTAAGGGTGGCAAAGGTGGAAGAGCCACAAGTGGTGGCCGTGGTGGATCCGGTAGGGGACGTGGTCGTTACTTGCAGGGTGAGCCTGTCCCCCCATGTGTGGAGGACCAGTCAAGGGCACCCATAATCCCCCCCCCTCCCATTGAGGCTGATGTGGCTGACACCATCCATGCTCAGCCCTTGTTGGACCAGCCCATTGTGGCACCAGACCTGGCTGACTCCATGGCTGACTTCCAGGTCAGCAGGCCTATGACACGTGCGCTGGTGCACGTTGATGTCATCATACCACGTGCATCTGGGGCAGCAAGGTCATCTGCTGCCCCAAGTAGGCAGGGCGGAGTGGCTGCAGGGGCAGCTGCGGCTCCATCCACACCAGCTCTCACACACCCAGCCGGGACAATGTCGGTCCTAGTCCATCGTGCTGACATTCCCCCTGACACCATTACACTTGAGCCAATGCCTGCACCAACTCCCATGCTGAGTGTGCAATCCCACACTCCTGATACAGAGTCCACCAGGGCTCCTGCCCCTAGTGTCCAGAGCGGCGCAGGACACTCAGGATCACCACCACCTTCCAAGTGCAAGAGGAAGAGTGCTCGTCCGGCACAGGCTGATGCCCCAGACACGGCTACACAGTCCGGCCCGTCCAGGAAGCCCAGCTTCACGGATGACGAACTGAATGCACTTTTCGAGTATGTGTCCGCACATGATAACGAGATGGTCATTGTTGCAGGATCCAAGACCACACCTGCACAACGCCAGGCACACTGGCAGACCGTTGCGGACATCGTAAGTGCCCTTGGAATCGTGAGGCGCACAGCCAATGATTGCTATAAGCGCTGGAATGACCTAAAGCGCAGGGCAAAGAGTAAGCTGGCCTCAAGTCATGCCGCAACTCTAGTGACTGGAGGTGGGTCCCCAGTAGTAGACATGGAACTCACTCCACATGCGTCAGTCGCTGGGACCTACGTCACGGAGGAACAGATCCAAGGCGTGGGAGATCTGCCTGATTACGAGGCATTGTCTGGTGAGTGCACATGCATGTGTGTGTCATCCATGTGCATGGTGTGTGTGTGAGGGCTTCTGTTTGTGTGCCAGGTGAGAGTGTGTGCGCCTGAGTCGTATGGGTCAGCCATGTGCTTCATGCAATACATCCTGCGCAGCTGCATTAGGCCATAGCAGTATCCCTTCTGCCAACAGTAGACATTTAGCCCAACTGCACGCCAGTTGCCCTTGAAGTGTCACCTTGCCACAACATTGTTGCTTATTTTTCACTGTTCATTCAGGCAGATTGTTTGCATTCCACCACTTTTACTAGGCATTTCGCAGTCCTCTAGTCACATGTCTGACATGGCTATGGTAAAGTGGAGTGACTTTGTTACCTGGATATCATTTGTTCACACATGTCCCTGTGCAATTGGACCATTTTGGACTGGCAGCTCCAGGTGAAAAATCTGACCTGTTTGAATTAGAAAAGCTATTACATGCGGAAACTGGACTGAATGAATAGGTGCTGCCCTCCTCTCCATCTTCACTCAATAGCAATGGTACATGCCATCTGTGTGATGGCATGTGTGTTTCACCTGGCAGTCACAGGCCAATGTGTGATGCCACTGCCAGGCAGCATGCAGAAAATGTGTTCATCTTCCATCTTGGTGTCATCAGTGTGTGCCATTTGCCTGCCCTTCATATGCAGTGAGGGTGCATGCATGGGAGGGTTTTAGTCATGTGGGACATGTGTCAATCAAGTACTGGTTCTCTTGCTTCTCAGCCCTCATTGTGTGCCATGGTGCTAATGCCTGTTTCCATTTCTTTGTTTTTATGTCTTTGCAGGGGAAGACGCACCTGATACTGCTGGGGTTGTGGAGATGGTGCAGACCCAGGAGGGGTCCGAGGGCCGACCAACCACCAGTGAGGGACGTGGTGTGGTGGTGGGTGAGAACCCACAAGTGCTGCAGGTCGTGCTCTCAAGGGGTGTCTCTGGCTGCACCTCCCCGAGCTGTACTCAGGTGTTGATTCGGATGATGAGACCTACGTGCCGTCGCAGGTGAGTGTTCCAGGGAGGGATTCTGTTCTGTCCCACCCACCTGCACCAGGGTCAGAACCCTCAATGGGGATGTCAGTGTTGGCAGCTACGCCTTTGGTGGTTACGGATGCAGGGTCACACTCCGCGACATCTGATCTTGTGCCTGGGCCAGCAGATCAGAGGGGGAATGCAGTCCTGCAGCCTCAGGCAGTGCCGGCACAGCAAGGCGCACTTCGCCTTGCCCCAGACAGGTGTGGTGCCTGCCGACGTGGTGGCCGTACGCCACCTGGCAATACCGCATGGGAGCAGTCCATTTACGGTATGGCAACCCAACAGGCAGCATCATCCGAGATGATGGCTCAGGCCATGGATAGGGTGGCCACTTCCATTGTCCCCCCTGAAAGGCTGATGGAGCGACTACAGCAGGCAACCGACTCCATCTGCCAGTCACACAGGGAGGACATGTTGGCGTCCAACAGGGGCAGGCGGGCGGCACTGGCGACTCTGCAGGAGGCCATCTCCATAGAGTCCCAGGGCCACAGGGAAGCCCTGAGGCAGGAGCTCCTTCACCTCAGGACGACTCTTGTTGAGCTTGAGGCTTCAACACACCAAAGGACAGAACAGCAGCTGGAGCGTCTCACCCGTACGCTCTCAGCTGAGATGCAGGCAACGAGGGCGGAGGTCCGGGCATCCCGTGAGTTGTTGCATGGGGACCTCCGCACACTCATCCTCCAGAACCAGACCTACCACACCCGCATGCTTGCAGCCATGGAGGAGCAGACTAGGGCCTTGCGTGGGCTGCCTCCCATAGTGCAACCACCTCCGGATGCAGCTGCACAGGGTGATAATAGCGACAGCAGTGATACTCCCACAATAGGGTAGCTGTGTGGGCCATGAGCCCATGGAGGTGTTTTTTTTTCCCAGGATCCACACAGGTGGGTTTTGGTGTGCACCCTGTCCTCGGACCTCCTGGGTGCAGCCCCCCGGGCCCATCAATGGCCATTTTTGATTTTTATTTTGATTTTTATTTTTATTTTTATTTTTAAATTTATTTTTCCCAATTTTTTTGGGACAATTTGTTGCCTTCCGTGGTTCCTGTGGGCATACGCTGCATTGTGGCTGGGCACATGCAGGCTTGTCATGTATTTGGTTCAGATGCTTGGGTTTGAGTCACACACACCCCTCCTGCTTCCCGTTTCCATGGGCTTGCAAAGGGTGTGCCCAAGTGACATTGACGTACATGGTGACATTGGACTCCCACTACATGTGTGGGTAGTCTAGTCAATACTGTGTATACATTCCTAGTGCATATTGCTGTTGTGTTGTACACTGCATGTTGCATTGATGTGTAACTCATCATCTGTGTCTACCTCCCAATTTGCAGGTCCCTTCCTCATGTCTACACAAGGCCCTCTAGTTTGGAGATGGGGTCCATGTTGGCAGCAGTGCACCTACTACTCTACATGGCGCCAACACTGCACAGTTGGTAGTGGTGGGAGTGCAGGCATTTCCAGGTGCTGAGACTACTAATTTATTACATTTGTGATGTCATGTTAATGGTAGTACCTGCTCAAGTTTGTTGTTGGTCCTGCATTACTGTGAGCATTTCAGGTGTTGCAAGTTTAAATTAGGGACACTGTACATTGTGACACTAGTGTCATGTTGTGGGGATTACTTTGTTTACCTGCAAATGGCATGAAATGGCACGGTGTGTCGTGTGGCGGTGCTGGGGATGGGTTGGCTGACATGGCACTGTCCTCTTGTTGCATTTTGCAAGTGGCTATTCATTTTAGCTGCTTGGATGTGTTTCTTCACAAAACTGCATTGGTGGTGTCTGTGTGGGTAGGGATGCACACATTGTAACACTTCCAGGTGAACAATCTCAGGCTGATATGGTTTTCACGGTTGATTCTCCAGACATTCAGGATCAGTGTCAGGTTGAGTCATCATTGATAGTCAGATGGAATGTGCCAGGGCAGTGTGCACTCCACAGGGGTGTGATTACTATGTGAAGTAATTAGCCACTAGCTGTGTACGGGCTGCCTCCCCCCGTGCCCTTTCCCCTCCCATGCGCAGCGGCTGTGCATGTGGTTGGGGATGTGGGGCCACCACCATGTCCACGGCCAGGCCCCGGCGTGTTGCAACGTTGTGCAGGACACATGCTGCCACTATGATCCTGCACACTACTGGGGGAGCGTACAACAGCTGCCCGCCAGAACGGTCAAGGGAGCGAAAGCGTGACTTTAGCACTCCGAATGTGCGCTCCACTATGCCCCGGGTTGTGATGTGGGCTGTGTTATATCTTACCTGGGGTGGCGTGGTGGGGTTCCGAATTGGCGTCATCATGTGGGGGCTGAGAGGGTAGGCACTGTCCCCTGTGGAGGTGGTGATTGGTATCATTGGTGGGGTTGTGACCTTGCTCAGTATCTGACATGCATGTATGTGCAGTGGCATTCATACTCACGAAGCAGCCATGTATCGCCATGCCGCCCAGCTTCTAGGTCCCGGCTTAGGGTGGACATTCGGTAAATGAAGCTGTCGTGGGTGGACCCGGGATAGTTGGCATATACTGAGGTGATGATTCCCTTGGCATTACATACTACCTGCACGTTGATGGAATGCCAGTGCTTGCGGTTCCTATAGATGTGCTCTGATGCCCTGGGGGGACGTAGAGCCACATGGGTGCAGTCGATGGCACCTAGCACTTTGGGGAATCGTGCCACACTGTAAAAATCCAGGGCGGCAGCATGCCTTTCTGCAGGTGTTCTGGGCAGGTATATGTGCCTGCGGACTGATGGGCGTACAGTGATGATGTTCAAGACCTGGTGTAGGCAGCGTGGCTGGGTGGCCTGTGATACCCCACCCACTATGGCACTTGTCCGCTGAAATGATCCAGTGGCTAAGAAGTACAATACATTGAGGACCTTCTCCACGGGGCTGAGTGCTTGGGAGCCCAGGGTGGGTGATGTGAGGTCATCCTCCCACTCACTCACCAGGTCCAGTATTATGTGTGGTGGAAACCTGTACCTCCCATACACCTGGTCATCAGGCATCCCGAAAAGGCTGGTTCTGGGTGTGAATATTCTGGCCCTGACTATCCTCCTCCTCCTCCTTTGGTAGCCCACGCCCACTGCTGCTAGGAACGGTATGTTCATCCTGGGTCTGAGCTTGTTATTTTGTTAGCGCGCAAATTTATGCGTTACGCGTGTTGTAGGCGAGCGTGTGACCCGCGCACCCCTGAAATCCAGTACCCAGTCCAATAGCGTGTGGAAATTCCCGTGCACCCCGGGATACAGGTGCGCTGACGTACTTGCGTGTGTAAGTGCCCGCGCACCCCTGATATACACGTATATAGGCCAATCGCGTGTACGCGCACTTTTGTCCAATTACACGCGATGACACTCTGACGTGCTGTCCAATTAGACGCGATGACACTCTGACGTGCAGTCTTTCCACGTGTGCTCTGTCATCACGTGCTGTGTGGGAAACACCCGTGCGGGTCACGTCACGGACGCACTTACGCGCTGAGGGCCTTTGGTCCAATAGAATCGCGTATGCGTGCTGACGCGCTTACGCGCTGAGGGCCTTTGGTCCAATAGAATCACGTATGCGTGCTGACGCGCTTACGCGCTAAGGGCCTTTCCTTGATTTTCACGCTGACGTGCAGGATTTTCACGTGCCAAATCACTCCGTATCAAGCTGGCCACGCGTAAGCACACGAAAGACCACGCTCCTGCCCAGAAGGCCGAACTACTGCCCCCCAGAGCCCCGAGCACACTCCCACCTGCCATCTGCTGCTGCCTGACTGCCTGCTGCCCACGTGCACTGCCATTTGCTGCCTGCACATCAGCCAGGGGTGCTGTTGCTGTGACCACCCCTGCTGGAACCGAAGACTCCCGACTGGGATTCCATCGCTCCACAGCCCAGCCCCAGGACCCAGTTGCCCACCCACTCCTGCATCTGGGGTTGTCATGTCGGGGCAAACACCATCTGTGACCACTGACAACCCCCGGCCAGAGAAGCAGAGGGGCACCAGCTTCAGTGCCACCGAAGTTGGTGTCCTGGTGGAGCAAGTCCTGGGGCAGTATGATGCCCTCTTTGGAAGTTCCCGCGCCGACAAGGAAGGACGGACTCAGATCTGGACTGACATCGTGACTGCCATCAACGCGGAGGGGGTGGCAGTCCGGGACTTACAATATGTCAGGAAGCGCTGGGAGGACTTCAGGTCCACGACCCTGAACAAGGCCCGGCGCCTCTTGAAGGCAGCGGATGCCAAGGGGCGCCGGGGCCACTTGTCGGAAGAACAGATGAGGGTCCTGGAACGCATATCCCCAGCGCTCCACGTCCAGGTCCTAGAGAAGCAGACCCGTCTGGAGTCGAGCGGTGAGTGTACATGCATCCTGATTGTGAGCAGTGCGTGTGGTGATTATTCGGTAGTGTGCAGGTTGCACATCTGTTTGTATGGGGTCGAGGATGGGTGGGGGTGTACAGGGCCGTGGGGCTGACACATGCGAGGGCTGTAATGTGTGAGACATGGATGGTGCTTGTGTGTGTAGGCTTGCATGCCAAATGCAGTTGTGTGTGCACACATGTCTGGATGAATGTGTATGTAAGTAGACATGTCCGTGATGTCACGCATGTATGTTGTTTTCGGCTGCATGTATGAGCACTGTGTACATGTGCATGTGTGTGTATTTGACAAGGGTGCAACAGTGATGCAACATGGATGCATGTGACAGCGGTATGTGGAAGCCTGATTGGCAGATGTGACATGGATGCCCGTCTGAACACTGCGACACTTGGCAGAGGTGTACACATGCATGCAAGTGGGGTGGTGTGTGTACATGTGTGGTGCACTTCCTGCGTTGCATGTGATGTCTGGCTCCCCTTTGGCTGCTCATGCAGTTGTATGTGTAGGGATGGTGGTATGGCTCATGTGTGCGAGTTGTAATGACATGTGTGTTGGGGATTGTGATGACATGTCTGAGGTTTGCCAATGCCACTCATGTGCAACTGTCATGTGTGTATGTGTCCATTGTACAGTGCTCTGATGCCTGTGTTTTGTTTCTCCCTGTCTGCAGCGTCAACTGATGAAGAGGGCGGAGAAGGTGCTGTGGAGCACAGCGGCGGGGATCCCACCGCCAGCCGGAGAGGCAAGGCCCGGCTCCCCTCCCGTGTTGTCATCTCGTCGGGGAGTGAGGAGTCCGGTGCCGCGTCCCAGGCCGCAGCTGCCGGGGGGAGGTCCAAGAGGCGGAGGTTGGAGTTGGACTCCTCGGCAGCAGAAGGGGCAGCAGGGACCCCACAGGGCCCAACAGGGGAAGATGGCACGGAGTCATCCAGGTTGGTGGGGGGTTTGGTGGAGGAGGAGGCCGTTTAAGCACCAGAGACGGGGTCTGGAGGTGGGGATCCCACTGGTGCTAGTGGTGCAGTGCAGGACCAGGGACAGGAGGCAGCACAGGCCGCCGCGGAGGTGCCTGTGTGCAATCCTGTCCCCGATCCTGTCCCTGCATCATCTTGCACCAGCAGGGATGCCTACGTCCAGACCCGTTTTCAGGCAGGGGATGAGCTGACGTCAACTGGCCTTCCTCTGCCTGCGGACGTGGCCATCCAGGTCCGGGTTGAGCCTGTCCTGGCTGGTGTGGCGTTGCGTCAACGGGCCATGCGAGGTGACCTGCAGTCTTTTCATGGAGAGACTGCACGTTATCTCGAATGGCTCGTTGACCACGTCAGCCTGCTGGGACAGGTCACCCATGCCGGATTCCTCCGTCTGATGGGGCTTGCTCCGACCCCCTCCTCAACTGGACCCCCTATGCGCCAGTCGTCCTCTGTGCCATCTTCCCACCCATCAGTCACCTGGGTGCCCTGTGGAGCTGCCTCTGACGGTGCGGCCAGGCTGGTGGAGGAGGCATCCCTGCCACAGTCGGGAGTCGGACGTCCAGCAGGGGTGGCCACATCAACAACTGCACCCCAGCCGGCGGAGGATGTGCAGGCAGCAGGAGGCAGTGCACGGGCAGAGGCACAGCAGCAGCAGCAACGTGGTGGGAGCCATGAAGGCTCGGGGCCTTCAACATCGGAGTGGCAGGCATCGGCCGGAGAGCAGGTTGACCCAGGACGGGGTGTGTCTTCTGTGTGGCAGCGGTTGGGCCAGCAGATAGGTGCGGAGCGGCGGCGGGCGGAAGAGGCGCGGCTCACAATGGTCAGGGCGGAGAACTCCATGCGGAGGGCCCTGAGGCGGGCCGAGTGCCTCGAGGCAATCCGCAGGGGGTTGGAGGAGGACACGGCGTCGTCCCTGCGGACCCTCGGGGCCATGGAACAGGACCGCCTCCGGGACATCGAACAGGAGTTCGATGATGCCCTGGCCCGGAACACCACGGAGTGAGCCGCTGGACTTGCCCGCCGCCTCTGTATATAGTTCTTTAGTTTTAGGTTTCCTTTGTTTGTTCTTATGATTTGGAGTCGACGGACACTGCTCCTCTTTTTGTATATAGTTGCATTTTAGTTAGAGTTTTTTGTAGGTTTCCTTTGTTCAGTTGGGCTCATGGACCCTTGGATGTTTTGTATATAGTTCTTAATTGGATTGATTTTATTTTTCTTTTGACTTTGGACTACATTTTTTTGGATTAGGATTTGGTGTTTTTATTTTTTTACACGGACATGCAGCTTATCTTTTTTTCATTCCCATTGTAGTTTGTTTCATTTCATTTGCATTCATATTTTTTTAATACAATTTTGTTTTCCTACTTCACTGTGTGGTATCATCTCATTGCTTTCATGCATGTCATGTTGGGTGTTTTCCCATTCAATTGCAACCATTGTGTGTGACGGACATGGGTTCATTAGCTTTATGAACATTGGGGGTGTAACATGTAATTTCCTTTTCCATGTGGGTGAATGGGTTACTTGGTTGGGCTTTTTGGCTGTGGAGGCTGACCATGACGCACATGATTGGGGATTGTGAGGACCTGGTGGAGGCTGCCCATGGTGGCTGGGGGGTGGGGGTGGTGGGAGACATGAGTGGGGGCCTGGTGGAGGGTGCCCCTGCACTGCTGGGGGGTGGGGGTGGTGGGAGACATGAGTGGGGGCCTGGTGGAGGCTGCCCCTGCACTGCTGGGGGGTGGGGGTGGTGGGAGACATGAGTGGGGGCCTGGTGGAGGCTGCCCCTGCACTGCTGGGGGGTGGGGGTGGTGGGAGACATGAGTGGGGGCCTGGTGGAGGGTGCCCCTGGTGGCTGGGGGGTGGGGGTGGTGGGAGACATGAGTGGGGGCCTGGTGGAGGGTGCCCCTGCACTGCTGGGGGGTGGTGGTGATAGGGGACATGGGTGGTGGCCTGGTGGAGGCTGCCCCTGGTGGCTGGGGGGTGGGGGTGGTGGGAGACATGAGTGGGGGACTGGTGGAGGGTGCCCCTGCACTGCTGGGGGGTGGGGGTGGTGGGAGACATGAGTGGGGGCCTGGTGGAGGGTGCCCCTGCACTGCTGGGGGGTGGGGGTGGTGGGAGACATGAGTGGGGGCCTGGTGGATGGTGCCCCTGCACTGCTGGGGGGTGGGGGTGGTGGGAGACATGAGTGGGGGCCTGGTGGGGGGTGCCCCTGCACTGCTGGGGGGTGGGGGTGGTGGGAGACATGAGTGGGGGCCTGGTGGAGGCTGCCCCTGCACTGCTGGGGGGGGGAGTGGTGATAGGGGACATGGGTGGGGGCCTGGTGGAGGGTGCCCCTGCACTGCTGGGGGGTGGGGGTGGTGGGAGACATGAGTGGGGGCCTGGTGGAGGGTGCCCCTGCTGGCTGGGGGGTGGGGGTGGTGGGAGACATGAGTTAGGGCCTGGTGGAGGGTGCCCCTGCACTGCTGGGGGGTGGGGGTGGTGGGAGACATGAGTGGGGGCCTGGTGGAGGGTGCCCCTGCACTGCTGGGGTGTGGGGGTGGTGGGAGACATGAGTGGGGGCCTGGTGGAGGGTGCCCCTGGTGGCTGGGGGGTGGGGGTGGTGGGAGACATGAGTGGGGGCCTGGTGGAGGGTGCCCCTGCACTGCTGGGGGGTGGGGGTGGTGGGAGACATGAGTGGGGGCCTGGTGGAGAGTGCCCCTGCACTGCTGGGGGGTGGGGGTGGTGGGAGACATGAGTGGGGGCCTGGTGGAGGCTGCCCCTGGTGGCTGGGGGGTGGGGGTGGTGGGAGACATGAGTGGGGGCCTGGTGGAGGGTGCCCCTGCACTGCTGGGGGGTGGGGGTGGTGGGAGACATGAGTGGGGGCCTGGTGGAGGGTGGCCCTGCACTGCTGGGGGGTGGGGGTGGTGGGAGACATGAGTGGGGGCCTGGTGGAGGCTGCCTATGCACTGCTGGGGGGGGGTGGTGAAAGGGGACATGGGTGGGGGCCTGGTGGAGGGTGCCCCTGCACTGCTGGGGGGTGGTGGTGATAGGGGACATGGGTGGGGGCCTGGTGGAGGCTGCCCCTGGTGGCTGGGGGGTGGGGGTGGTGGGAGACATGAGTGGTGGCCTGGTGGAGGCTGCCCCTGCTGGCTGGGGGGTGGGGGTGGTGGGAGACATGAGTGGGGGCCTGGTGGAGGGTGCCCCTGCACTGCCGGGGGGGTGATAGGGGACATGGGTGGGGGCCTGGTGGAGGGTGCCCCTGCACTGCTGGGGGATGGGGGTGGTGGGAGACATGGGTGGTGGCCTGGTGGAGGGTGCCCCTGCACTGCTGGGGGGTGGGGAGGTGGGAGACATGGGTGGGGGCCTGGTGGAGGGTGCCCCTGCACTGCTGGGTGGTGGGGGTGGTGATAGGGGACATGGGTGGGGGCCTGGTGGAGGCTGCCCCTGGTGGCTGGGGGTGGGGGTGGTGGGAGACATGAGTGGGGGCCTGGTGGAGGGTGCCCCTGGTGGCTGGGGGGTGGGGGTGGTGGGAGACATGAGTGGGGGCCTGGTGGAGGGTGCCCCTGGTGGCTGGGGGTGGGGGTGGTGGGAGACATGAGTGGGGGCCTGGTGGAGGGTGCCCCTGCACTGCTGGGGGGTGGGGGTGGTGGGAGACATGAGTGGGGGCCTGGTGGAGGCTGCCCCTGCACTGCTGGGGGGTGGGGGTGGTGGGAGACATGAGTGGGGGCCTGGTGGTGGCTGCCCCTGGTGGCTGGGGTGTGGGGGTGGTGGGAGACATGAGTGGGGGCCTGGTGGAGGGTGCCCCTGCACTGCTGGGGGTGGTGGTGATAGGGGACATGGGTGGTGGCCTGGTGGAGGCTGCCCCTGGTGGCTGGGGGGTGGGGGTGGTGGGAGACATGAGTGGGGGCCTGGTGGAGGGTGCCCCTGCACTGCTGGGGGGTGGGGGTGGTGGGAGACATGAGTGGGGGCCTGGTGGAGGGTGCCCCTGCACTGCTGGGGGGTGGGGGTGGTGGGAGACATGAGTGGGGGCCTGGTGGAGGGTGCCCCTGCACTGCTGGGGGGTGGGGGTGGTGGGAGACATGAGTGGGGGCCTGGTGGAGGCTGCCCCTGCACTGCTGGGGGGGTGGTGATAGGGGACATGGGTGGGGGCCTGGTGGAGGGTGCCCCTGCACTGCTGGGGGGTGGTGGTGATAGGGGACATGGGGGGGCCTGGTGGAGGGTGCCCCTGCACTGCTGGGGGGTGGGGGTGGTGGGAGACATGAATGGGGGCCTGGTGGAGGCTGCCCCTGCACTGCTGGGGGGGGTGGTGATAGGGGACATGGGTGGGGGCCTGGTGGAGGGTGCCCCTGCACTGCTGGGGGGTGGTGGTGATAGGGGACATGGGTGGGGGCCTGGTGGAGGCTGCCCCTGGTGGCTGAGTGGTGGGGGTGGTGGGAGACATGAGTGGTGGCCTGGTGGAGGCTGCCCCTGATGGCTGGGGAATGGGGGTGGTGGGAGACATGAGTGGGGGCCTGGTGGAGGCTGCCCCTGCACTGCTGGGGGGGTGGTGATGGGGGACATGCGTGGGGGCCTGTGGAGAGTGCCCCTGCACTGCTGGGGGGTGGGGGTGGTGGGAGACATGAGTGGGGGCCTGATGGAGGGTGCCCCTGCTGGCTGGGGGGTGGGGGTGGTGGGAGTCATGAGTGGGGGCCTGGTGGAGGGTGCCCCTGCACTGCTGGGGGGTGGGGGTGGTGGGAGACATGAGTGGGGGCCTGGTGGAGGGTGCCCCTGCACTGCTGGGGGGTGGGGGTGGTGGGAGACATGAGTGGGGGCCTGGTGGAGGCTGCCCCTGCACTGCAGGGGGGGGTGATAGGGGACATGGATGGGGGCCTGGTGGAGGGTGCCCCTGCACTGCTGGGGGGTGGTGGTGATAGGGGACATGGGTGGGGGCCTGGTGGAGGCTGCCCCTGGTGGCTGGGGGGTGGGGGTGGTGGGAGACATGAGTGGGGGCCTGGTGGAGGCTGCCCCTGGTGGCTGGGGGGTGGGGGTGCTGGGTGACATGAGCAGGTGTGCAGGGTAGTCCCCTGTGGTGTGTGCTGCCTGTAGGGGCCGTGGAGGGTGTACAGGGAATACCTGGGAACACACAGCCAAATCGCGTGTAGATTTTCCCGCGTACCCCTGTCATACACGTGCCCAGCCAAATCGCGTGTGGAACTTCCCGCGCACCCCTGAAATCCACGTACCCGGCCAAATCGCATGTGGAACTTCCCGCGCACCCCTGTAATCCACGTACACGGCCAAATCGCGTGTGGAACTTCCCGCGCACCCCTGAAATCCACGTACCCGGCCAAATCGCGTGTGGAACTTCCCGCGCACCCCTGAAATCCACGTACCCTGACAAATCGCATGTGGAACCTCCCGCGCACCCCTGTAATCCACGTACACGGCCAAATCGCGTGTGGAACTTCCCGCGCACCCCTGTAATCCACGTACACGGCCAAATCGCATGTGGAACTTCCCGCGCACCCCTGTAATCCGCGTACCCTGACAAATCGCGTGTGGAACTTCCCGCAAACCCCTGGAATTCACGTACCCTGACAAATCGCGTGTGGAACTTCCCGCGCACCCCTGAAATCCACGTACCCGGCCAAATCGCGTGTGGAACTTCCCGCGCACCCCTGAAATCCACGTACCCGGCCAAATCGCGTGTGGAACTTCCCGCGCACCCCTGAAATCCACGTACCCGGCCAAATTGCGTGTGGAAATTCCCGTGCACCCCTGAAATCCACGTACACGGCCAAATCGCGTGTGAGACTTCCCGCGCACCCCGGTATACACGCACACGTAGTTTTTCTCAGCGCGTGTCCGTGTTTGTGGGTACCCCTTTGCACGTCATTTGTCCTGGAGGGCCACAGTATAGGACATTCATCATGGCAGTATATATGTGCTATTTGTTGGCGCACCTTTTGGCTACCGCCTGCTTTCTTGTGGCGGTCGTGTTTGTGCCTGTGCGCTGGTTTGAGCGTGCGCTTTTTTGCCCTATTCTATTCCATGAATACGTGTTGTAGGCGAGCGTGTGGGCGTTCCGCGCACTTGTGCCCTGTACTTCCACCGTGACGCCCACATTTGGGAAGTTGTTCCCCATTCTGAGTGTTACGCCCCGTGTTCCGCCTACTTTTGTTGCGTGCGCCGCGCTATGTGCGATTTTCGCTGTGGCCTGTGCGATTTTCGCTGTGACCTGGCGCACGCAGTTAGATGGCCTGTGTGCCAACGTGCGCCGCGCACTTTTTTATCGCACATCTGATGGTTTTCTCGCGCACGGCCTTCCATGAATCGATGTGCGCTGCTTTTCGTGCGATTTTCGCACTTGCACTGCGATTTTCGCTATTCCACTGCGATTCGCACGTTTTTGGCCACTTGCGCCGCGCTAATTATTCCATAAATCGGCCTGAGTTGGCAGAGACACGTCCTGGAGGCTGCTGCCAATCTGCTTTCAAAAACAGATTCCAACAAGTGAAACGAGTACAGAGCACTGCCAGACTACAGTTACGCACTGTGCACACCTTCCAATCTAAAAGGACAATCTAATTCAAATCTTCAGTCATGCCATCGTCCTTTCTGTTCCCCCATACACACATGTACATAATGCTATTGCTGTCTCAGTGTTCATTCCACAAGGAGAGTTGGAACAGTGTCTTTTCTTTAAAGGAATAGTGCGCTCAAAAATATTATTGTCCCAAGGGTTCGGACATGTGTTTTTAAGCATACGTTGATCAGTCGTACAAATATTTCCTGTGCACCTTACCATAGTTTTCCTCTTTTTTACATATGCGAAATCAGGCAGCTGGGTGCGGCCATCTTGTACTAATCTTATCCTTGGCTGCATCGCCCTAAGGTGAACTGCCCTGGCGGCACTAAATCATATCCCCCGCCCCTGAGGCTGAGATCACTAGACACGTACCACCCATTTCACAACGCCAATGCACGTCTCGTGTCAACATCCTCTGCGCTTCAGCTAATGACGTGTCTCCATGGAAATGGCAGGAGGCCTCTTTCCTCAATAAGTATAAACAGACAGCTTCTCATTAGACAGCATCAGATTTGGTTTTACAATCGTTTCACTGTCTTTTTTGAGTATTCTGTGCCTCGTTTCTGTGCTCTGCTCAGCTACCTTTGTTGCTCGTATTCTGTGAGAACAGATACCAGTACCATTACTATCCATTTTTATTTTACCCATAATGGCAACAATACAGCCCTACAAATACGAGCCGGAGTATTCAGAGGTGGAATTACTCGAAAGAGAAAGATGCGGAAACGATGGGGCTTCAGATGACAGTTGGGAGGACGATTCAACAGATCAAGAGCCTGAGCCTAGTCGCATGGACGACGTCTCCACCTGGTGTACCTGCAATCGGTGCGCGGTAATGCCAACTGAGGAGGAGAACTGCTGCTGCCGAGAAAACTCTGGATGCTTGTCCTAGATATCGGAAGGCTAGACATGGCCGCAATGCGTTACCGAGCTGCATGACTTCAGGGCAGCCTGCCTCACACGGTCCATGTTGAGGATTATGATGGTGCTTATGCACGAACTTCGCGCAACAGTTCACCCTCGCAATCCAAGTAACAAGTAAGTGTACTCTAGTTGCGATGTCACTTAGGCCACTACCATTTCATGGTTGTCTCCAATATTGTCTTAACTTTGATCTATCACTGCCAAATGAATGTAGTCTTGCAATTCTATACATCACTCTCAATTTGGGGAATTCATAGTGGTCTTCTTATGTTTATTTCCTGTACAAACATGAAGCAATATTTCTTTGTGTCCCAAATGTAATGGAATGCATAGTCGTGCAATATTGTAATGTTCTGAGTAACATTTGTACTGGCAACAATGCCATTGGATACAATGTTGCATTTTTAACTAAGGTTGAATACACTTTTCTTGTTCATCTAAAAACAGTTTGTATCTTTCTCTTCCACAGGTGGTACAGGCTGGTGGCCTATCGTTCGTTTACATGGTGGCTTCATGGGAGGCTTGGACACCGCGTTCGATGAGTAATACCCGCCTGTGTTGTTGGTGCCATTAGAGACACATTCCCCAGTGACAGCGGTCAGTACAGGAGATTTTCCCATACTGTGCTGCAACCCGAAGTTTATAATGTGTAGTACATTTGTTCCATCAAAATCAGCAACAAAATAAAATGCAATTGAACTTTTATGAATGGTTGTTTCAATTTTTCAGTGAATCAAGTGTGTCTCCATTCAGCAGTGTTCCGGCCCTTTCCTGCATGCCTCATGCCCCTTCATCCACCCCTCCAGAATCAATGACTGTTAGCACCTGTGGCCGTGCCCTCCCAAGGTGGCTGGTAGGGTAGGAATGGCCAAGGTGCCACACACCATGTACACTTCAAAGGTATTTTACACACAGGGGCCATTTTGCACATGCCCTCCTCAGACCCAGTGTCTCCAGGCAGGCTCCCCTGAAGCAGGCCGCGCCCCTGTAATCCACATAAGTGTGTCTCCATTCAGCAGTGTTCCGTACCTTTCCTGCATGCCTCATGCCCCTCCATCCACCCCTCCAGAATCAATGACTATTAGCACCTGTGGCCATGCCCTCCCAAGGGGGGCTGGCAGGGGTGGGAACGGCCATGTACACTTCAAAGGTATCTTACATGCAGGGGCCATTGTACATATGGCCTAGCCAGACCCCGCGTCTCCATGCAGGCTCCCCTGAAGCAGGCCATGCCCCTACAATCCACATAAGTGTGTCTCTCCCTTCAGCACTGTTCTGGGCCGTGTCTGCACGCCTTATGCCCATCCATCCCCCCTCCATTATCTACGCCAGTTCGCACCAGTGGATGTGCGCTGCCAAAGGGGGCTGGCAGGGGTGGGAACGGCCAAGGTGCCAAACACCATGTACACTTCAAAGATATCTTACGCGTAGGGGCCATTGTTCACATGCCCTCCTCAGACCCAGTGTCTCCAGGCAGGCTCCCCTGAAGCAGGCCGCGCCCCTGCTATCCATATAAGACCACGCCATATAAACGTCACTCATTCACATACACACCCACTTTTCTAATTCTTTATAAACCACTTGATATTTATCATGAGAACATCTTTGAGCACTGCAAGTCAACTCGTGAATGTGCTACCTGAGAACTTCTTTGACCACTGAGAGTCAGCTTGTCATCGTGCTACCTGTGAACATCTCTCTGTTCTCCTGCTACTAACTACCCTGCTTGCTGAATCTAACTGTTTGTTGGTCAAGGTAAGAGCAGGTCACCTAATCATATCTCCTTGATCTTTACATTTCTATCTATTTCGAACTAACATACCCAATAGTGTAATGTTCATTCATCTCATTGCCATTACCATTGACTGGAGTTTAATTTGTTCTGTTATCGATATATAGCAATTGTCAACAGTGTCAATTGGGATCGAATTACATCCTTCGTGGACCGTGTCTATAAGCATGTTTCCTTTTGATGCATGATAGTACATTCAAGGGACGAGTAACAGGTTAAGATTTGCATCACATCAATGAATTGTTTATGAAAGATATCCAATAATACAGCCGGCTACACTACACAGGTTTTGCTTCGGTGACCAAAACATAGATTGCATAGAAAAATGTATGATATAATTCCATCTTTCTCAAGCTTTTTTGCAAAATCATTTTTTAATGATGTGGACTTTTTTTATTACAGGATTTCCAACAATGCCTGCATGTATGGTGTACGGTTGCCATTCTAAGACCCATAACAAACCTAAAGGCCCAATAATGCATGTATTCCCGAGGAATATAGATCTAATAAGAGAATGGGTCAGATATTGCGGATTTGTGCCGGAAGAGCTTGAAAGTAGAGCCCATGATGTCTTGGTGGACTTGAGGGGTGATTGATTCTGCATCTGCAGCCTGCACTTTGCCACAAATATGTATGACCAATCGCAGTACACAAAGAAGCATCGACTCAGAACGTCTTGTAAATTGCTTCCAAATGCAATTTCCGACTCTATTCATGCTCATGCTGCCTCAGGTGAGTCACGGTTCCTGATTTAGCTGTAGGCCTTGGGGTACTGAACAGGTAACTACATGGACGGATTGGTGTTTTAGGTGTAAATGTCCCGTATAATACTTTTCATATTTACAAGATTGTATTGCTTTATGACTAAACCCCATTTTGCTATACATCTGTCCTTGGTTTTAGGAGCATCATAGAAAACGATTTATGGTCACAGATAACTATGCTATAGTGCCCTTGGAAATAAGCATAATATTTTCGTAATCGGTTGCTTTACATGTCAATTTTTTTAGGTTAGCATTTCTAATTCAAATCTAATTTTCCCTTTACAACTCCATGACAATGCACTGAATATGAGGAGCAAGATTCTGCATTCATGTCTTTCCCGGAGTCAACAACAAATTTGAGGGCGTATCAGGTAGTTTTATTTCACTATTTAGTTCCGGAAATGTTTTATGCATGGAATTAGAGATAATATGATAAAGTTTACGTATCTTGTCATTTGTTTACATAATGTTTCATTCATGGATTTGTATTGATATGTACCATTGTCTGCATTCCATTGTGTGTGTTCAATTTCACTTTCTTTTTTCATCCATACTAAAACAAGTACTCTGTTACAGGGTGATGCTGGTACTTTGACTACAATTACATCATCCTTTCAAGCTGATACAGAGCCTGAGGTATGCGTACTGACAGCTCCCTTGAATGAAAGAAAGTATATCATACATCTGATACTATTAGACAGTGACATTATTATAATCGAGCATCTTTTGCAAAACGCTTGAATGCAAGATTATAATCAGTGGGTTTTGCACAGTGATCTCTGATCGAGTACACTAGCCATTAATCAGGTGCATTTCGAAATATATATTTTGACTAAATGACGTACACAATGTACAAGGGTATCTATGTAAGCCATGTGTGCAAGGAAATAATTAGATTTCAAATATGATTGACTTTTAAAAAAATCAATATTTTATTCTAGGCATTTATACAAGATCGGGAAAAAGAAGAGGAGGTACGTGGATCCGAGGAGGCGGACCAACTTGCTGGTGCAGTCGTTACAGTGAAGAACAAGGATTCAAAGAAAATCAAGAAAGCAAGGGTAACTAGCAAACAAGTTTTTTGGGCACGTGTCTTCATAACATGCTTTATTTTAAATATAAAGTGTTATATACTGTATGCTGGTTTTACATTGAACATGTTTTCACAACCCATCTCCTAGAGGCCAAGAAGTAAATGAACTTTGATGACACAGACATCTACTGAAGCCAGAGATGCTGCTTGCCAAACTGATTTCACCATGGAGCAACTATTATTTGAGGCGCAGTATGTTCAAATCAATAAGCAGACTCGAGATGCTTATGCCCAATGGCCAGAAAATTAATTGAATGTGACCGGAGAAGCCAGCAAAGTGTTGTTGGACCATTGCTACAATGCGAGAACTCCACAAGATGAAGACGAAACTGAATATAATGTTGATGCTTTTTAATTACTCGTAGACCACTTGACACAATCAACACCAGCAAAAAAGGGCCACTCAACAAACAATAGACGTTGATGTTTTCTCCGATTTGTGTTCAAATAACACAAGCTGAATTAACAGAGACTGAAGCCTAAACACAATTGACTGAGGAACTTGCAAAAGATCTCGACTACAGTTCATCCTGTTTGGCTGATATGTCCACCACAGTTGAGTCACAAGCCACATTCATGCAGGACGATAGTCTAATACAGGAGCCCAAATACATTGTATTTGACAGCTGCAAGATGGAGATAATACTGATGCTGAAATGTGTCCATCCAGTGAGGGGGGAAGTATGCGGGAAGCCATTGTTGAATGTGACTCGTGTATCACAAGGCACTAACTTGAAAATACAAGCCACCTGTGATCTGCTCCATGCAAAATGTTCATGGTCTGCTCAACCGATGCTGGGAAAGCGGCAGCTGGAAATCTATTGTGTGCAGCAGCTTTACTTTTCAGTGGCTCTACTTTTAAAAGGTTGTCCAGTTTCTGTCAATTTGTGGGACTCCAGTTCCTTTCTAAAACGCAGTACTACAAATATCAATGTGAATATTTATTCCCTGCTATTAGTGAAGCATGGAAAATTGAACAAATGTCAATTGCAAGGACATTATCTGACAAACGGTTCAGCCTAGCTGCCGATGGACAGTGTGACAGCCCCGGATTGTCAGCAAAGTACTGCACATACCACTTTTAGGACATGGAAACTAAATGTTTGGTGGTCGTGCAGGTCTTCGAATGTAAATCATCCTCAGTGGCCATGGAGAAACATGGTTTCATCAAATCCCTGGGAGATCTCCAATCGAGGGGAATGCAAATTGACCTCATAGCCACGGACAGATATGTTTCAATAGCCAAGACCATGAGAGAGCAGTTTCCAAATATTCTCCATCAATTCAATTTGATGTATGGCACGTTGGCAAATCAATCAATCTCAGCTGCTGGGGAAAAAAAAAGGTTCTGAAAAGCTTTTACAGGGGTCCCAGTCTTTCAGCAACCATCTTTGGTGGAGCTCCAAAACTTGAGCTGCATCTGTGGAAATTCTACTAGACAAATGGAGTTCACTAATTCACCACTGTTCCAATGTTCACTCTTGGACAGAAAACCAACATTTCCACCAATGTGCACATGGACCTTTGTCGCCTGAGCAGGAACACAAGAAGAAGTGGTTGATTCCATCTTCACCTCTACACAAAGCTCTTGAGAAGATCGGGTTTGATAAAACTATCAAGAGATCTGAAAGGACTCACAGAATTCTGTCATACGGGATATTTGAAGGTGTTCCACAATATGTGCATAAAGTACAGGCCTAAGAGATTGCATTTCGGCCTAGACAGGATCCACTATAGGACATTACTAGCAGTATTAGCGCATAATGAGAATGATGGGTGTGAACAATCGAGGACTGCAGGAAACTTTGGGATGCTTCGTTATACAATGGCCTTTATGAAAAGAAGCAAAAAATGGGTGGTCAAGCCAATATACCAGTAATGGAATTCGATTTTGTGGAAGATCTTATTACGACTGTCTTGGACATACATACTCACGGAATTGCGCACGATTTTGTTCTGAGGACACATACATTGCCACAAAACATTGCAAACGTGCCCTGTCCACCTAAAGCAGAGATTGTGGAACAGTTCGCTTCCCGGTTCAAATGATTACCACCTATTTCTTTGTTCAACAATGTTTATATAAAGTGTCCAAATAAAGCGTCCAATTTGTTTTTGAAATCTATCCTCTTTGTCAATTTTTTTTTCAACAAGTGCCTTTTTGAGAATGCCATACAATGTAACGCTGTGCTTTCACACTTCCCAGTTTTGTTGAGCTATTGTGGGACTTTCACTGATCGTGGGAGGGTCAGATGGATAACAGCATGAAAGCAACTTTGGGGTTCTGCAGTTGTCTTACCAAACACTTGCCCAAATAGCTGAATAACTACGCGTCCCACAAAAGGAATGAGACCTAAGCTATATAAGACACTCGGCACGCAAGAACTACTGACTGTAAGCAAAACAGTGCATCACAGGGCGTTGCTGGTGAGAAAGAGCTGCACTCTGACCTATATTTTCATGGGGGCATGTGTTGGGGGTTGTTGCTAATGTAAGGAAGGAGTGGGTCGGTTGAGCCCCCAGCCCCCATACTTTCTACGCCAGTGACACCTTGCTCTTGCACTTCTGGGGAATGCCACCTTTGCCCTTCTGCAGCCATGGGGAAGAAGGCCCTGACATAAGTAGAGATGGGGCTATTGCTAGACGCAGTTGGACTCCATTTTGTGTACCCTTGACTCCAACTTTGGACTAGGCCGCATTCTGGCATTGCAAAGTTTCCCCTCCCCCTCAGCAGCGCTGCGCACAGCGAGCACTGACAGTGCCCACCTTTTTCCTCCTGCGCCTGTGCCTCCCAAGTCGCTTTCCCACGGATGTGCTGAGACAAGATGTTGTGAGCAAAGAATGCATTCATTTCATTCTTCCTCTGAGATCACTGTCCTGTGTGTGATAGGCCCAAACCATGACTTGTAGTTGTTCGTGCATCTCAACAAATGTGCTCCTGCACCTCTCACCCCCTGTAGAGGAGGTCCCAAATATGACCTGCACCCCTGCCCCCATTGCAAGTTACCAGTAAAGTACTTGCCGAGGTACGTGACGTATGAGGAGCAAATTAACCAAAAGAGAGCCGCACTGGGACTCTGCCCCGTGTACATAAGGAGATTGGTACCGTTTGAAGCAGCCATAACACGACAACCCTGGACAGCACGGTACCCTATCAGACAGCCGTACCAGCCGCTGATGTGAAATGAGGAATACTTGCACACAGTCCACGAGGAGACCCCTAAAGCCTTAATGGAAGGCCAATGGAAATAAACCAAGGGGCTGAGCAGCCTGGAGAACAAACAGAATTGGATACTGAAAGCATGTAGGCCAGTACTAGTAACTGCAAGGATAATTATAATGGATAGAGGGGGAGACACTGATAAAACGTAAGAAGAACGGTGCCATGAGACAAGATGGAAGCAACCGCCCTGTTTAATGTGTGTAAATAAGCTTGAAACGCAAGATGCTAAGAAATCGATACTGCCTGCAATGCTTGGTAGAAGAATAGAGCGGCAAGCGCCAACCATATATCTTCCTCAGTACTGCACAATGTAAACGAGCAACTCCATTTTGTAAAAGCAGAAATGTACCCAGGCGGCCAAAAGCCTGACAGGCCAAGTGTCGAAACTCAGCAAAGAGGCTCATGCCGGGGAAATTGAGGTTGACCAGAGAAGGGGAGGTGAGCATGAGCTCACGAGACTCCAACTGCAGAGCATACCAGCCCGCCCGTGAAGGTCAAGATAAGAGAGGCCCATGCATATGGCCAAGCGAACACAGAATTAAATGCACAAAAGGCCGGAAACTGAAGCAGATTCATGGTGAACCAACACGTGACCAGACAGGCGTGAAGATGTACCACCGCCTGATGTCATCCAGAACCCGAGGATGCCATAACTTTTCCTGATAAGAGACTACAGATCCGAGGCCATACCCAGCCAACTAATTGACACATAGCCCTAAAACACTGATTGCTGGAAGGGAGTAAGGGTGAATCTTGGGACACTAGGCACCTGGGTGTCTATTCTGCATGCTGCTAATTAAAATAGAGATTTATGTTTAGGGGTGTAACTTGCCCAATCACAATGGGCCATGTAATCTAGGGTCCTATAGACACTGTAACCAATGAGACATCGTACTTGTAGTGACGTCAATCACGTGTGTTGTAGAGGGATGGGCATAGATGCCCACCCGAAAAGAGTTATCCAATCCACTCGCTTTATTTCCATATACAGATATAGCACCTATACTTAAGTTACCTTTCCCAACCAATTATATTGCGTGATAATTTTTTTAGAATTAGATGTCAATGATGATGACTTTTGTCCATAAAAGGGGCTGTTTGACTGAAGTTCGTGGAAGTCGGGGTGAGGCAGGTGTTTGTGATGCTGCTGATTTCCATTTGCTAATGTATGTATCATTAAACTACTTCCCTTTGCCAATTTATTGAGTCCTGGTTATTGAATCTTGCTGGAGTATGTGAATCCTGCACTCTGTCCTCACATGGTACAGCTATCTTGTATAACTGGTTTTCGAGGGTGAGTACTGACCAATGGGGCCGTCAGTAATCTCCTCTCCTCGTCAACACTTGGTAGCAGAGGATGGTTTCGGCCATCGAATATAGATCATCGATTGATATAGTTATAAGACACCTTTAGACCGACGGCACGAAGTAAATCTGGGCCTTTGGTTACATCACAAGTCCTTTCGCCATTCCGGCTGAGTAGGCTGAGAAGCTCCACGTGGACAATGATAGTGTAAATATTCCAAAAAATCTGCAGTGGGTCTGAAGGAACCTGCTTTTCCAAGCATAAACCTTCTCATTCCCACGGGCAGCGGATCGGACGAAAACCTTAAAAGCAGGAAAAGTCAGGGTCGGTGATCCTGAAGTTCCAGAGAAGAAAAGAGGCGATCGGTAAGTGAAACAACGAAACTCATTATCTTGGCAAAGGTCTTATAGGCCTTAGAGTAAGAAGGGGAAAGGTAACCGAGGGTGGCGGAGAAAAAATATAACACCTAGAAGTAGAGAAGACTATATATATAGTGGGTAAAGACTCGAGCACCTGAAGTAATTGGGGAAAGATATCAGGGGGGCACCTGAAATTAAAAACTGTAAGGAATACCGGGGGCGCACCCGAGAGAAAACTGTAAAATTTGCCTTGTTCCTGCGCTTTAAAGAGTGGTCAGAAGGAACGTGAACCCAGAGCCCACAGAGGCGGGACATCAGGCTACGATGGCATTTAAAGACGTCATAATGGGGTTCGTTCAAATCCCATGACGGGGTAGTGATTAGAAGGCAGGTATACGTATGACCAGCTGGTGTCCGTCTAGTCTGTCAAGCATCTGTCCTATATGTCCTGTGTGTGCTGAATGTGGAATTGATGTATTATCGATTGATGGCAATGCATTTTTTGCTTTACGCGATTCTGTAAATGAGAGGGAATCGCCACTGAATTGATGAGTCTTGAGTAAACTGTAGTATAAAATTTGCGAAAAAGTTGGATTGGAGCTTGCGTATGTGGTGCTCGCTCATAATAGCGAAAAGTTGAAAAACTGTGTGAACATTGTTGGTGACAAAATTAAGAATGGAGGAGGTTACCCCACGTGCAAACAGTTGCCAAAGCATGCAACAAAGCTGAAGAAATATAGCCAGGAGTGGGTTGAGGGCACCGCAAATGAAATGTTTATGCCGTGGCCCCAGAATGGGTCATTGTCTAAGGCTGTTTTACAGCACATGTCCACCTTCTTACATGCCACATATAGCGGGAAGAAGCTCGAGAAACGCCTTGCTGTTCTCGAGCTTTGGGAAACGTTTGAACAAGTAAAGTTAGAAGAACCCCCCGCAGACTGGATATTAAATGTATGTACGGAGGTGGGTGAGACGCCTACCGCGCCACCTGCCCCGCCGGACCAGTTGTTGAGGAAAGAAATTTGGAGGGTCTTTACCCACTAAGAGAACTTAAGACAGCTACAGGTTATAGCAACCCTGCATATGAGTCACCTGCATGTAGCAGTGACGAGATGAAAGAGAAGGAACAGGAAATTGACTCGGCCTCCACAATCCCGTGGGACAAAGAGAGCGAGGTGAGGAAAGAAAGGACCAGGAACAAACGAGTACACCTCTCGATAGAGAGAGAGAGGGAAAGAAGTGGAAAGGAACCAATGAGTTAACATTTGCAAAGGACGAATGGATGGGAGGGCAGATACTATTGAAATTGGATGGAAAGGAAGTGATGGTGCAAAGCCGAGTGAACGGTCTGATGAGGTGCAACGAAAGGAAAGGGAGAAAGAAGGGGACATAAGAGACGAGAGGGCAAGAAAGAATGATAGGTTGAGGCGAGAATAACTATATCGCGAAGAGCAAGGTATACCGCTCAGTCGCACGCAATATGCAGCCTATGAAAAGTACAGGCAGAACATGCTAAAGTTGGAGGAAGAAAGGAGAGTGCACGAAAGGAAAGTGAAGAAGAGAGAAGATGAGAAAAGTAGAAGGGCAAAAGAACATAGAAATGAACGGATGAGGGAAGTAGGTAAGGCTAAAGAGGAAGCGAAGAAGTGAAGAGAAATGGATGAGGAAGCTGAGCGTAAACGCAGACATAGAGCGCAAGCTTTAGAATATTTGCAATGGGAAGTTAAAAAACCCAATCCTGTTGTAGACTGGGAAGACATAGAAGAGTTATTTCCTGCAAGCAATGCGGTGCCAGGTACAAGCGGGACAATTATTGATGATGACTTCGGCACCAGACGCATCGGGGAAGCGATTGATAAAATATATGATGAGATGGGACTGGAACTAATCTCCCAAGAGGATAGGGAAGATGAGCGCTTAGAGAGCACTCAGCTATATGACACTGAGGATGTCACCCGAAATAATGGGAGTAGGGGACGTTCCCTAGATAGACTAGAAGTTGGGCAAAATGAAGATGATGCAAGAAGTTGTGTAAACTAGGAGTATTCAGAGTCTGACTCCGATGGGGAAGCGGAGGAAGTGATGCATGACGAAGGGAGACGGTGCGAAAAGTCACTCCCAGGGAAACGAGAGGTACGATGGTCAGATGCTGGCGGGTCCATAAATAGGACACCGAAGTCCGCTGGACAGTCCAGCCGACATGAAGAAACACACCGCAGTCAGAGGGGGGCATCGGGACCGGCCTATACAGATAGATTAAGGGCATCGCCAGGTAGACGGCAAGGCGGGAACGCCACCCCGGCGAGAGACCGAGGAGGTATAGAGAAGGAAAAGGAAGATTGTGCATTCCAATTCCCACTGTTAGAAAAGGGGGGAGCAAGACCGCAATATATTCCATGGCCACACATGGACCAAGAGAATCTTAAGAATAAGCTTCCAATGTTGACATCGGGAGCCGGGAAGTGGATACATGAGCTAGAAAAAATGACGGGGGGCGTCACCCTAGCCATAGGGGACATCAAGGGTCTCCTAATTGCTATACTCGAAGAAAGAGCAGCTGATGTATGGAAAAGGGCAGGCTACCCTAGGGTAACCATAACTAATACCTCTCATGACGGAGCGCCATTTAATAACTGTAGAGCAGCAGTATGGAAAGCGCTGGGTACGCTGTATCCAGACACATCTGATATGGGAGCTATAATGACTCGAAAAATTAAAGAGTCAGAGGATCCGTTGCTTTATATCCAGAATTTTCAAGACGCGTGGGTGCTCGAAACGCATGAGTCTTGGACGAAATCTATCCCTGTATTCTATCATATATTGTGCCAAGGGTTAACAGAAAGGGTGCAAAAACAGCTCCAAATATTGGTAGGAATAGAAGCTAAACCGTGGGCCAAAATCCAGTTGACAATTGCAGATTACTGTAGACTGTTGCAAGAAAAGAATCGGAAGAAAGAGGCAACGCGTAAGGGAGAAGAGGCGAAGCGAGTGCAAAAGAAGCTCTCAAAGTATGCTCTCGAGGGAGCCATGCTAACAAGCCCAGCCGAATCGAGTGCACAGCGTGCAACTAACCCGCCACTGACTAATCAGGGTAACGCAGGATTTTACCCGAGAGTAAGGGGATTTGGAGGAAGAGGATGATAGAGTAATCATCGAGGGTTTAGAGGTAACCAGGAAGGTTTACAGAATGTTCAAAATGGTATCCAGAACGCACCGATGGGCAGTCCGACTATGCCAGATGGACAGATGGCCCGACCACCGCCAATGTGTTGGCTGTGTGGAGTGACAGGACATGTGGTGCGCATGTGCAGAAGCCAAAGCATGTGGCAGAACAACCAAGGGATGGGGCAGGCATGGTGAATCAACCTGCTACCCCACAACAGGGCAGTGCACAAAACTATACCATGCAGCAGCAGGCGGTTGGCTTGCAGCAAGGTGCACAGCAAGTGGTCCAGCCACAGAACATGGGGAATGTACCACAGGGACAACCCCAGCAGACACTGCCGCAAGTGGCTGAGGGCACTAATTCTGGTGGGGGAAACCCACAGGTATACAGTGGACCGAACCTATATATGAAATAGGACGGCTTACAGGGAACTCTGATGTGTTCTATCCTATCAGTGACACCATACCCTAACAGGGAACCTAGGGTAAATGTCACCATAGGGGGAAAGAATATTCCTTCTTAGTTGACACAGGGGCAATGCGCTCGTGCATATGAGAAGGCAAGTTCTCCTTGTCCGGCGAGGCCATAGATACCCAGAGATTTACTGGCGCTCATAGCAGTGTTCCCTTTACTGATGCACTCCCAGTCTCAGTGGGAGAGTGCGACATGAATGTACCTTTATTGTATTCTCATCAGTCCCCGGTGAATACCATGGGTCGGGACTTGATGACAAGGTTGAATATGACCATCTCGTTCACTGAGGATGGCATAGTGTGCTCCACCCCAGGAATGCATTATGCAAACGTGTGCGAAATGATCAGAGCGTACTCTGGACGGGCAGCTATGAGAGCTGCACCACTGGAGCCAGACATTTTTGCATATGGTGTACGAGTGCTTATGGCGGGATTGCCAGGCCTCGCAGACAAACCTATGAGAACCCCTGATGAGTTTCTATTCAGGCCAAGAATACCCATGCACGAAGAGGAGGGACAAGTATTTCCCTTAATGATACAATCTGCCGCGGTGCAAGGAAAAGTAGTATTAGTTGAAGGATATATCGACGAGGGCAGACCATGGTGTGCGATTGTCGCCATCGAAGAAGGGTATCGAGTGACTGACGTCACCGATGATGATCTATTCGAAGAACACCCTGACCTAGAAGAGACACGGGTGGAAGTGAGTCTCATATTTTGGGTCAAAATGATCAAGCGGGAGGTGCCGCAGAGGATGATGTTAGCGCTGGTACGGCCAGAATATTTCAATGACGACATGGCCCTAGTGCCAGCTAAAGTATGGACTAGAGGGCCTTATGATGTAGGTCTCCTGAAGGAGGCCGGCGAAGTAAAAATTAAATTGAAACCAGGGGCAATTCTGCCACTTGCACGACAGTATCCCATGTCCAGAGAAGCAGATGAAGGGATCGCAAAGACAATCTCTGCCATGATGGAGCAGGGCATCCTAGTGACGTCAGAATCACCTTGCAACACAGTGATTTATCCTGTCAAGAAATCAAAGGGAGGGTCCTGGCATTTAATCCAGGATTTACGAGCATTGAACGACATAGTGGAAGCCGAGTTCCCACTAGTCCCTAATCCATCCACAATTTTGTGCAAAATACCCACTGAGGCAAAATACTTCACAGTGATTTATTTGAAAAATGCATTTTTCTCGATTCCATTGCACCATGACTCTCAAGACCTGACGTCATTTACTTTCAGACAAATGCGCCTGAAAAGTTCGAGGTTGCCACAGGGGTATTGCGAATCTCCGTCCATTTTCAACCGAGTCCTGCAAATGGACCTAAGCAATATTGTGGTGGACAGTGTTGTTTGGCAGTATGTAGATGACATTCTAATCTGCAGCATCACTGAAGAGCAATGCTGACATGACTCTGTCCAGCTATTGACTATATTAGCTGAGAAGGGATACAAAGTGGACAAGGACAAGTTGCAGTACTGCCAACAGGAGGTGTTGTACATAGGGCAACTAATCTCACATGAGGGGAAAAAGGTAACCCCAGAAAGGGCTGAGGCCATCATGAACATATTCAAAGCTGTGCACAATAAACCAAATACAAAGTTTCATAGGCCTGTGCAACTATGTCAGAGCATGGATCTTTGACTACAGCTCATATACCAAGCCCTTGTTGCAGGCCCTTAAAAAGGCCCAGGCGACGAGAGAAGAAATTGAATGGATTGAAGAAATTTTATGACGGCAGTGCTCGTGCAGTGAACCTCGCTGGGGTATAAACCTCTAGCATATTACAGTGGGAGTTTGGACCCGGTCATGAAGGGCCACTTCCCATGCGAACAAAATCTAGCCGCCGCCGCATTCGCCATTGAGAAGGCGTCATCCATTGTGATGGGGTGCTCCATGACACTATATGTTGAACACTTACTATTCGCCATACTAGAGAAGTCAAAGGGCACGCTGACTTCTCAGAGAGCATCAGCCTACGAGGTGATTATCTCTAATCCATTGATCAAAGTAGTGCGATGCAAAACCATGAACCCTGCTACGTTCATAGCTGAGCCAGTCACAGAGGGAGAACCTATACACGACTGTGCGAACTATGAGGAATTCTATGATGAGATCCCCAGGGTAAAGGAAGATGCCCTGGCGAGTGGGAAGATCGTCTTTATTGATGGGTCTTCAAGAATTGACCAAGAAGATGGAAAAAGGTATACAGGCGTGGCCGTGATCAAACACATGACGAATGGAGAGTTCCAAGTACTTGTCAGTGCACAAATACCATCTCGTTATTCGGCACAGGCTGCAGAACTAGTGGCATTGATACTCGCCATTGAGAATCACGCAGACCAGGAAGTAACAGTGTACAGTGACTCTGCCTATGTGACATCAACAGTGCACGCAGGACTGGTGCGCTGGAAAAGGAGGGGCTACCTCCGAGCAGAAAGCACGCCAGTACAGCACACAGCCCTGTTGGACAGGCTAATAAAAGCACTACAGCTCCCAGTGGGCATAGCGGTCATAAAATGCGCTGCTCATACCAAGGGGACAAATTTCGTGTCATGTGGGAATCATGAAGTAGACACGGAAGCCAAACGTATGGCATCCAAAGCTGAAACAATCATGGACGTGGATGTGGCACGTAACCATGAGAGAATGATGGTAGCACGAGCCACACCAGAAGCCTATAGTAATATGGGGCAGTCTCAGTTAATGGAGCTCCAGGGGGAGGCACCTCAGGAGGAGAAAAATCTGTGGAAGCGTCGAGGGTGTTCTTTAAACCCCTCAGACGGATTTTGGAGGCAAGACAGCACTGGTAAACCAGTAATGCCTGTCGTCCTTCTAAAAGTAGCAATAGAACAGCTTCACTACCCCATACACTTGCCAAGAGAAAATCTTGCCGCAACGCTCGCCGAAGACTGGTTCATACCGAATTTAGCAGAGCATGTTGCATTCTTTATGGTAAACTGCATGGTCTGCCAACAATTCACCTCTGGGCACATGTTAAAAGTAGTGAGAGGAGTCATCCCCAGACCAAATGGACCTTTCCAGCACCTTCATATTGATTATGTCGATATGATTCAGGTTTGTAATGGGTATAGATATTTACTTGTGGTGGTGTGTCCCTTTTCCGGATGGGTAGAAGCAGGTCCCTGTACACACCCTGATGCTGCCTGTGCTGCTAAATTCCTGGTGAGGGAGGTTTTCCCTAGATGGGGGTGTGCGAGGTAATGAGATCAGATAATGGGGCTCATTTCGTGAACGCAGTGTTCGAACAGATTAGCTTGTTGCTTGGTATGAAGCACAAGTTCTCGTCGGCGTATCATCCAGAGAGAAATGGGATGTGTGAACGAATCAACGGCTTGCCCAAGGAAAGGATAGCCAAGTTGAAGCTCACATTAGGAAAGGGATGGATGCACTGCCTACCACTGGCATTGTATGCGCTTCGGAACCAACCAGGCTCTGACCATCATCTCACGCCACACAAAATAGTTACTGGGAGAAGGATGAGGACTCTCCTTACCCCCCGAGATAGAGCTAGATATGATGCCCAGTCAACTAGGGAGGTTCTAGGAGAAGAAATGAAAGCTTACCTGGACTGTCTCACATCCAGTTCCACTGTCATTACGGGCCAGCTGCAGCGACGGCGGAAAGGGGACAGCACGGCGCAAACCACAACAGATAGTGCTGATGCAGGTGCAGCTTACAGCTTTTGTGCGCCTCTTGTCTTCCTGGAGACAGCGTCCTCATGAGGAATTTTACAAGGAAAAGATGGGACGAGCCAAGGTTTAATGGCCCTTTCATCGTAGAGGACTGCACCCTGTCTGCTGTTAAGATCATGGGCAGAAGAGCCTGGATCTTCCTGTACGATATCAAGCCGTTCATAGGAGAGAGCAATCCTACTGCATCTACCACCGAGGAATCCACAGACAACGGGGAAGAACCTCAGCATGTGCAGACAAGGTCTATGTCGAGGAAGAAGGACGCACGAGCAGAAAAGACAAACTAAAGAACTCGCTGTGAAAATTGTGGCTATACACTAAACTTTTCCTCTAAGCACTGAATGAGATACAAGACTTTAAAACTAATGCAATGTGCAGCTGAAACTGCAGGCTAAAGAAGAAAACCGCATATTTCGAAACCGCAGTGACACAGGTAGCTTGATCACGTTGAGCCACAAAGCATTGAACATGAACTCTCAGACTCTGATAAACAGTAAAATAGGACACACCTGTAAACTAAAACCGTTATCCTGAAGCATCCAGTATCAAGACTTTGTTCACAGACATATGGTTCACCCCAGCAAAAGTCTTAAGTGGGATGTACTCACCTATTTTCAGTTAGTTATACTGACCTATCCGTCACTCATAGGGAGAGAAACAAGTGTCACAGAATACATTCAAGAACCAGAAAATAAGAAGGTAATCAGGCAACTACTGACTGTCATCACAGAGGTCTTCGCCGAGTTGCCCGAGCACAGGGTACAAATGACTAATGCTCCCACCTCAAGCGGTCGTTGATGAACTTACCTACACTTTATTCTTTCGAATCATAGAGGAGTGCCCAGGACTTGTCGGGAGAACCACAGATACACTGACTTTCATCAGAGATCCCCGAAATAATGACTTCTTGGATCAAATATGGGGTAAGCTGAATCATGTGGTAGCAATCCACGCAGCAGGAAAGTGCAAAAACTGCTCACGACAACAAAAAGACTTGTGATCAGGACCCAGCAAAACAAAGCAAATGTCCCTGTCCCCTGCAGACATGCAGCTAGCCCACAACTTCCTGATTAGGCTAGTCACAGACTATCCAGAAATGGTAGGAAGGCCTGCTGATGTTGACATTGTCACTTTCCTCAGAGATCCAGTCAATTTCCTACACATGAAGACCCTTCTCCATGGCATCATGCTCCAAGTGGAACTGTCCAACTTCCAGCGAGAATTCCTAAGGAGATTCCAGTGAGACCTTTCGCCGAGGGACAGATCGAGGAGACAAAGACTGATCACACTGCAAGAAAGGCCTGTGACCTAAGAGCCAAAGAATCAGAGCAAATGTCATTAACACCTGAAGACAGTCGGTATGCGTTTCGTGTTTTCTTTCATCTCATTGAAGACTTTCCAGAACTAGTGGGCAGACCCTGCAACATTGATGTGCCCGCTTTTCTTAATGATCCAGCAAAAAATGCTCAATTGAACAGACTCCTGAGGGCTATTGCATCACAACAAAGAAGCAACTATGGACATCCACTGCTAAGAAGAGCCTTAGAAGGGGGAGATCCAAGATAAAACTTTTCATCATCCTCCCACCGGGAACAGAGCAAGGACAGTTCTTCATGCTGCCAACGTAGGACAGATCGAGAAAAGCAAAATCGAGGATATCACCATCTTGGTCTCATTTATCTTATTTTTTCTATTCTTTCATCATCGTTCCACAGTGGAATAAATAAGGGAAAGAGAGACTGTTCAGCAACTCGACCTCGAGGGACCAAGTGAAAGGAACAGAGACACGAACTTCACAGCTGTGTTTACCTCTTTCAACCTTTTTCTTATTTTTCCTACCTTCTCATATGTTCACTTTTATTTTTATTTTTATTTGAATTTTTTCAATATTTTATGTTTGCGTGATTTGTAACAAATCCATCCTTTCATGGTGTCACTTTGAACATTTTCCTGCATATCCTCAGGGCCAAGGCGAGTTGGAAGAGTGCCCTGGGAATGCGGTTCCCACAACTATACAGAATAAATATGATGTACTGAAAACGCTAGTCTAACCTTTTCCCATAGTCTAGCAAAGGAACTGTACTCCATACTCAGAGACTATCATCATCACTCGCAAGAGGGGGGACATTGAACAGCACTTGTCACTTTAGTGTTCACTGAACTTTTGAGCGACGAGATTAGAATAAGAAGAAAAATAAACTATTGACTATGGACTTGTTTGAAATGGGGGCCCAAAACAGTAACTTAGTCGTGCCACCAGCGGAAGGGTGCCCCCGGTTTCCTGGAAGGAGATGCTGTAAACTGTCTTTCAAAGCCATTATATGTATATGCATAGTGATTATTGTAGTATTATTGTCTCTAAATATCAGAACTGCATTTTTTATTGCGCTGCACGAAGCGTCCCAATGTCTGTGCATCCACCAGGTAATGAATGTCTGGGCCCCACAAAAGCACCCAGACCTTATATTGTGGTCCCTGTCCCAAGAAAAACTGATGATAAAGTAAACGATTTACAGTTGAATGTAATTAGCAGTAATACGTATACACTTGAAGTAATGAATGGTGAGAAAAGCTGGAGACAGGGTCAGCACGGAATGAATGATAATGCAGCACTGTCCACAGCACGCACCCATACACTGAGTGCACACGAACAAAGGCAAGTGTCAATGGCTACGCAACCGCAGGCCAAAACAACCGAAAGAGAAAAGTCACCCGTGGAACAAACAGCTCCAGAAAACAGGGGACCAAGCGAGAAACCGAACAGAGGTGGCATAACAAAATCCCTCAATAGAACGGAGGAAGCCACAAAAGAACTCACTGAGAAAACACATGCGGTAGTCGAGTATTATGGGTTTCCGCTCATACTTAGAGCAAAGAAGCTACATGAGGAGCTGGGCAAGAAAACCATTGAGACAGTAACAAAGAGCACGCCAGCTCCAACGCCAGAAGTAACTACCAAGCCTACGACACTGCCACGTGTTGGGAGGATGATAAGCCAAATATGGTGGGAGGAGAGCTACAAAAGAGTGCATGAGTGAAGGAAAAGAAATGCAAGCCCTTCCTCTGCTACTGCAGTGCAGGAAGTGAGACCTGCACCACCAAGGATAATACCTAAGAGACTACCTGAATGAAAGAGCAGTATAGACGCATTCAGAGACATAGTAATAGCCAATTACATAAAAATGTTAAGAATCAAAAGAAGCCCATATGAAACTGACAACAAACTAAACGATTACTTGGACAGCACAGCCCCCCTTGGAAACAACATTTGGTACCAATACATGAAGGAAGTTGGACGAAGGCAATCAGAAGGAGAATGTTTCGTCTGTGCACTCCTGCCGTACAGCATGGGCAAGTTCAAAATCTTTGTGGCTGTAGAAATCGATGTCCCCACAGCACACTGTATGTCACACGTAGCGATGTGCAACACCAGAGGACAATTTATGGGAAGAGACGCCTCGTTGATATGGGCCAACGAAAGGACTACCCTGATGAAGATGGGTTTGTCCAGGACATCAAAACAAGAAGCAGGGCGCACACCAAGAATCATGTGATTAGATATGAAAACCCTGACGTCAAAGGATCAGGAATAAGGTGGGAAATAAACTCAAGACTGAACGTCCGAGGGAAAATGGCAGAAGAAGCTCAAATCTGGAAGAACCGAGGCCAAATGCAGATCTGGGGATCAGTAGTTTCCCCAGACGGTTGGGAAGAAGGAGTCGTAATCTGCCGAGCTTGGATGGTCCTTGGAGCCTGCCAAGAAACAATAGAAAATTCACAAAGACTATGTAAACCACTATGGCCAAAATTGGTAAAGTTGTTAACGTGGGTCGAAGACAGAGGAGGCCCCCTGCAAATAGTACCGCTGGAAAACCCAAAACTATGCTTTAGAAGTAATGGCACGAGGAAAATGGGGGAGAATCAAAACTGCGGACGAATATATGAAGCCCCAGGGATGTCGCAAGGAACCGCAGTCCTGATGGACCATTACTGGGCATGTGGATCCAAGGCCTACATAAGACTACCGAAGAACTGGGGAGGCATATGCACACTGGTGAACGTCCACGTTCCTGCAGTAGTGATTCCAAAGAATGAACTGAATTTGCACAGTTTCCCGAAAGCAGATGCTCACCTGAGGAAAAGGAGGTCTGTGGAACTAATGTCAAGGATGAAGAGAGAGAGAATTACTTCTCTGCCAAATCAGAGGACGCATTTTATGCCATTCCCTACGAACACAGGCTGTTTAGCCGAACTTCATCCGTATTTACGACAATACTCTTGCTGCATATCCAGGTTGGTGCAAACACCAAGTGGTTGCAGATAATGAGATGGGAATTACTGCAGACCATCAATACCACCATAAAAGGATTCAACGCGATCAAAGAAGAACTAAGAGCAGTCCGGCTGATGACTCTCCAGAACAGATATGTGCTTCACATGATCACAGCGATGGATGGATGTGTATGTGCAAAAATTGGAGAATCATGTTGCACTTTTATACCATCACACGACGAAGAAAATGGAACCGTCAAAGAGGCCATAAGCATGTTGACAACCCTAAAGAACCAGATGATCGATGAAACAGATGAAGTGGACGACAACAGCTGGTTTGGAAACCTATTCTCATGGGTCCCACGATGGATGGCTGATATATTCAAGTTTCTGGGAGCCTTGCTAGCAATGGTGCTGCTAGGAGTCTGTGTTATCAAGATAATCATCACACAGTGCCGGAAAACTGCAAAGAAGGCCACTGGGATGAAAATCATGGTTGATGTTGAGCCAGGCTGGAAGCCCAGAGACCTGACAGATGAGGAGTTAAAGGACTTTGTGAAGGCAAGGGAATTTGCACCAGAGGGAACAAAATTCACTTATCCTAAGAAACAAAGAAGGTATGAAGGCAAATGGATTTACTGCAGTCCAAATGGACAATGCCAGTTGATGACCTGGAACAAAGATGAGCATGTGAGAACAGCAGGAAGCTTGAAAGGGGTGTTAAAGATATGGACACCAAAATTGCATACATTAACGCCATCTTTTGTAAACCCAGAAGACGATGAACAAGAATCTGAAGAATCAAAGAAACTGAATATAAAGGAGGAGGCAGAAGTGGTCGATGAACCAACCAGAGGGGGGAGTGTAGAGGATGTCCCAGAGATGACCTGCACCCCTGCCCCCATTGCGAGTTACCAGTAAAGTATTCGCCGAGGTACGTGACGTATGAGGAGCAAATGAACCAACAGAGAGCCGCACTGGGACTCTGACCCGTGTACATAAGGAGATCGGTACCGGTTGAAGCAGCCATAACACGACAACCCTGGACAGCACGGTAACTGCAAGGATAATTATAATGGATACGGGGGAGACACTGATAAAACGTAAGAAGAATGGTGCCATGAGACAAGATGGAAGCAACCGCCCTGTTGAATGTGTTTAAATAAGCTTGACATGCAAGATGCTAAGAAATCGATGCTGCCTGCAATGCTTAGTAGAAGAATAGAGCGGCAAGCGCCAACCATATATCTACCTCAGTACTGCACAATGAACACGTGCAACTCCATTTTGTAAAAGCAGAAATGTACCCAGGCGGCCAAAGGCCTGACAGGCCAAGTGTCGGAACTCAGCAAAGAGGCTCATGCTGGGGAAATCGAGGTCGACCAGAGAAGGGGAGGTGAGCATGAGCTCATGAGACTCCAACTACAGAGCATACCAGCCCACCCGTGAAGGTCAAGATAAGAGAGGCCCATGCAGGTGGCCAAGCGAACACAGAATTAAATGCACAAAAGGCTGGAAACTGAAGCAGATTCATGGTGAAATAAAACGTGACCAGACAGGCGCGAAGATGTACCACTGCCTGATGTCATCCAGAACCCGAGGATGCCATAACTTTTCCTGATAAGAGACTGCAGATCTGAAGCCAAACCAGCCAACTAATTGACACATAGCCCTAAAACACTGATTGATGGAAGGGAGGAAGGTCTTGGGAAACTAGGCACCTGGGTGTCTATTCTGCATGCTGCTAATTAAAATAGAGATTTATGTTTAGGGGTGTAACTTGCCCAATCACAATGGGCCATGTAATCTAGGGTCCTATAGACACTGTAACCAATGAGACGTCGTACTTGTAGTGACGTCAATCATGTGTGTTGTAGAGGGATGGGCATAGATGCCCACCCGATAAGAGTTATCCAATCCACTCGCTTTATTTCCATATGCAGATATAGCACCTATACTTAAGTTACCTTTTCCAACCAATTATATTGCGTGATCATTTTTTTAGAATTAGACGTCAATGATGATGAATTTTGCCCATAAAAAGGGCTGTTTGACTGAAGTTCGGGGAAGTCGGGGTGAGGCAGGTGTTCGTGATGCTGCTGATTTCTATTTGCTAATGTATGTATCATTAAACGGACTTCCCTTTGCCAATTTATTGAGTCCTGGTTATTGAATCTTACTGGAGTATGTGAATCATGCACTCTGACCTCACATGATGCAGCTATCTTGTATAACTGGTTTTCGAGGGTGAGTACTGGCCAATGGGCCCGTCAGTAATCTCCTCTCCTCGTCATCCTCGTCAACACCCTGCTGCTGGAAAATTACTGCTTGTTCAACCTTGTGCCCCTCCAAAGCTATTCCTTTGATATACCAGAAGTATGACCCTTCCTTGCTGACCACCCCAGAGTGACTCCTAATAAAACAAGACCCCAGTCACAGTATATTCTGTTCTAAACTAACATGTGTCACTCCACCCACTTTCTTGCTCTGATGTGCCAGACCTGTCAGCTATCAATCCTGACCCCCGCAGGTTACCTCAGGGGCAAGACCCCCACACCCTTTACCTCGCTAGTGACCCAGAGTGGGATAATACAAACACACGTGTGCAATTTATAGGCCTCTAATACATACTTAAAAGGTATAGGGATGATCATTATTTAATGCATGTCTAGGATAGGTGTGTAGATCAGTGTGAGGAGCGAGCGCCTTCACTATAGGATGTCTTATCACAGGGGTTGATCTTTGATTTGCAGCCCTTAGAGTCTTACGATTTAAAACACAGTGGGGGTAGGTGTCAGCTTTACCAGAATATATGACCAATACAGAATAGGTATATGGGCGGTGAGGTTGAGGTGGTGCGGGGTTAGGGTCTGGAAACTAGATGCATTCAAGGAGAGCTGGGGTCATGGGTTCAGGGGACCGTGGCCTGGCAGGAGGGGGTTACAACAGGGCTTGCTCGGACATTCTCGTACAAGCACATTTTGTCAGGGCTCAAGACTCGCTCCTTGCAAAAAAGGTTTACGTGATTTGCTGTGTGAAAAGGAGACGAGCCGAGCTGCCAGGTGGTGTGGGCTGGCTGTGGGAGTCGCTGAAAGACTGTGAAGTTCTCCAGAGGAACATTACAAATAAGGCTTTTGGAAGTAAACTAACTGTAACTCTTTTCATTAAAAAAAAGTAAATTACTAGAAATTTCGCGCAGCATTGGTGGATGGCAGCAAACAATTCATTTGTTTTTCAAGAATATTTCTAATGTCACTATGGTCTGAAGGGCTATTTGCTCGCATTCGGAGTGAAGGTCAGCGGCTTTGATTTTTGCTTGCGAGCAGAGCAAACCCATGCATCATACGCAGTATAAGGTATAATTGTTTTTCGACCTTCGAAGAAAGGGAGGATTCCAAAAGGAATGAACGAAGGGAGGGGTGTAATACCATCAAATATGATAAGGTTCACTATTCCAAAACTGGACAAAGGAACATGTAATTTCATTTTATGAAAATTTGTTGATCTGACCTGAGTCTCTGCCTTACGCCGAGAGAATGGAAATGCCAAATATTATGTACGTTTTACTGTTGATGATTTGACCAACGAGTCAACGTATCATTAGCCGACCATTATTGCTGGCTTACATTGTACTGGGTTGTTCTTTGTGGCTTATTGAAACTATACGAAAAATACAAACTGTGTGTGTACTTGTCTTTGTCCCGGGCACATGGGCAGTCAAGCATCGAAATGCATGTAGTCCACAACTGGGTTCCCCCCAGGTTCCACAAACGCCAAATTCTAAGCTAATAATTAGTTAAATTGCCATCTATGTGTTCTTCGAATTGTAAAGTCAGCTTCCGCATCCCATCTCGAGCTGAACATACTCCATAGCACTAACCTCTGAAGCAAATTGTAGACTACTTTCCACATTGTTTTCTCTGTGTTCCCATTGTTTCACATCTGTGTTCATCATTAGTTTTCACACGGTGCAGAATTAATGGGTAAAATGATAAATTATAATAAAGATCGGCTACTGAGACACATTTCTGTTATGTTTTTCAAACAACTACATCCTGCCTTTCTGTGATTGTCATCGATTCCAGATACCAACTGACAGGTTTTTTAACAGGCAGATACACTTAAATGGCTGGTTTGGGACGATCGCCACGGGCCAATATGCCCTTACATGGTACCAGCAATAAGGAGCTGATGTCGAAGCCTTGCGATTCACGGTTCGTCCTATGTGCTTCTTATACCCAAAAGGAAAGCCATGTGACTTGCGATGAACATTTGTGGATCGAGAACAAAGAAAAGAATTACATATTTGCTTGAATATGGCAATCGCCAGATGTTCTCGGAGCGTTTATTGTGAAATAAAAGTACTTTACAAATTGTAGAGTTTTGCTATTTCCTTTAAAAGTATAGTTTATATTCAAAATTGGGACACGCTGTTTTCTGAGATGATGTCTGTTGATATTCCTGGTAATGGCGTTTAACTACGCTGCCCAGTAACGTCATGGAGATTGGCAGAGAATATCACTAGGTTTGGTGATGTCAGCCTCAGGGGCGGGGGATACAATTTAGTGCTGCCAGGGCAGTTCACCTTAAGGCGATGCAGCAATGGATAAGATTAGCACAAGATGGCCGCGCTGCCTGATCGCTGCCTGATTGCGCATGTGTAAAAAAGAGGAAAACGACAGTAAGGTGTATAGGAAATGTTTGTGCGATCGATCAACGTATGCTTAAAAACACATGCCCAAACCCTCGGTACAATAATATTTTTGAGCGCACTATTCCTTTAAGACATGCTTTTACGATGTTGCCTATTATATTCACACTCTAAACTGCTGCATCACCAATACAAGTTAACATTCACTTTTGAAAAACATGGACACAAATCCCTCTTTACACGTCCCATCATGCACCACTATTCAAACATACCAACAGGGGAATCTATACAAACAATTTGTGAATGCAGACAGTGCCAGGGACAAATAGCAGCTGTAACCACCTGCAAATTATGCATGGGATTCTCAGAGAATTCAACACACAAAATATCAATTTGCACCTCCCGTATTTTAAACGTGCAAATGGGCCTGATTCACACACAAGTTAATGTAGGAAGAGAAGAAATTGAAGAAATAGCATTTTTAGCTAAATGGGTGCCAAACTTGGAAGGCGTGAAACACGTTCATGGCAAATTGTTTTTACAACATGTAAAATGTGTTTCTGCTGTTTTACCCAAGTCCAATTCTAATTTATGCTACATTGGAACTGGGGAAAATTGGTACAGGATCAAACAAATTGCTTGTTTTGTTGTGAATCGAGTTACCCCATCTGCATATAAACATGTTCACGCATTTGAAGTGTTTAACCACTTAAAGCCCTCCAGAGACAAGCACTTTGTATAAGCAAGGGGGATATTCATGGACTTACCTCCTGGTCCAAAATGTCATTTTCCCTCAGTTTTGTGAATACAATGTGCTCACTTTTTGTTCAGTAAATGAATTGTTAGCCTCAAAAAATGTGTTGTGAATGGGGTCAATATGCTCTTTACATTTCTAAGCTATTCCAACTTCAGAAGAAAATCTTTTACATGCCATCTATACCTAGCATACGATAAGCATGTAAATGACACACTTTGTTAGGCACTATACGGTACTATGTAATGTAACAATGTGAGCAACTGTAACCTATCAAACTGTCTCTAAGCATTTGTTCTTGGGCCGCTAATTGTAACCCTCAAGCAAGCCTTCATAAGTATGCTTTATAGCGCCTCAATGCCTGTGGGCTGTAGTGCGCTTTACAAATCCAAAAATAAAAAAATAAAAAAAAAATCCCTGCACGTCATAGAAAATGCATCATTCGAACAATCCATCTCCAAAAGACATTGGCCTCAATATTGCATGCCCAGGACGCCAATTTCGACGTGTGTTTGTGGACGTATTGTCATTCTTCTTTAGTGTTGTGCACAAAGATGTTTAGCATATCGCTAATCTGTGACCCACTTTAATGGCTCAGGCCCTCATTACGACCCTGGCGGATTTTTTCCGCCATCGGCGGACTTTTCCGCCATGGCGCAAAGTCCCTTTACGCCATGGCGGATGGCGGACTTACCGCCCCATTCCGAGGTTGGCGGGGCGGTAAGTCCCCATTGACCCATTTACCCTTCCCCATTCCCATTTCGGCCCCATAGGGCTCAATGGGAGTGGGGAAGGTGTTAATTACGCCACCGTACACTACGGTGGCGTAATTAACACCGAGGTCCCATAGCGCCATGGATTTTTACGCCCGCAAAAAGCGGGCGGAAAAGTGACCATGGCGCTCTGGAAACTCGTAGTTGGCGGTAAGGGGTCGGCGCAGCTAACGCTGGCGTAAACCCCTTACCGCCAGGGTCGTAATGAGGGCCTCAGTCTTTAACGGGAAGCAAACATGGTGCTGCCCTTGCATGTTTTGATGGCTCTATCAAAGCGCAGTTTTACTGGTCAGATTATGTATTTCTTAGAGAAAGGCCCTGTGCGTGCCTGGGAGCTAGCACAGTCATCAGACGTATTTACTGTGGCGACGTTTATCATGTAGTCAGTATTACCACCCTTAAGAACTGAAGAGCTTGCCTCCCATCAATCAAGCAGGAGTGCCAGGTCAGCTATTTGTGTTTGCAATCTGTCTCTATTCTAAATGAGATGTAAATAGGATGCAAATCTACTGTAGGGACGGGCCTGAGTTGAGCAAGACGACGTTTTGGTTTTGTTTTCTGTTATGGTGTGGAGGTGTACCGCTATTGAATTGGTGAACTTGGATTCGGTAAAAGAGAAATGGAGAGGGAGAATGTAAGTTTGTTTCTCATCCGTGGATCCTCTGCATGAGAGCCTGGACCCACGCTTGTTCAAGAGTCATGATCCAGGCAGGAGAACGTGCGTGGTAGTGTGTGCACGCTCGAGCTCCTCAACACCAGGACGTATTGTACAATGTAACATTTCCTTTTGAGGGAAATCAAAAAAGTGCACGGCCAGCTCCATGTGCGAAGGACACTGTGAATCATTGCTAGAAATGTCTCATTGCATTATACAGTGGCAACAGGTGACTTTGAAAGGTGGCGGGGCGCAGTGCTGGAAATGGAAACAAGTTCCTGGCAAACTTACTTGTGTTTGGGCGTATAACATCTTTACACATTGTAATAGAGGCTATTCTGGTGCAGCTTCAATGTTACAAGTGGTTAACTCTCTTCGTCGCTTCTGAAACCGCACACTAAGAACTGCTGTGAGATTGAGTTGTCTCCTACCCGCCTTCCCCCATTCCACTCATGAATCACTCACCCCAACACTCCATCACGATTTCTATTGCCTAAAAACGTATGCATATTAATGCATTTACTAGCAATGAAATGCTTTACATTAGTATCGGCTGGGCTTTATAAACTGTGCAGCCACAGGCCCAGTTTATCATCTTCGTCCTGTCCTGACTCCTGCTAAAGCCTGATCTGCCCAATGGTCGTTGCGCTGTGCTGATTGCATATTCATACATCTTTCAGCCCCGAAGAATGCAATCAATGTATCGTAATAACATTACTACATTCGTCTGGGCTGCATGACACAGGTAGACGATTACTGATGTTGAGTGTGGGATCGTTGGCCTCGGCCGAGTCACATGTTCAGGGAAGTGACAACAAGAAAGGGTGGGGGGCGGAAGGTGGGGGTCCACCGAAACCTACAACACCCTAAAGACAGCGCTCACTGACTACTTCACGCCTAACACAAATGTATATTACGAACGCCACATATTCCACATGACAAAGCAGATCAAGGGCGAATCCATGGACACATACGTGCTGCGCCTGCACATCCGGTTAAAAAATTGCGACTTCAACAATTACTCTAACGATGATGCTTGTGGTCTCAGATCATCGCAGAAGGGGAGGGGAATGAAAGGGAAGTTCAGTTTGGAGTAACGTGCAGATGTCTCCGACCCTCTCTTATGTACCCATGTTGGGCTGGGGGAGCCATGTGGGGGAATCCGCACGCTGACTGCACATGCCGCAGTCCCTGGCGGGACACCAAACTGGCAACAAAGCGGGCGGCTCACATGCTTGATAGCGATCCCATTTCACACAGCGCTGTGTCACAGCCCAGAGAGGAGTGCGGCCTGCGCTTTTCTGCAGGCCATTCATTTAACAACACCCGTGTCGGGCGGGATGACACATCGCATGACCAGGAGCACGGTCTGCTCCACAAGAGATGAGATAAGAGGGTGAGTGCATTGCCCATGCCTCACCGCCCATTCCCTTTCATGGCACAACGCTTGCAGCTCCACCACGTGTGCAGGACCGTGTGGAGAACAGAGTCAAGGAAATCCAAACACATCCATCACAAGACCACGCTGCGCTGACGCTGCCAGGCTAACAGCGACCTTGTGGGTGAAAATTCCCAGGCGGCACATGCAACATTTGCAGTGAGGAGCACAGCACAACCCCAACATGTCGGGGGATGAGGAAAACCTCACCGTACCATCACATCACCTGCAGTTCTATCGGCTACGCTACAGGACAGCCTGGTAACCCAACTGCCCACGCACTTTTATCTCTCTGAAACCAGCAGCTTGGGCCTGAGGTGGAAACAATGGGTGAGGGATTTTGAAGTATACATAAGGACCATAGGACCCTGGGGGAAGAAAAAAAGCACAGCCTGCTCACCCTCTTCATTGGCCCCAAAGTCAGAGACATCCTGGACAAACTGCCTATTGGGTCCACCGAAACCTACAACACCCTAATGACAGCGCTCACTGACTACTTCACCCCCAACACAAATGGGGATTATGAACTCCACATATTCCACATGACAAAGCAGATCAAGGGTGAATCCATGGACACATACGTGCTGCGCCTGCACATCCGGTTAAAAGATTGCAACTTCAACAATTACTCTAACGATGAAGCCTTGTGGTCTCAGATCATAGCAGGATGTGAGTGTGCAGATTTTAGAAGATGACTACTCCAGAAACCGTGATCACTGGAAGAGATCCTTCGCCTGGCAAGATCAGATGTGGCTTTAGCACTCCAGGTGGATGGCCTAAATGACATCAAAATCACTCAAGGCAAATCCGAGACTGTCCACAAAATGGATGCAACGCCAACGCACAAAGGCAATGGGGAGCCATTCTGCTACCACTGTGGCTACAAATTTCCCCATGTAAGGCGCCTGCCCTGCCATTGGCCCGCAATGCTCATCCTGCGGAGGGGACAACCACTTCAAGGCTGTATGCCGCATGTACTGAAGTCAAGCGCGTGGCGAAGGGGGCAGTGGCAAGCTGATGCCAAGCAGAGAGAGACCACTGCAAAGTCCTCCGAGGGTCACAAGCCAATACTACGAGTGACCTCATCAGAGACAAAGAGAGAGGGGGAAGAATGCCGAGCACCAGAAAGAATGCCAGCAGAATGGTGCTCCAGCAAGTAAACAAGTTCCAGGCCCAAAGGGTGACCCAGACGGTATGTCCATTATCTGGTAGAACAATCACAGACAGATAGCTGATCCAGTGTGTCATCAGAAGACAACACAAGAAGGATAGAGCCCCGTTGGGAGGAATCCAAACATAAGGAATACCTGTATGCACTGGGGAACCCCACTGCAAGTGAACAAAGCCCAATCCTGCTCCTCCTGGTAAATGACAAGGCCGCTGAATTCCTAGTTGACACCGGAGCCACGGTAAACGTCATCAGTGAGGTAGCAATGGCTCTGACCTGCAGAAGTGAACATTTACCCCTATGGATCAAAAACTCAGTTGCCGTGCAAAGGGTACTACATGGTGCAGTTCAAATACAAAACTCAGGAAAAAAGAATACCCAGGTACGCACCGGAAGCTGTGACAGACAGCAGATGTATACTGAGCCTCAAGGCTGCAATTCACATGGGTCTAATACATGTACTTTACCAGCTCATGGCCCACAAATACATAGACCCGTTGGCAAAATTGAACAACTTTTCCCCACTCTATTCAAAGGACTCGGCAAACTCAAAAATTGACAAATCAAACTACACATAGACACACAGACACCTGCAGTGGCCCAACACTACCAGGGCATCTCAGTGAACATCCAGAAGAAAGTTATTGGCCACAGACATCGTGGAATTGGCGAAGGGGCCCACTCCATGGGTCTCACCAATCATCCCCGTCCCCAAAAGAGACTCGCAAGACCGTAGACTATGTCTTGACATGCGATGACCAAATGAAGCCATTCTGAGAGAACGTCACCAGGCGCTGTGAATAACGGACATCGTTCACCTACTAAATTGCGCCACTGTATTTTCAAAACTCTACCTTAATAAAGGCTACCACCAGCTGTAACTGATTGAGGAGTCCAGGTACATAATGACATTCAACACATCTAGGGCTTTACCGTTACAAGTGACTCCGTTTCTGAGTTTCCTCAGCCGCTGAAATATTCCAGGCTGAAATACATATCATCATTAAACATGTCCCCAACTGCTTGAACTATAGGGACAACATCCAGGTGTTCGGGAAAGATCAGGAGAACCATGATAACACCTTGACAAGAGTATGTATGGCCCTGGAAGAAGCACACCTCACTCTCAAGAGGGACAAGTGTGAGTTCTGGAAACAAACACTGCAATTCTTTGCCCACGTATTCTCGGCTCAAGGCATGGCACCAGACCCATAGAAAGTAGCCGCTCTCAATGAGGAACCTACCCACAAATGTGTCGGAACTACAGTCCTTCTTAGGACTTGCAAGCTATTGCACCCGATATATAAAATACTTAGCATTGGTGAGCGAGCCTTTGAGAGCCATGAAAACATGCGACAATTGAGTGGACAGACACGTGTCAACAGGCATTCTGAATCATCCGGCAAAGGATAGCTGACACCAGAAACATGGCCAGAGAAACTGAGTTGGTATTGAATGCCAGCCCCATAGGTCTCGGCACAATACTCACACAGATTGATCCAAATGATGGCGGGAAGCGTCAAGTCATCTAGTAGGAGCCTCTCGAGGACAGAACCAGCCTACTCACAAATGGAAAAATAGGGATCGCAGCACCAACAGGATTAGACCTGACCCGCATTGCACAAGAGACTGAAAATGATCAGGCAATCAAGACAAGCTTTAGATGCATTGATTCGGGCTGATGGAAGCAAGCCAAACAAATGGGGAAGGGCTTGAGCATGGACACACAACTGGACACTGGGAGCCTGATTGCAGAAAGGGAGAAGCTGGCCAGATCAGAAGGCTGGCTTCTACTCAAAGGCACAATGTTCGTCATACCCAGGGTGCTACAACAGAAGGCGCTCAAACCTGCACATGAGGGCCATCAGGGAATTGTGTCCATGAAGAGGATGCCAAGGCAGAAGGTCTGGTTCCTGCAGCTGGACACACAAGTGCAAATGCTTCTTAAACAATGTGCCACATGCACAATCATTGGGCCCAGGACACGTCCAGAACTGCTGCACATAACAGACTTACCTGAAAAGGCATGGGGGAGATATCAATTGACTTCTTCAGACCGATTGAAGGGGGGGATACATCCTGGTGGCAATGGATGAGTACTCCAGATTCCTGGATGTGCAGCTAGTACCGTCCACAGACGCATACAACACCATACGAACAATCAACCGAATTTTGCGCTGCTTATGGGATACCCCGAGTGGTCAAGTCAGACAATGGGCCCCCATTCACTGCACAATATTTGAAAGCCTTTGCAGAATACATGGGATTCACCCACTGACGGATCACCCCGCTGTGGCCTCAAGCCAATGGGACTGTAGAAAGATTAATGAGCAACATCAAATAGAACGTTCAGATCGGTATTACCCAAATTGTTTGTTTACAATTGTTCGAATGAACAATTGACCGAATTTAAAGGATTACAAATGACCTTTTCACAATTGACCGTATATATGTTTGGTAATATATATTTATTTATATATACAGGGGTTTTGGGGGGTTTGGCATTAGGTGGGAGTTTGTGGGGGGGTCCCCCCACATATATGTTACAATTGACCTTCACAATTCGGTCAATTGTGAAAAGGTCAATTGTAATTCGAACAGTTGTAAAACGAACAATTTGTATACAACCTTCAGATCACATGCCTGACAGGAGAACCAGTGGCAAAGATACTATACCAAATCTTACAAGATTACAGAAATACCCCTCAAAGCACCACTGGAAAGGCACCGTCAGAGGTGTTGTTTGAGTGGAGCATTTGTACACAAATACCCCAAGTCGCAGGCCCAGAGGATGACTAAAAAGAAGGACTCTGAGATGTGGTGACATGACAGGGTGGCCAAGGAAAACATGAAGGAATGAGCTGACCGGGCTAGGAAGGCCCGGGGAAGAGACTTAGAAGTAGGGGATGTGGTAATAGTGCACCAACTACAGACCCACAAACACACAGCTGCTTTTGATAGTGAGCCGTTGACTGTTACCATGGTGAAGGGATCCCTCATCATGGCAGAAGACGAACAGAGGAAAATAGCTTGCAGCTCATCACACTTCAAGAGGATGCCAGGAGTCATTGTGACACACGCACAAGAGAACTCTGATCCCAGGGAGTGGGATGATCCATACGAAGGAGATGGAGAGGATTCCAGTGAACAACAAGAGATGGCGCCTTCACCCAGGAGTCCAAGGCTTTTGCATGTGAGCGAGACTAGAAGGCCTCAAAGGGCACAAATGAGATCACAGAGTGTTGTGATTCAGTATCTTTTAACCTTAGAAAAGTGGTCATACTTATCTCAAGTTAACACAGTGCAATTCAATAACATGGTGATGTAACCAAATTCTAACTGGAATGTATTGATGTGTTTATTCTAATCAGAATGTTTGTGCAGGTTTTCTTTTGTATGAAAAAGCAGTTGGAGCCTGCCTCTTGAGGAGGGCGCCTGCTGTTTGTTATGTTCTGCTTTACTGTAAATAAATCTTCAACCGATCGTGAGTCCGGCTCATGACTTAACATTGGCGACGAGGCTAGGACACTTTGAGGACCCGCTCGTGTTTGGTTCGCCTTTGGTTGTTCCCGCATCGCTGATACAGGTGTTCCGACGTCTCCCTCCTCCGACACAGCAGGCGAGAGGCAGGCGGAGGGAGCGGCTGATCCGGCGGAGTCCCCGCGTGAGTACTATGCCCACGGGTCCTGTTTTCTGCATTTGGGTGATAATTGGAGGGTCACTGCAACGGCCCACCGCGGCCTGACTCGAGGCTTTCTCGCTCACAAAAACTCGCGCTGGTGCGGCGCGCACCTCGGCGTGAGCAACAAAAAGAGTTCGCTAAGTGAGCTGAGAAATTAACACGCCCACCTCACTCCGTGTCAACTTGCCAGCCTGCATTGTTGCGTCACGCCCAATAGACTGCTGCTATTGGCTGGAACTAAGGCATTGTCTACTCTGTATCTCCTGTGTGACTCTCTGTATGGTGTGGAACTTCGCCAAAGCCCATTGTCCTCCATGGAAGAACCCAAATTCTGCATGTCACTGCTAAAACAAAAGGGATACAAGCAGTTTTGAAAGCAGCCCAAAGGGATCTGTAAAGAAAAAAAAAAAAAAAAGGGGTACTGTTCGTTGTTCGCACTGGTCATTTCACTTTTCTTTACTTCATTTGCTTGTTGCCCCACAGCCAACCACACACATTCCAGCATCCACATTCTATTTGTGTATAGAGTGTTCCGTCGCCAGGACAAAACATGACCTCTATTCCACCTCCTCTTCCTTTTGTCAGCGAGCCGGGCCGTCCTGTTATCCCATGGGATCGGTGGAAAGATGTATTTGAGAACTATTTGGTGGCCATGGGTGGGGACAGATTTCCAGCTGCACAGAAGAAAGCTCTCCTTCTTCACAATCGTGGCACTGAAGGGTGCAGAATTTATGATGGACTTCCTAGAAATTGAGACCTTGGAGCTGGCGATATGGATGAATACTCATTTGCCCTTAAACAACTTCGTGACCACTTTGAGCCAAAGAAGAATGTCAGTTTCGAGCGGCATAAGTTCGTTCAGAGAGTTCAAGAGAAATCAGAATCTGTAGAATCATATGTTGCTTGCCTCAGATCACTAAGTTATACGTGTGAGTTTGAGCAATTAGCAGATTCTCTCATCAGGGACCAACTGGTCAGATGCACAAATAATCCAAGAATTCAGGAGAAACTACTCGCAAAAGATATGGTCCTTCAAGAGGCAATTGAAATGGCGAGAAGCATTGAACAAACCTCTGAGTACGTCAAGGAACTCAAGATTGACAAATCAAATTCTGATCAGGTTTCGGTGTGTGTGGTAGATCAAAAGAGGAGGGGTAATTCCTCTACGATAAGAAGAGGAGGTTGGAATGCAAAAGGCATGTGTTCTCGTTGTGGCAGCTCCAGACATGGAATGAATTATCCCTCATGCCCTGCCAAGTATGCAGACTGTTTCAGATGTAAAAGCAAGGGTCATTTTGCAAATGTTTGCAAGAATAAATCAATCAACTGTGTGGAACCCAAAATGTTGAATCATGAGGAAGATGACATCAAGGCAGGATACCATGTTCATCAAACTTCTGCCATACAAGAGATGACCCCTAAACATGTGTTTCAGATTTCAGAATTGTCCACTAACACAAAAGGCCCTGTGGACACGTTCTGGATTGATGGAGTTGAACTCTCAATGAAGGTGGACTCTTGTTCACCATGGTCTATCATATCCAGAGACACATTGAGGAATATCCTAAAACAGGATGATGCTGTTATTCGTCCCACAAGTATTAGAGTATGTGGATATGCAAATTCTGATATAGATATAGTCGGCCAATTCTCTGCAGGAGTGTGCTACAAGGGTAGGAACTGTCAAGCCACATTCCTTGTGGCAGAAAAGGGAGCTTTGTTACTGGGTTGGGAGGAACAGAAGAAATTGGGTATAATAGTACAAGCTAGTGCATCTGTTCCAGTTTCCATTGCCGAAGTGGAAGATTTCTGGACGAAAGAATTTCCTGAAGTGTTTTCTGAGGCACTTGGCAAACTCAAAGACTTTGAGCATCACATTAGATTGAAAAATAATGCTCAACCTGTTGTGCATAAGGTTCGCCAGGTGCCATTGAAGATGAAGGAGCAACTTAAACAAGAACTTGACAGTCTGATGGTCAAAGAGGTTATTGAACCGATAGTAGCTACAGAATGGCTGTCCCCCATCGTTCTTGTTACTAAAGCCAATGGCAAAATGAGGTTGTGTGTTGACTTACGCAGTCTTAATAGGAACATTGTAGTTGAAAGACATCCCTTGCCGAATATATCGGAAATTCTGTCAACACTGGGGGAGCCTAAACTGTTTTCCATCATTGATCTTTCTTCGGCATACCATCAGGTTCCATTGTCTGAGGAGTGTCAACAGTTAACTGCATTTATTACTCCGGAAGGTGTTTTTATGTATAAACGTATGCCCTTTGGGTTGGCCTCAGCGGCATCTGTCTTTCAAAGAGTGATGGAAACAGTACTTAAAGGCCTTAGCAATGTAACTGTATTTCAGGATGACATTCTCATTTTTGCCAGGAACGGTGTTGAACATGACAATGCTTTAAGATCTGTTTTAAATAGACTTAAAGATGCTGGCCTTACTGTACAAAGAGAAAAATGCAGAATTGCCATGACAGAAGTAGATTATTTGGGGCACAAGATTTCTTGCAAGGGCATTTCTCCCAGAAAGTCCTTGGTGGACAGCATTGTGAGTGCTCCCCAACCCCTTGATAAGGAACAATTGCGATCTTTCATGGGGTTGGCGGAATATTATCACAAATTTGTTGATGGGTTCTCTAATATTTCGTCTCCCCTCAGAGATTTATTGAAGAAAGGTTCCAGATATGTGTGGTCGGATGAATGCCAGAAAGCATTTGAGAAAATTAAAGAGGGCATAGTTGAAGCACCTTCTTTGGGTGGGTTCGTATCTGGAAGGAGAACTGTGCTTGCTGTGGATGCGAGCATGCTAGGGCTTGGGGCCGCCCTTTTCCAGTATGAAGGGAGCATTGAACATATCATAGCTTTTGCCTCCCGGCCACTGAGGGGGGCGGAAAACAACTACTCCGTGGTGGAGAGAGAAGCTTTAGCTGTGTTGTGGGCAGTAGGCCATTTCAAATTTTTCCTATGGGGCCAATCGTTCACTGTAAAAACTGATCACAAACCTTTGGTTCAGTTGTTGGGCAGTGCCGACTGGACCAAGGGTTCGCCCAGGATATCACGGTGGATGATTGGTTTATTGGCATACGATTTCAGGATGGTGTATGTTCCTGGTGGTGAAAATGTAATTGCTGATTGTCTTTCCAGACTACCCATTCAGGCCAGAGATTTCAAGAATGTGAATGTGGAGTCTACGGTCAGTATTTGTGAAATGGTGCACGATGCAATAAGTAAAGAGGAATGGGGGTCTGCTGACAATCTGGATGAGGTATTGGGCCAAGTCAAAGTCTGGGTCAAAACAGGTTGGCCCAGAAAGGATCTTGTAGAGAGGAAGTTTGATGCGTTTCTAAATGTCAAGGAGGAATTGAACTTGTCGGAGGACGGGTCTCAACTCAGAAAGGGGATGAGGATTATACCTCCATATGAAATTAGATCCAAGCTAGTGGACATAGCTCACCAGGGCCATCTGGGGATGGGGGGCACCAAGAGACTCATAAGGCAATCCTTTTGGTGGCCAGGGATAGATAGTGAAGTGGAGAGATGTGTCAGGAATTGCAAGGAATGTAAAAAGAGTGATAAAAGTAAAGTTGTCAGAGATACCCCGTTAAGGCCGGTTAGTGTCCCAGCAGAACCTTGGAGGAAGTTAGCTGTGGATTTGATGGGACCCATTCAGGAATTAGGTGAAGATTTCAAATTCATCATTGTCCTAGTAGATTATCACTCAAAATGGGTTGAGTGGAAACCTATAAGGGAGGCAACTACTTCACAAATGATCACTTTCTTTGAGGAAGTATTTTACAGCGAGGGGTTTCCCTCGGAGCTCATCTCAGACAATGGGGTCCAATTTTGTTCGGACAGAATGGTGGAATTTTTTAATAGATATGGTATCAAACATTACAGGACAGCATTGTACCAACCCAGAGTGAATGGCTTAGTTGAAAGAATGAATAGGTTTATTAAGGGTGGAATACAGTTGGCCATGGCATCGGGATTGAAGTGGCAGAAGGTCCTTAGGGAGATGGTCTAGAGCTACTGTATAACCCCACACTCCGTTACTGGTATTTCACCTTTTTCATCTCTCAAAGGTAGACACCCTGGGACAAGGCTGTGTCCGGGTTGGCTGAACCTAGCGAAGAGTGTACATATTGACAGAGGAAAAGTTATGGATCTAGTTAGGGAGACTCAGAATGAGTACAAAGTTCGTTTTGATGCGAAAAAGTCTGTTGGAAGAATGATTTGGTCTGTTGGGGACTGGGCTTACATCAAAAATCCTAGACTCTCTTCTAAATGCATTACTAGCAAATTTATTGGTCCCAAGAGAATTGCAGCCATAAGGGGGAATGTTGTTATAATGGAGGGTGGTGAATGTTGGGCAATGTCTAGACTTGCCAAAGGCGACAAAGTTGCTAGTGAAGAAAGTGAGGAGCGGGACCAGAATTTGTCTTATGAGGAAGAAGCTCCAGTGCCTGGATTTAATGCAAATAGAGTAGTGAATTTTGAGTGTGACGGTGATATTAACACGGATAGTGGTTTGAGAGCAAACAGAATCAGGAACAGACCAACTAAGTTTAATGATTTTTATTTGGGTTAAATGCTTCTGATTTAAAGGAAGGAGATGTGTTGTGATTCAGTATCTTTTAACCTTAGAAAAGTGGTCATACGTATCTCAAGTTAACACAGTGCAATTCAATAACATGGTGATGTAACCAAATTCTAACTGTAATGTATTGATGTGTTTATTCTAATCAGAATGTTTGTGCAGGTTTTCTTTTGTATGAAAAAGCAGTTGGAGCCTGCCTCTTGAGGAGGGCGCCTGCTGTTTGTTATGTTCTGCTTTACTGTAAATAAATCTTCAACCAATCGTGAGTCCGGCTCATGACTTAACACAGAGACTCATAGAAGAGATGGACTAGAATACTAGAATAATGCTTGTTAGGAAAGGGGGTTTGTGACATCATTGGCCTCAGCTGAGTCACTGTGTTCAGGGAAGTGTTGACAAGGAATGGTGGGGGGTGGAAGGGGAGAGGGGTGAAAGGGTAGTTCAGTTTGGAGTAACGTGTAGAAAATAAAGATGCTGTGTTATACACTCCATGTCTCTGCTCCTCTGTTGGGCTCACATTGGGCTGGGGGAGCCGTGTGGCGGAATCTGTGCACTGACTGCGCATGCTGCAGTCCCTGGTGATATGTAACAAAAGGGATAGCCCTGCTACTGTGGAAGGAAATAGAGCTCAGACAAAGTGGAAAACAAAAGGGGGGCTCTAACCACATATCAATTGGTTGACACTGCTATCCAATTTGAGTGTCTACTACGCTGTATCAGTTATTATTTTGTATTCAAGCTTCAAAAGTAAGCTAAGTATCCCACAGTGGAATAGTTTGCTCTGGATTTTGGTCTATGCACATATCTTGAGACACCAGTTTTATACTAAAAAACTGCTTTATTTAGCAGGTACTGCCCTCTAACTGGGCATATATCTATCGTATTCATCTTTCAGCAAATGAACAGAGTGTAGATAGCATAATACTTTTTACAGTACTTGATCACAAAACCAACGTCTGAATCAATGGTGTGTTAGTACTTTTTGTGTGGTAAATATTACATCATATTTGAACCATATTATGAAAAGCAAAGAACAAAGTGACAGTGTTTACACATAGAGATACATTTGTGCACACAACGCACACATTAGTTATGCACATATTCCCTCGTACTGATGCAAAGCAGCAATATGTTAAAGAACTGTATCTAAAGGAAGGTTAGTGCTAGTCTAATAGTTATAAGCCAGCTTCAAAACTGAGACTTGTTTAAGTAGCCAGCTGTGGGGTGAGTTAACTATTCCCACAGAGGACTAAACCATTGGTCTACGCCAGGGGGAGGATGTAACGCTCACCTGGTTCCCACGGGGGCGCTGGTCTAGTCTGGATTGCTGTGGCCTCTTCTAGCGTGATGCGCAGGACCCGGAACACCGATTGGACAGGACCTCCAAATCGTGCTTGCCTGGCCCATAGGAATATCCTTCTGCAGATGAGAAAGGGGATTAACAGTCTGCAGAATAGTGTGCTAGCTCCCCTCTTCCCCCCTTCATTCCTCTCTAACTTCCTCCAAACCCCGGTTTAAGCTCACCTTATGGTTTGGAAGGATGAACTCTCCATCCTGCTTCTGGTGCAGGGGCGCGCGTTCGTCCAGTTACTTCACTGGTTTTCAGAATGGCGCTGGCAAAATCCACTTGACTTTCCTGAGCGATGCGCCGTAAGTATGAAAGTTCAAAGTTCAAGTGAGGCCCCCTTTATGTTGTCTTTCTAACCTGTGATCTGTCCTTTATTTCAGGTGCAGAATGACGGCGATGCGTCGAGGGGTTAACCTGCCGAGGTGAGTAGTGATGAGGGTGATCCCTCTAAATGTCCTTATCATTCCCCAGAAATGTCTCTTGTCCTTTCCCCATAGGGGCTGGGGTACGGTTCCTGCCAACGGGGCGGCGCCGACCCGAAATGTGGAAGAAAAGCCGTTAAGTATTATGGCTGTTAATCAGGATTTCCTTCTGTGTTCCTTCTGCTCACCTTTTGTTTCTTCCTCTCTCCCCTAGGTGCAGAGATGTGGCGTCCGATGCTGACAGCCGCGATGGAGCCGGGAAATGTCTCGAGGACAGGTGAGTGAAGCGTGGCGCTGCAGCAAGCAACGCAATGCTTTTAAATGGAAGTCTTTCTTCAGGGATGCTGGCGAGAAGATCCGGATGCAGGTAAGAAGTTTGAAATAGTCCTTGGTTTTCACCTTTCTCTTCTCTTCCTTCCTTGCAGGTCTTCCAGGTTCGAGGCGGGCGTGGCTGGAGTCCAGGAGCAGGAGCAGACACGGTGAGCGTTAATCTGCAGGAAACAGAACAACGCGAAGCATGAGCTGCTGTCTGGGCGTGGTTTAAATAGCCCCCAAAGAAGTCCCAGGTATGTATCCTTCCCCAACTAGGTATGTATCCTTCCCTGGCCACGCCCGAGTGAAAAAATAGTCCCTATGAAAAAATAGTCCCTTTCAGGTCTCAGGGAGGCCTGAAGCGTGCAGGATGGTCAAAAGGCGCCAGGACTGAGTCCAAAGAGCCCCTATAAGGGGCCGCTGGGCTTTTACCCGAGGGCATGATGCCTGCTTCCGGGGGTGCTGGGCCTGGCCTGGTGCTCCGGGGGTAGGCATCATGACAGCACTCCCCCCCAACGCCCCCCCCAAGGTCGCTCCTTCTGGAGGTTTCGGTTTGTTTGGGAAATTCCAATGGAACCTTTTTACCAGCCGAGGTGCATGTACGTGATCACTGGGTTCCCAAGACCTTTCCTGAGGCCCGTACCCTTTCCAATCAATTAGATAGAAAAGTTTTGATTTTGAGATCTTAGAATCCAAAATGTTCTTCACCTCGAATTCAGGCTCCCCATCTATCTGAATCGGTTCTGGTGGCTTTGTTAATCTGGTTCCTGGGTGCACTGGTTTCAAAAGTGACACATGAAAAACGGGGTGAATCCGCATGTTAGCTGGTAGATCGAGCTTGACTGCCACTGGGTTGATTATAGCTTTGATCGAGTAAGGGCCTAAATACTTTGGATTAAAAGTTCGAGGCCCCTTGAGTGAAAGGTGTTTGGTAGCCAACCATACTTGATCCCCTATTTGGTATGGAGGCGCCTCTCTTCGATGCAGATCCGCATTCTTTTTGTATTGCCCTTTCGCGTGTTGCAAATGTGCAGTTGCATCCTTGAAGGCTTGAGTAATCGTAGAATGCAAATGGTCCACTGCGGGCATTTCAAGGCTCAGAGGTGAGTGCAAGTCTGAAGTACGAGGGTGATGTCCATATAGGGTATAAAAGGGGCTCTGACCAGTTCCAGAGTGTATCGAGTTATTGTATACATATACAGCCACCCATAAAATGTCCTTCCAATTACCCTCCGATTGGTGCAACATACATCATAGATATTGTTCAAGGGTCTGGTTCGTTCTCTCCGTCTGACCATCGGTCTGTGGGTGGTGGCTGGTCGAGAGCCTTACGTCGATTTGTGCCAGTTGACAACACTTTTTCCAAAAATGAGAAATAAACTGGCTTCCCCGATCAGAGACTAGTACGTGAGGGAATCCATGCAAACGGATGATATTTTCGAGGAATTCCTTGGCAAGAACAAAGGCTGAAGGTAATCCTTTCAACGGAATAAAGTGGGCCATTTTGGAAAATAAATCCACCATGACCAGAATAGTATTGTAACCATTACAAGAGGGCAGGTCCGTGATACAATCTAGTGACAGGGTGTGCCAAGGTGCTGGTGGAATGTCTAAGGGCTCAAGAAGACCGGCGGGTCTTGTCTTTTGACCTTTGTTTTGGGCACAAACTCCACAGGACATCACGAAAGATTTAATATCCTTTCGCCAGGAAGGCCAACAGAATTGTCGTTTAACCTTTTCCTCTGTTTTGGCAATGCCAGGATGTCCTTCCATCAGGGTATCATGATGACGGGAAATAACCAGTTCTTGCAATTCCTTTTCTGGCAAAAATAAGCGTCCTTGGAAGTAAGGTAAGCCATCCTTTACTGAAAAGTTAGACCCCCTTTTGATCCAATCCTGCAAGGCTGAAGAGTCCACTCGTGCTTGAATGTCTTCAAGGGTTTGTAAAGTGGTTATCCCCAAAATTCTTTTTTTGGGAATTATCGGCACAGGTTCTGAGTTTGTGTCTATTTCTTCCATTCCAATTCGGGATAGAGCGTCCGCCTTACCATTCTTATAGCCGGGGCGGTAGGTGATTACAAAATTGAACTCAGCAAAGAACAAAGCCCATCAGAGCTGTCGAGACGATTGAGCCTTGGCAGTTTTTAAATATTGTAAATTTCGGTGATCAGTGATCACGGTGATGGTATGCCGGGCGCCGAGGAGATAATGCCGCCAAGCCTTAAAGGCGGACTTAATGGCTAATAGTTCCTTATCAGTGATCGCATAATTTATCTCCGGCGGCGAGAACTTTCTGGACCAAAATGCTACGGGGTGCAGTTGGTTGGTTTCAGGGTCTCTCTGAGACAGGGCAGCTCCCATGGCTAAGCTGGACGCGTCGGTTTCGACTATATATGGGAGATCGGGACGCGGGTGCTTCAAAATAGGTGCGGACGTGAACTTAGCTTTCAACTCCTGAAAGGCCTGTTCGGCTTCCTCGGTCCATTCAAAACGTTTATTTTTTCGCAAGAGTGCAGTGATGGGTTGCACCACACATGAAAACTCCGGGATAAACCTGCGATAAAAGTTGGCAAAACCAAGCATGCTTTGGACACCTTTCACCGAACTAGGAGATGGCCATTTGAGGATGGCATCCACTTTCCGTGAATCCATTCGGACCCCTTTAGGTGTCAGGATAAATCCGAGAAACTCCACCTCGGTGGTATGGAAAACACATTTTTCCAGCTTGGCAAACAGTTTGTGCTGGCGCAGTTTCTCTAGGACGGCCCTGACATGCTTTCTGTGATCAGATTCTGAAGAGGAGTTCACAAGAATGTCATCGATATACACGACAACACAGACATCGATGAGTTCCCGAAGGACATCGTTCATGAAGAATTGGAAGGCTGCAGGCGCATTGCACAACCCGAAAGGCATCACCTGGTATTCGAATAGTCCATATTTTGTACGGAAGGCCGTTTTCCATTCGTCGCCTTCTTTTACTCGTACCAGATGATAAGCCCCCCGGAGATCTAACTTGGTGTATACGCAAGCGTCCTTCACCTGGTCAAGGAGTTCAGGGATCAGAGGCAGAGGGTAACGATTTTTAACAGTTATCTGGTTCAATGCGCGGTAATCAATACAAGTTCTAAGGTCGCCTTCTTTTTTATGCACGAAGAACAAAGCTGCGGATGCCGGGGACGTTGACGGGCGAATGAAACCATTGGCGAGGTATTGATCTAATTATTGTCTCAAATGGAGATTCTCTGGTTCAGTAAGGGCGTAAATCCTGCTACAAGGGGGTTGTGCACCGGGCACCAGATCGATTTGGCAATCGTACGATCTGTGGGGAGGTAACGTGTTGGCCTGTTCCTTTTGGAAGACGTCCTGAAAGTCTTGGTACTCTGGAGGTAGTTGCACGGGGACAGAGGTTACTGATGCTAGATCAACCTTTGGATTTTCTGGGTAGCAGGTTTGTGCACAATCCGGGAAGGTTATTCTCTTCGCTCGCCAATTGATTTGAGGATTATGTGTCTCTAACCAAGGGATTCCCAGAATAAGCTGAAACTGTGGAGCCTTGATTACATCAAACACAACTGCCTCCCGATGGCCATCCGGACCTACAAGTGTCACCTCAGCTGTGGAATGTATTACCGGTCCAGAGGCAATTTCGGTTCCATCTACTGTGGTGATGACATCTTTGTTGGTTTTAGGATGCAGAGGGAGGTTTATCCTAGAGACCAATTCTCGATCCACATAGTTTCCTATAGCCCCGCTATCGATGTATGCCTTTATAGCATGCAACCGTTTAGGCTGTTCCGGACCATTGGCACAATGAAATGCGAGGTCTGAGAGTTAGTTTTCAAGCTCGGCAAGCGGACCCCTACTCTTGCCAGGCGTGGTCGTTTCCCGATACAGAGTTTCCATGGATTTTATCAGCGGCTCCTACCACCTTCTTGGGCGGCTTAACCGGGCAATCTTGTAGAAAGTGTCCAGAGGACCCACAATAAAGGCATAATTGCATCTGTCGTCTTCTTTCCCGTTCTTTTTGAGTTAGGGGTCCTTAAACCCCTCCGATTTGCATAGGCTCAGAGCCATCAGCCCCCTTGGGGTTAGCGTGGGTCTTGGCCAACACCCGGGTTTCAAACTTGGACCGATCTGCTTTTCTGTTTTGCAGCCTGTGATCCAATTGGACCACTAAGTCTATATATTCAGTGCATTCTTGGGGCGGATTTACAACTTGTGCCAGGACATCTTTAAGTTCTCCGCGTAGACCTCGATTGAATAACGTGATTCTTTTATCCTCTGGCCAACCAGTTTCCACAATTAGTCTATTGAAGGTTGCAATGTAGGATAGAAGGTCTTGATTGCCCTGTCGCAGAGATAGAAGTTCGTCATCCAGAGCCTGTCCCTGGGAGTGTCGAGCAAATAATCTTTCCATGCTTGTTTGAAATCCTTGAAAATCATGAAGAATCGGGTCATCTTGAGTTACCAGTGGGACTGACCAATCGGCAGCACAGTGTCAGGCTGAGATCCTGGTGTCTGCGGAAGCTGCTAAGCCCCCGACAATCCACCCAAAATGTGGCACTCTGAGCTGATAATATAAACTGCTCAGTTTACCTCACTTCCAGGGGAAAGGGGGAAGGGACAAATTAACAAACACCAGGCTGGAAGCTATTAACCAGCTGGTTCTTCACCTGTAGTAAAAACATAAACATATATACACCTTGTTATTCATTGAGTACTATACTAACCTTAATTCTCAATATCCTTTACCAAAAAAAGTAAAAACCATACCTGGAACATCTCTACAGAATGCCCAGAGAAGTGATAAGCTGACTAGACTTCCTTACTGGTTGACTTGAATCTCAATGATCATTCAGCCTTCTCAGTAGGTCCATGAATGCGAAATTAACTTTGCAGATATCTTCTAAAAACTCAAGAAGTTTGAACAAAGTCTTAAGTTCATTAAAAGTAAATGGAAGTTCTAGTGTTTCTGGAAAGTTCTTATATTTCTTATTAACTGCCTTTGAAACTTGCGACGAAAAATTTCACGTGGAAATATCTTGCACACGCATAAAAATCCAAACTGAGTGTAGAACGTACACGCGCTGAAAACCAAACCGCGGAAAAATGCACACGCGCTTATTCAAGGAGCGAGTAAAAAGCACACGCGATAATGTCCATTCCGCGGGAAAAAATACACACGCGCTTTATCCAAGTAGCGAATAAACGCACACGCGCTGAAGTCTAAACCGCGGGAAAAATCCACACGCGCTTATCCAAGGAGCGAGTAAACGCACACGCGCTGAAGTCTAAACCGCGGGAAAGATCCACACGCGCTTTTCCAAGGAGCGAGTAAAAAGCACACGCGATAATGTCCATTCCGCAGGAAAAATACACACGCGCTTTATCCAAGTAACGAATATACGCACACGTGCTGAAGTCTAAACCGCGGGAAAATCCACACGCGCTTATCCAAGTAGCGAGTAAACGCACACGCGCTGAAAACCAACCGCGGGTAGAAAAACACATGCGCTAAAGTATCACGTGACTGAAAAGAGCTCGCGGTAGATTCTCAAGCGAAGACTTTCACGCGCAGGCTTCTGTTAACGGAAAACCACGCGCTTGATAGAAAAAACGTAGCGTAACAAAGAAAAACAAACGATAGCACTACCGTTCTATTAAATGTCTTCATATGAGCTTGAAAATCAATTTAACTCTTCAACAAGAACATTAGATAAACAGTTTTGAGTTTTAAAACAACTTATCTTGTGAAGAGTCTTGGAAACTTATTTTCTTAGGCAACTTGAAATATTCTTACTCCTGTCCTGTGCCAAAACAAACTCCATAAAGATTCCTGCTTACTTTCCAAAGAAGCTGCTCGACTGCTTGAAACTTGAAACCCCTGAACAAGTTAAGCAGGAGCAGCTTAGTACACGACCTCTCAGCTGGGCAAAGACGATGAAAGGCAGTTTAGAATGTTCACTGTCTTCCCTATAAACAATCACCAGCCAATTAGAATTTAGACTGAGGACCTCCATCTTGGCTTGGGGCATTCTCTATAGACTGCAATGAATGTTAAGGGCAAAATTGGCTGTTTTAAAATTAAACTCCATAAAAACTTCCCAAAACCTTTCTATACTAAATCTCCCCAGACCCAATGTAATTGAGAATATGCCACTGTAACCTGACAGTACCTGACACTACCCCCCTTCTAACGCCCAGTCCCTGGGCCACTTTTCAATGGAAATTTCTTATGGAATCTTTCAACCAAACGAGGAGCATGCAATTCACTTGCTTTGTCCCAAGTGCGTTCTTCAGGACCAAAACCCTCCCAATCAATGAGATACTGTAGCTTTCCTCTCACTCTTCTAGAGTCCAGAATTTTCTTAACTAAAAATTCTTCTGAATCATCTTCCTCAATTACAACTGCTGAAGGAGTAGGTGTCAATCTAGTTCCTTTAACCACAGGTTTCAACAAGCTAACATGAAAAGTTGGGTGAGTTTTCATATGTCTTGGTAATCTAAGGCGAACAGCCACTGGATTTATCACCTTTTCGACAACAAACGGTCCTACAAAACGAGGGCAAAACTTATTTCTTCCTTTAATTCTCAAAAACTTGGTTGATAACCACACCAAATCTCCCTCACTTTATTGGGGACTAGTCTTTCTTTTAAGGTCAGCAAATCTTTTATATTTTTGTTTACTCTCCACCATCACCCTTTTTGCCTTTTCCAAATTTCTTTTCATGACTTCTTGTCTCTTTTCCACTTCCGGGTTTCCAGAATCATTATTAATCTCAATACTAAGAAAACGAGGATAAAAACCTCGTCCCAAATAAAACGGAGACATAGAGGTGGCATCCTTACTACAGTTGTTATATGCGAATTCTGCCACCCACAACATATCTACCCACTCTTCCCCTGTCTGTAGATAACACCTCAAATATTTCTCCAATCCTGATTTATCCTTTCCACTTGCCCATTGGTTTCGGGATGGTAACCTGATGATAGACATACCTCAACTCCCAATCTCTTACAAAAGGCTCTCCAAAACTTAGAAATAAACTGAGACCCTCTGTCTGAGATGACCTGACTGGGAATTCCATGCAGTTTTACTACTTCTTGCAAGAAACTGTGAGCTAAACTATCGGCGGTAACCTCTCCCTCCATTGGAATGAAATGTGCTTCTTTAGTGAGTAAATCAACTACAACCAATACTGATGTACACCCCTTATCTTGTGGCAGATCCGTGATGAAATCTAAAGACACTGAGTACCAAGGCCGCGGTGGAACTGGCAATGGTTCCAATAACCCAGAAGGCTTTCCGACGAGGTTCTTAGATCTAGCACAAACTTCACAGGTCTTAACAAAATTAAGAGTATCTTGTCGAATTTTATCCCACCAAAAATGTCTTCTGACCAACTCTAGAGTTTTCCGATATCCTGGATGTCCTGCCAGAACTGATTCGTGACACTCCTTCAATATCTTTTCTCTAAGTTCAATAGATGGTAAATAGAGTCTGTCGTCTAGATAAGGCAAACCATCTTTAATCTTACGAGCTGGATCCAAACGAACCCAATGTTCAAGTTGTGTCTCAGAGATGGATTCTCGTACTTTCTTGAAGATTTCGTTTTCCTTCTCAATTCCAGCAAGAACAAAACGTTCTGGAGCGATCAATGGAAGTGACTCACAGACCGACTTAACTTCACTTTCTGGAAATTGCTGTGACAGAGCATCTGCTTTTTTATTTTGATTTCCTGGCTTAAAAGTAACTATAAAATCATAATCTGCAAAAAATAAAGACCACCTTAGTTGTCGAGGTGTCAGAGTTCTTGCTGTCTTCAAAAAGAGTAAATTTCGGTGGTCAGTTAATACTGTCACAGTATGACGTGCTCCTTTTAAAAAATGTCACCATTCTTCAAATGCTGCTTTGATTGCAAGAAGCTCTCGATCTGAAATGGTGTAATTTTCTTCCGCTGGTGAGAACCTCTTAGAAAAGTAGGCCACTGGATGCAATTGTCCAGTAACATTATGCCTCTGCGACAACACTGCTCCCATTGCCACATTGGAAGCATCAGCCTCTACAAAAAATGGCTTAGAAGTATCAGGATGATTCAAGATAGGAGTAGTTATGAATTTCTCCTTCAATATTTGAAAAGCCTCATTAGCCTTAACGTCCCAAACAAATGGAACTCCTTTCTTCAAAAGTCGAGTAATTGGAGCAACTAAACTGGAGAAGCCTTCAATGAATCTTCGGTAAAAATTGGCAAATCCTAAAAAACTCTGGACCTTCATCACCTTCGTTGGAGTAGGCCAATCACGAACCGCTTCCACCTTTTTCGGATTCATTTCCAGACCACAAGGAGTGATCACAAAACCTAAAAATTCTACCGAATTCGTATGGAACTGACTCTTCTCCAATTTAGCGTAAAGATTATTCTCTCTCAATTTTCTCAAGACCTGTTGAACGTGAATTTTGTGTTTCTCCAAATTTTGGGAAAAAATCAAAATATCGTCAATATAAACAATAACAAAAATATCAAGAAATTCCCGGAGAACCTCATCGATAAAAAATTGAAAAGCCGCTGGGGCATTGCAGAGACCGAATGGCATCACTTGGTACTCGTACAGGCCAAATCTGGTCTTAAATGCCGTCTTCCACTCATCCCCCTCTTGAACTCGTACAAGATGATAAGCTCCACGTAAATCCAATTTAGAAAAAATGGTGGCACCTTGGATTTTATTTAACATCTCAGAGATGAGAGGGAGAGGATACCGATTTTTTACTGTCATTCTATTTACCGCCCTGTAATCTATACAAGTTCTGAGAGAACCGTCAGATTTTGGCACAAAGAACAATGGTGATGCAGCCGGCGATTGAGAGTGCCGAATACATCCCTTAGCCAAATTTTCCTTTAAGTATTCTTTCAAATAGTCATTCTCTTTTTCTGTCAGGGCATAAACCCTACTGCTAGGTAAAATAGCTCCAGGCTCCAAATCTATCATGCAGTCAAAAGGTCTATGAGGAGGCAACTCTCCAGCTTCCTTTTCATCAAATACATCCCAAAAATCCTGATAACAAATAGGAAGTTTACCCACTACTGCTCCAACATCAAAACCTATTGCCCCTCTTTCTGCAAGTGAAAACGAAACTGAATTCACAAATCTTTCTTCCTCTTCATGACATTTTCCTAAGAAACAATGTTCCTTACAAAAAGTTGATTCTAGGGATACAATTCTTGCACTCCAATCAATTCTAGGATTATGAAGAGTAAGCCAGGGCATACCCAAGATTATTTTCAAGATTGGGGCGTCAATTAATTCAAAAGAGATAGTTTCCTTATCACCTCCAGTCAACTCCATCTCAAGTATCTCTGTTTTATGAGTGATTGGACCTGTAGAAAGAGATGTACCATCAACTGCCTTTACCTACTCCACTTCCTTCTTAGCCACTAAAGGAACACCTAGAACCTTTGCCAATCCTCTGTCCATAAAATTTCCTGTCGCACCTGAATCAATAATAATTGGCCCAGAACCTAGGAATTTCTTTTCAAACATTAAGGATACGTTCACAGTTATGTGAGGGACAGCTGTCTGTATCGTGCTAGCCACTTGATGTACTCTGCCTGAAGAATTGAAGATCTTCTTGGAAGTAAAAGGACAGTTTTCAAGGAAATGACCACTGCTACCGCAGTATAGACACAAATTATTCTCCCTTCTTCTTGTCTTCTCTTCCTTTGACAATGGACCTCTCACCCGACTCTGCAGCTCATTTACCTTTGACTTAACTTTTCTGTTCACCACCTCAACCTTAGATCTCTCAACTCTTCCTGGAAACCTAACTTCTCCCTGAGAACGTCTACGCTCTAAACGTCTTTCAGTTAAACGAAAATCTAACTGAACTACCAAATCAATTAGAGCATCTAAAGTAGTTGGTCGTTCCAAAAATACAGCCAAAGCATCTTTTAATTAATCTTTTAAGCCCCGATAAAATAAGGAAGCCCTCTTCTCCTCTGGCCATCTACTCTCTAGAATTAAAGTTCTAAATTGAGTGATATAAGAAATCAATTCCTTTCCTCCCTGACGCAGCTCCAGTAGTTCTCCGTCTACCTCTAAAGAAACCTGTCTCTTATCAAACATCTTTTTAAATTTGGCCTGGAACAGGGAATAATTATTCAAAGCCAAACTCTTTTGACTCACTTCCCCACGCTGAAGCTTCTCCTGATAGATAAGATAATGTAAATGTGACCTTTGAAGCATCTGTTGAAAATAACTGAGGACGACTTAAGAAATGCAATTCACACTGAGTCTGAAAAATTTGAAACTTTCTCCGATCTCCCAAAAAATGCTCAGGAGCAGCCAAAGGAACTGGCATAACTAAGGTTCCTAAACCACCCAGCACTTCTCTTGGAAGCCTAGGTTCTTGTTCTTCCCCTACTCTCACCAACTCAGGTGGGTTTCCTGCACCTCCCGAAACTTCCACTTCTCTTCTAACTTCTATTTCTTGTATTTGTTTTACCTTTAAATTTAACTCATCCATTCTTTTATTAAGATTTGAATATTCCTGATGAGCCACCCGTAACTCTTCTCTAATTTCCCTAACCATTTCTCCCAACGCCTCCATGGCTGTCTCGTCGGGGTTCATACAGCTTGGGCAGACTTTTTTTATTGGCCTTTCATTCTGTCAGGCTGAGATCCTGGTGTCTGCGGAAGCTGCTGAGCCCCCGACAATCCACCCAAAATGTGGCACTCTGAGCTGATAATATAAACTGCTCAGTTTACCTCACTTCCAGGGTAAGGGGAAGGGACAAATTAACAAACACCAGGCTGGAAGCTATTAACTAGCTGGTTCTTCACCTGTAGTAAAAACAAACATATATACACCTTGTTATTCATTGAGTACTATACTAACCTTAATTCTCAATATCCTTTACCAAAAAAAGTTAAAACCATACCTGGAACTTCTCAACAGAATGCCCAGAGAAGTGATAAGCTGACTAGACTTCCTTACTGGTTGACATGAATCTCAATGATCATTCAGCCTTCTCAGTACGTCCATGAATGCGAAATTAACTTTGCAGATATCTTCTAAAAACTCAAGAAGCTTGAACAAAGTCTTAAGTTCATTAAAAGTAAATGGAAGTTCTAGTGTTTCTGGAAAGTTCTTATATTTCTTATTAACTGCCTTTGAAACTTGCGACGAAAAATTTCACGTGGAAATATCTTGCACACGCATAAAAATCCAAACTGAGTGTAGAACGTACACGCGCTGAAAACCAAACCGCGGAAAAATGCACACGCGCTTATTCAAGGAGCGAGTAAAAAGCACACGCGATAATGTCCATTCTGCGGGAAAAAATACACACGCGCTTTATCCAAGTGGCGAATAAATGCACACGCGCTGAAGTCTAAACAATGGGAAAAATCCACATGCGCTTATCCAAGGAGCGAGTAAACGCACACGCATTGAAGTCTAAACCGCGGGAAAGATCCACACGCGCTTATCCAAGGAGCGAGTAAAAACCACACGCGATAATGTACATTCCGCGGGAAAAATACACACGCGCTTTATCCAAGTAACGAATATACGCACACGCGCTGAAGTCTAAACCGCGGGAAAAATCCACACGCGCTTATCCAAGGAGCGAGTAAACGCACACGCGCTGAAAACCAACCGCGGGTAGAAAAACACACGCGCTAAAGTATCACGTGACTCAAAAGAGCTCGCGCTAGATTCTCAAGCGAAGACTTTCACGCGCAGGCTTCTGTTAACGGAAAAACCACACGCTTGATAGAAAAAACGCAGCGTAACAAAGAAAAACAAATGATAGCACTACCGTTCTATTAAATGTCTTCATATGAGCTTGAAAATCAATTTAACTCTTCAACAAGAACATTAGATAAACAGTTTTGAGTTTTAAAAGAACTTATCTTGTGAAGAGTCTTGGAAACTTATTTTCTTAGGCAACTTGAAATCTTCTTACTCCTGTCCTGTGCCAAAACGAACTCCATAAAGATTCCTGCTTACTTTCCAAAGAAGCCGCTCGACTGCTTGAAACTTGAAACCCCTGAACAAGTTAAGCAGGAGCAGCTTAGTACACGACCTCTCAGCTGGGCAAAGACGATGAAAGGCAGTTTAGAATGTTCACTGTCTTCCCTATAAACAATCACCAGCCAATTAGAATTTAGACTGAGGACCTCCATCTTGGCTTGGGGCATTCTCCATAGACTGCAATGAATGTTAAGGGCAAAATTGGCTGTTTTAAAATTAAACTCCATAAAAACTTCCCAAAACCTTTCTATACTAAATCTCCCCAGACCCAATGTAATTGAGAATATGCCACTGTAACCTGACAGTACCTGACACACAGCCGCTGAGATATGACAACACAAAGGCTACCTTGGTCTGATCATTAGGGAAGGCCCCAGGTCCGCATAGGAAGTGCAAACGACACTGATTCATGAATACGGCGAATCGTTTGGAGTCCCCAACAAAGCGTTCAGGTGGGGCCAGCGGCATGTTTGCAGGTAGATTAATCTGCACCAGGTTACTGGAAACCACAGGAGCGGGGTTCCCCCCGGAACCGGGTAAAGGAGTTTGTCCAGCTTGACCTTGCAAAAGCTGTCTAGCCAGGTCATCAGCTCTATCCTTTATTACAATCACTTCCCTCCTGAGGGCACTAGTCTCTTGATGAGCGGCGTGTACTTCGGCCCGTAATTCCCCCAGTAATTGGGCCAACTGGTCAGTTTCGGACTTTTCCATAGCGCCTGGGTGGGAATTTGTAGGAAGGCTTCGCGTTCTGTAACGCTCACCTGGTTCCCACGGGGGTGCTGGTCTAGTCTGGATTGCTGTGGCCTCTTCTAGCGTGATGGACAGGACCTCCAAATCGTGCTTGCCTGGCCCATAGGAATATCCTTCTGCAGATGAGAAAGGGGATTAACAGTCTGCAGAATAGTGTGCTAGCTCCCCCCTTTCCCCCTTCGTTCTTCTCTAACTTCCTCCAAACCCCGGTTTAAGCTCACCTTATGGTTTGGAAGGATGAACTCTCCATCCTGCTTCTGGTGCAGGGGCGCGCGTTCGTCCAGTTACTTCATTGGTTTTCAGAATGGCGCTGGCAAAATCCACTTGACTTTCCTGAGCGATGCGCTTTAAGTATGAAAGTTCAAAGTTCAAGTGAGGCCCCTTTTATGTTGTCTTTCTAACCTGTGATCTGTCCTTTATTTCAGGTGCAGAATGAAGGCGATGCGTCGAGGGGTTAAACTGCCGAGGTGAGTAGTGATGAGGGCGATTCCTCTAAATGTCCTTATCATTCCCCAGAAATGTCTCTTGTCCTTTCCCCATAGGGGCCGAGGTATGGTACCTGCCAACGGGGCGGCGCCGACCCGAAATTTGGAAGAAAAGCCATTAAGTATTATGGCTGTTAATCAGGCTTTCCTTCGGTGTTCCTTCTGCTCACCTTTTGTTTCTTCCTCTCTCCCCTAGGTGCAGAGATGTGGCGTCCGATACTGACAGCCGCGATGGAGCCGGGAGATGTCTCGGGGGCAGGTGAGTGAAGCGTGGCGCTGCAGCGAGCAACGCAATGCTTTTAAATGGAAGTCTTTCTTCAGGGATGCTGGCGAGAAGATTCCGGATGCAGGTAAGAAGTTTGAAATAGTCCTTGGTTTTCACCTTTCTCTTCTCTTCCTTCCTTGCACGTCTTCCAGGTTCGAGGCGGGCGTGGCTGGAGTCCAGGAGCAGGAGCAGACACGGTGAGCATTAAGCTGCAGGAAGCAGAACAACGCGAAGCATGAGCTGCTGTCTGGGCGTGGCTTAAATAGCCTCCAAAGAAGTCCCAGGTTTGTATCCTTCCCCAACTAGGTATGTATCCTTCCCTGGCCACGCCCGAGTGAAAAAATAGTCCCTATGAAAAAATAGTCCCTTTCAGGTCTCAGGGAGGCCTGAAGCGTGCAGCATGGTCTGCATCAGGTAAGTGCACAAAACACCTCCCTTTATGAGCCTGGCGCCTATGGCGCCAGGACTGATGTCCAACATGCGCCTGGCGCCAAAGGCGCCAGGACTGAATCCAAAGAGCCCCTATAAGGGGCCGCTGGGCTTTTACCCGAGGGCATGATGCCTGCTTCCGGGGGTGCTGGGACTGGCCTGGTGCTCCGTGGGTAGGCATCATGACAGAGGAGCCCCCTTGGAGGTTCTGGTGGATTGAAGAGCAAGGTCTATGCTTGAACCACAGGCGCTTCGGCTCCTTGGTGAAAAGCCTTCATCTGGGCCTCTGGATTTGTCTCTCTGGAGGAAAACAAATGAGGGAAAGGGGAGAAAAGGGGAGTGAGACTTGACCTGTGTCTCTAAAAGTCAATGTGCACCATAAGAAAAACATTCTACTGCATGGCTAAGACTGACCTGTTGAAAATCCTAGGGGAAGGGCTGAGTTTAGAGATGCCCTTCAGTCGTGGTGGTAGTGCTCGGGGGCATGATGGTGCCGTTTCAAGGAAAAGTAGTTTTAGCCGTCCTCTTGCATGGAAAAACCCCAAACTGGGTGTTGGAGCTGGGTAGAAGAGGATGTGCGGGTTACAGCCATACTGCTGTATTCCTGTAAGAAAAATTAGAATATGGCTGAAAAATCAGCATACCTTATGGGCTTGTGGATTGGCAGGTGCCCTATGCTTAGTGTGTTGATAGAATGGTGGGAGGGCTCCTGTTGGCTGGGGAAGCCGAGTTCTCTGGCATGTTCCTCGGTCCAGGTAGTGATTTCTACATGGAGAGGGAAACAATGGGCAAAGAGCAGAGTTAGCGTTCCAGACATGGATTACAAGGAGATCCAATTCTGTGTGTAACGTTAAGGCGCTCGTGCGTGGTGGCTGCTTACCTAAGGAAAGAGGGCAGGAAACGCGATGGTGGCCGCAATTGCAACAAGGACAGTGTTGCTGCAGCTCCGTCACTCTTCTTCTTCTTCTTCTTAATTATCGGAGGCGTGGGCGGACCCACGCAGGCGATTCCCCATCCTATAGGATGATGTGCACCGTGCCCACTAATTATTATTTAGCTCCATTTAAACTCACAACTCCTCCCACCTCCCCGTCTGCCTCACAAAATCCAACATCACACTACTCCTCCTCCTGCCTCTCTCCCCATCACCTCCCAGCAAAGCCCTCCCGCTCAGCTCAGCCACACCCAACGCAGTCAACAGAACCCTCATCAATTCTCTCTCTGCAACATGTTTCTCACACCTAATCAAAAAATGTCCCACTGTTTCAGGCACCCCACACACCGCACAGTCCCTTGATTCACGCTTCCCTATTCGAAATAGACAGTCATTCAGCCCCACATGACCTATCCTCAACCGATTCAGCATCACCTCCTCCCCCTCCTCCATTCTGAACTCCCTGCATCCACCTTCACCGACATTTTCCCACGAACACCGAACCTCCACCTGCCCTTCACCCCACTCACCCACCTCTCCTGCCACTCATCCAGGACCCGTCTCACCTTCACAGCCTTCACCTCATCCACACTCAAAGGCAACCTCACATCAACCGCTCCCCTCCTCATACCCTCACCTGCCGCCAGATCCACCAACTCATTTCCCAAAATGCCACTGTCACTGCGAACCCACGCCAACTCCAAATCCATACCCCCGCGCACACACCGATCAATCTTCATCCTAATGTCCAAAATCACATCCTTCCTATCACCATCCCCTGCCACAATCGCCTGCAATCCACTCAATGAATCCGAGAACACCACCACTTTCTCATACCCTAACTCACACACCCTATTAATCACCAATGCAATCGCCACCAACTCAGCCGTACAAATAGACACATCATTCGTCAGTCGTCCTATTTTATACTCCCCAATGCTTTCTAGATAATACGCCATTCCCACTCTCCCAGACACAGGATCCTTTGAACCATCCGTAAACACCTTGTATCCTTCCTTTCCTGCCACATACTCCTGACCCGAAGCTTTGATCTCACCCCGCATACCTCTCTTCTTCGACACCACATTCGCCAACTCCAAACACACCTTTGGAGATCTCATCATCCACCTCGGCCTTCTCTCCAAATCCGTATCTGTCACAATCATCAAATCACCCACACCCCACTGCACTCCCTTCTCTCACATGTGAAACCCAAAAGTGCCCCCCCTTCCTCCTCCACCGATCCCTGTAATAGTCAAACCTCCAATTATACTTCAAACATTCACGCACCGGATGAGCCACACTCTTCGCACTGCACTTCACCCACCATCTCATATTTAACGCATCCCTCCTCAACCCCAATGGCATCTCTCCCACAAGCACCTGAACCGCATTCACTGGAGAGGACCTCATCACACCCGAACACACCCTCAACGCCCTCGCCTGTACCCTATCTAACCGCAACTTCTCCGTCACTCTTGGTCCGTGTTCGGGAGTGTGCTGTACTATCGAGCGTAGGGCGCATGCACAAGGGATCAGTGTTTCAACTCCCGCGCATGCGTCTAGGGATCGCTCGCAAATGGTTGCTGTAGCAACCTGATGTCGCTACTGTGGCGTGATGTAGCGTATATGCACGGAGGGGCAAAACGCCAATGGGCATTAGAGGTGCCAAGCGTCCAGAGTCTTCGGGGGCAAAGCATGTACTGCCTGGTGGGATGGGCTGTTGGACTGGGGCGATAATAAGTAAAGGTGCAGAGAGTATGCCCTAAGGGAGCTGGCTGGCTGTTCACGGTAATTATGAGGGCTTAATGTTTACAAGCCACATTCCTATATTGGAAAGCTACGGGCTGGTGAGACACCAAAATGAGTGTGTGGGAGATGCACAGTCAGGCTTCTTGAGCCCTTAATCAGAGCAGCCCTGCTGAGTCTGCTCCCACCTAGCGCCAGAGCTCGACACAGGTGGGGGCAGCTTGGCAGGCCCTATCTCCTGATCAGTAATAACTTTGCTCCGTGGCAGTTGCACCCAGGTGCCCACCAAATCATGTTCGCTTTTCGTGTACAATTAATTACCATTCTTAATAAGAAGAAAGTAATTTGGCCAGGCATTGCCGCTCTTCCTTTTATCCAGAGTTTTACTGCTTTCTCCCTTCCTGTAATAAACGTGCTGTTTTTGCACATACAGCTATGAATTAGAACATTTAGAAATACTGATGTGGTCAGAAGGATTGTCGTGTGGTGAGTCAGGTCACTTTACCGGCTTCGATATTTCCATCTGCTTTTTATTGTGTCCGCTGGATGGTGGTAGGGAATGTCCGGCCACTTTACAAGGAACATAAATGCTTTATTAGATTCAAGGGTCTGCACCGCACTGGCAAGAACAAATGTAACCAATAAATATCTGTATCTGGCAGCTGCCTAAGCCCCATGCCACTTGTCCATAAGTGGAGGGACGGGTAGCAGTTCTGGTGTGTTCTACTGCCAGTGATGACTCAGGACACACCAGACTCGGGTCACCACACAAGTGTGAAAATGGCTGTTGATTGGAGGATCCGCTCAAGACAGGGTCATCAGTCCACCAAAGCACTCAGCAGCCACGCTGTCTGTCCGTCTCTTCTATTTGTCACTCTCTATCTCCCTCCATGAAAACCATGACCTTGTTGTCAAAGAGAGGGAGACGGACTGAGAGGAGAACAGGGCTCCATTCACTGCCTGGACACTATGCTCTCCTCAGGAGAGAAGAGAGCACAGGGTCCAGTCATATAATGGAGGCCTCAGCCACATGCCATGTGTCCCCTAGCTTAAGTGATGGGCCAAGTAGTAGTGCTGGTATGTGCCACTGCCAGTCATGACCCACCCGACTTAGGTACCCACGCAGGGGAGAGTATGGCCATGGAGTGAAGGATTGGATGACCCTCTCTTGACTCGAGTGAGGGTCAACGGTCCCCCACGGCACTCAGCGTCCGTCCACCTCTCCCATTTGCCACTCTCTGTCTCCCTCTGTGATGACCATCTTGTTGGGAGACGGGAGACCAGGCCTCCATTTGATCTATGAACACTGTTCTCTCCTCATTCTAATGTCTGCAGGTGCTCAATCTAATTGGGTCATGATGTGCATAGCCTATTGATTATAGTGTGAGGACAGTGTATGAGACCCTTTGCCTTTTTATGCAACCTATTTGTGAGTACTTCATGTGTGTGTTGAATGGTCGCATACTGAGCACGAATACTCCTTATTGGTACACTTGTTTACCTGTTTCAACCTTTTGTTGACAGCCCTGGTGACAGATACATTTTAATTTTGTCCTAGGTTGTCGTTGGCTCTGACACTATTACCCCAGCATCGGGAGAGCAAGCCTGAATTTTGATACACATATTTGGGTACCGGAGACCCCCCTTCAAGACTGACACCTGTCAGTCTACTCACGCCAGTGAGGTCCTTCTGCCCTTGGAGGTAATTACGGACAGCCAGCTAAAAACGTCCATTATTATTTTTTCTAGGAATCGGATTTAATGCTAAGATACTTTCTATTTTAATTACAGGTCAGAATTTAAAGACACACCACTGACTACTAATATTTGAATTGAATTACGAATTGAACACGATTCAGCCACGAATAATAGGCATCTAGCCCTGAAGACGGATCTAGTATCCGAAACGCGTCGGCATTTCTATTACACCTTTAGGATCCTATTAGTTTAGTTTTCAAATCAAAACTCTTCTATGTGATGAAGTTATTGTGTGGAATGTATAACACAATGTCTAAACATAACTGTTGATCACATGACTTTGATTTTGTTTTTGTATTAACTTTGTAACTGTATATATTGTTGAGAGGAATTAATTGTATTAGTACCTATTGAGATGAATGTTTAATTGGTCAATAATCAGTACCGGCCAATGGTTTGATGAAATTCTGTGGATTTTCTGATTATGTTTACTTTTATGTTTACATTCACTTAAAAATACCTTTGCACATGTGTACGAGGGTGGTGTCCATTATTGTTGCGAGACATTACTGTGATCCACTGTGGTACACTGTAAGAATGTTGGTAATTACTGATTGAAAGGATACTTTATTTACCAGACTTTTCTAAAAACTCTAATTTTGATAAATAACTAAACCCTTCTTACAGAAGTGGGGTTGGTGGTCACATTCCCCACACTCGTGTGACCTAACCTACCTGGGGTAGTCTTTATCCCCATAGGAGTGCATTGTCGGGTCTCCTGTTAGCATATAACAGGTTTTGTTTTGTTTGCTTTAGTTTACAGTCTTAGGTGGCCTTGAGACTGGCTGACCCTTCTGCACCTGAAATTATCTAAACTTGATCCATTAATTAATTAACATACATTTTGACCTAACTGGCATACCATTGAATCATTGTTTATCCTACTGTACCCTCCTAACGCCTGACTCTTCAAATCTACCTTGAAAGGGGCCCCTAGGGGTCCCTCACGTCTATGGAAACAAGGCAAGTCACCACACACGATAGATACGCCAGACACGTGGTTGTATTCCCAAAGCTAGGCAAATAGTCTCAGTTGGCCAATTCGGTCTCACGCCCCGCGACATGTATCTCTAGACCTCGAGGGACGCAAGAGAGTGAATTGCGTACATCAGTTACATATATACAAAATGCATATCATACAATCAGCTGTGACATGTTTAATGCCCCCCTTTATTGGGTTTCTTTGAACTCAGTGTGATTATGGACACTTTCGACAATTATGACACCTTCAAATATCTATTCTAGTAACAATATGCAATTTTGCAAGTGCGGACGCATCTTTTAGTTGTTGAACAGAACACAGTGCTTCTGTTCTTGGAAGCGAGCTACATACGGGGGAAGAGTCACATTCCAGACCTTGCTATCTATGAGGTGCTATTCGTGTCCTGGGAGCCGACATGCTCTAGAGGGCTCGGTAAAGGGGGGCCGTAATAAGAGCATAATTCAAGCCTTTAGCTGCTTTATTCTAACATATTCTACCATATAACGAGACTAGCTGGCAGCTGTGAAATGATTAAATGCCTGCGGCTCTGCTTCAAGGCTACATTCGGGAGGGAGCCGGGCATTCCTTCCCGGCGCTGCCTACGTTGTGTTTCAACTAACTCTTATTAGCCTCGCGGCCCTGCAGCCTTGTCCTTTCATGACAAACCCTCCTTTGTCCGTATGCCAAACGTCTCATTCATTTATTGTATCCTCCTATGATGACGATAAGTCTAAAGCACTTATGTCTGAGTTTTGCATGCTACTATAAGCATCATCATCTTCATTAATATCTATAGCCATTAATTCTTTCACTGTTTTCATTTCATTTGTTATTGTTATTGTTATTTAGCATTTATATAGCGCCTTATATACCATTGGTATGGTCTGAAGGCGCTGGTAGGTTGAACGCCCTTGGGAACCGAAGTTCAGATCAGTAGAGGGAGTAGAGAGAGTCAAAAGGTGCGTGTGGGCACCATGTATGTGTGCAGCTTGTGCGGTATTCGTGTAATAGCTGCTTCTTAGCGGTAGGTGTGGTGGTTGAGGGGTCAGGAGAATGTGTTCATTCTGGCAGGCTTTGTCCAGACCGGATGTGGCTGCATTAGGCCTGAGGAGAATGCCTGGCTGGGGGTGTGTAACCAGCAGTGTTTACATAGAGTGATGTGGAGTATGTGACGGATGTTGGTATGAGAACAGTTATACCGAATAGTGTCATAGTATCTCTGTGTTCTAGTTGAGTGGTGGTGTAAAGGAGAGAGTAAGCATATGGTGGGTTATATGGTCATTCGAATGTTTTCTAAAATGTTCTAAAGAGGCTATTGGGAACACTTCTAAATTCTACTTTCTCAGAGAGGCTATTGGGGACACTTCTAAATTCAACTTTCACAAAGAGGCTATTGGGTACACTTCTAAAGTCAGTTTTCACAAAAGGCTATTGGGGACACTTCTAGGTTCTCTGTGTCTCTGTGTCTCTGTCATCCCAGCCATACGTTTGTTTTCTTCTTGTTATCATATGCATACATCCCTTCGTACATCCCTCAGTTACCCCAGTGCAAACTAACGGTAGGCAGTG